>NC_135852.1:6375051-6867551 GCF_029677425.1 Wolffia australiana | reverse complement strand
TTCGCATAGCTTCCAATCGAGATCTGGGAGCGGAACCTTGTTTTTTTCTGCAAAATTTTGGTTTCCCTTGGGCACGTCATCACATCATCATCATCCGAAAGTCTCGTCATCGAAATCGCCATGTAAACATAAAATAATATATCTCATTAATTATCAGCATAAATAGCTCTCTCTCTCTCTTTAAATTTCATTAAATATCAGCATATATAAAAAAACACGTTCGGTTTCTACAGGTATATATAAGTAGATGTCTCTATCGCTTCATACTATAAATAATCTCCACTATAAATAATCTCCATGAAAATCTAATATTCCTTCTTGCATGAACTCTATCGAATTCCATCTCTCTTCTCACCAGGAAAAAGGACAAGGCTACCCCCTTCTCCCAACTTTAGGTCCATATTTCATTAATTAACATAAAAACGACAAACTGTTAAATCACTACAAGCCAAAAAAATATTTTGGATCCACACAAGTGATGATATCAAATTATGGTTTTCTTACTCTTCCTTGGACTGTTCACGGGCATCTTAAAGTTCCACCACCAATGTTATGAAATAAAAGAGATTAGGGGATATTTTATACGAATCTAAAATGCTCCTTGCTCCGCTCGTAAATGCTCCTAAACTCGTGCCTTCTTATGTAACACAGACACACAGATATAGTGCACGCACTTGGACGGGACAATTATTTCGTCCGTGGATGAAAAAATCGTCCCTCCCGCGAGTTCAGACAAATGACAAGATGTAGAATTGTTCACCTGTCTCCGGATGAGATGATTTTTTAGTCAATGGACTACATAACCATCCTGTATGGGGCCTTGGATAGCGGATGGGATGGTTTCTGCATCCCTTGAGGAATCAAGTACTAGCCTGAGAGCTCCAGCTGGCCGCACTACTCTGCCACATGTCAAATTCTGATTGACCTAACATTTGCAAACACTCAGGGTACGCACTGCTTCGTCCCGGATGTCGGACTGGATGAGAATGTCTTGGACGGGACGAGACGGTTCGGACAAACCTCTAAAAATTGGGAGTTAAGCCGGGACAATGACAACATTTGTCCTGTCCCGGACCATCGTGCATACCCACACAGATGACGCAACGGTAAAAAAAAAGAATAAACCACAAAAGCACAGATGTTTCCTATATCTCTATATTCATGTCCAACGAATCAAAGCCAGACCCATTTTCTCCATCTCACCTAATAATCACAAAAACAGAGAGAAAGAAAGAAGGGAAAGAAGGAAAACCCCAAACTACCACGCAGTCAAAAAAACACCCCCCCCCCCCCCCCACTAAAACGACAGAAGGACATCTCCTACCCCACAAGAAAAAAAAAAGCCAGAGAATCTCCATTCTATCCCCAATCTCAGAAAAGAGAGAAGACCAAGACGAGATCTGACTACACGAATTACTCCAAGTTCACCCAAAGCTTCGCTGGCCGGCACCTCCACAGTCCACACCCACCACTCAAAAAGCCCAACTCTCCCTCTCTCTCTCTTCCCTTCACTCCACCACCCATCTCGCTCCAATGGCGGCTTCGCCAGCCTTCTTCTTCTTCTTCGTACTCTTCTTCTTCTTCTTGTTGGGTCTGTTGGAGGAGGCCGCGGGGTCCTCTCTGGGAGTCAACTACGGGCTTCTCGGCGACAACCTCCCGCAGCCGGCCGCGGCCGTGCCGCTCCTCCGGTCCATCGGCGCGAGCCGGGTCAAGATCTACGACGCGGACCCGGCCATCCTGCAGGCCTTCGCCGGGACCGGGTTCGAGCTCGTGGTCGGGCTGGCGGACGAGTGCGTGGTCCGGGTCAGCGACCCGAGCCAGGCCCGAGCTTGGGTCCGAACCAACATCGCGCCCTTCGTCCCCCGGACCAAGATCTCGGCCATCACCGTCGGCAACGAGGTCCTGACCGGGAACAAATCCGACGTCATCCGGTGCCTCGTCCCGGCCATGGAGGCCGTCCACGCGGCGTTGACCGAGGCCGGCCTGGACGGTCAAATAAGGGTGACCACGCCGCACTCGCTGGCCGTGCTGGGCGCGTCATTCCCGCCGTCGTCGGGCGCGTTCAGGAAGGACCTGGTCCAGCCCATGTGCCAGGTCATCGCCTTCCTCCGCCGGACCGGCGCGCCGCTCCTGGTCAACGCCTACCCCTACTTCGCCTACGAGGACGAGCCCCGGGAGGTGACGCTCGAGTACGCGCTGTTCGAGAAGGACGACGGGGTTGTTGACGCCGGGACGGGGATGACGTACAAGAACATGCTGCACGCGCAGGTGGACGCGGTGTACGCCGCGGTGGATCGGGCCGTCGGCCGGGGGAATGGGCTGGAGGTGCAGGTCTCGGAGACGGGCTGGCCGTCCAAAGGGGACCCGACCGAGCCCGGCGCGACCGTGGAAAACGCGCGCAAGTACAACGTCAACCTTGCCCGGCTCGTCGGCAAGAACCGCGGCACGCCGCTGCGGCCCGACGTCGCGCTCCACGTCTACGTCTTTGCGCTCTTTAACGAGAACCTCAAGCCCGGGCCCACCTCCGAGCGGAACTATGGCCTCTTCAAGCCCGACGGCTCCCCCGTCTACGACCTCGGGATCAAGTCCTCCAGCAGTAACGTTACGCCCCCCTCCGGCGGTAACGGAACCTCAAGCAGCGGCGGCGGCGGCAGCGGCGGACCGACGGGGTGGAGTAACAACAACCCAGAGGGAATTTACCAGTTCTCGTCGTCGGCGGTGGCGGCGGCGGTTGGCGGCGCTCGCTGGCTTCTTCTTCTGATTTGCGGTGGCGTCGCCTTCCCTCTGTAACCGTCTGATTATTGATTCAGTCGCCGGATTTTCTTCTTCTTTGGCCTTTTTTTTTTCCCTTCAACGTTAGCTTTCTGGTTATGATTGAGTGACGGGATCGAGTCCAGATCTACAAAAGAGAGGAGAGAGAAAGAGAGGACGAGATTGATACACCTGGCGGGGGTATGTACATAATTATTGCACGCCGGAGGTCGGGCCGTAAAATCTCCGGTGGCCGAGGGGAGAAGTCCAGTGGCTGGCTGATTCATTGAAGGGTAAGCCGAGGGTTTTAGTGAAAAAAAACCAACTGTAATAACGGTCTAAAGAAGGGGTGGGGGTGTACCTTTGTTAGTCAAAGTCGAGGGAGGTGGTGGAGTTGGACGCGGAGCGGTGGCGGATATCGCCGGAGGAGAAGCTTCGAGAATCGCCGTCGCCGTCGCCGTCACCGTCATCTGAAGAGGAGGATGCGGAGGAGCGGAGGTCGGCGCGATTACTGGGCCGGGTGCGGAGAACACGGCCGCGGAGGACGAGTCGCCGGCGCTTGCGCGCATTTCGCCGACCTTTGGGGAACTCGTCCGGGGGCGAATTGCCTTCGTCCTTCTCGTCATCGTCTGCGTCATCCAAGTCTTCACTCCCCGAGTCAGACTGGGATGGATCTGTATCCTCGCCGGCCTTCCTCCTCTTCCTGCTGGAATTCGTCTGAGATGTTTATCCCATCCCATCATCAAAGAGTGAATCCACCGGCCTAAAAGAGATTTTCCACGAGCGACATTTTCGCGTCGAACCCAGAAAAAATCAAATAAAATAGATGAAGCTTACCTTTGGACCCCGGTCAATGAGATGCGCCCACTGGCTCCGGTTGCGCAAACAGTCAAGCACGGCTTGGGAGTGACTGGAATAAGCATACTTGTCTCCATTGGGCTTCCTGAGATTCTTCCAGTGCTGAGGCGAAACAAACATGTTCATACAGGGTGAATCTTCAACAAAGGTAGTTTTTGGAGATTTGTTCAGATCAATCCACTGATCGTCTGATTGGCGATCTGATCCGGTCTCCAATCTGTCCGATCCGCAGTGTGTTCGGTCCACAACAAGGGCCCATGGGATCGAGATGCTATCTTGATCTAGCAAGGTCGATCGATCGAGATAGCCAATCATGAATTGATAGGATCCGCGATCAGATAGCTAGCTCTGGTTCACAAAGGGATCACAAACGGATCGATCAAATCAAAAAGTCTGATTCGATTGACGACCCACGGCCAGACGACTGTACAGATTGGATTGCCCCATGAGCACACGATCAAGATCCAGACCAATTGATCGATCAATTGACCAACTCGATCGGATCAACTCTTTGATCGACGCTGAGGATCAACGACAATCCAATCCTACTATGCTCGGATGCAGTTCCTTAAAACCAGGAAAAATACATGAAGTAACTAAACCACCCACCGGCAAAACTGCGTTGCAGAGCTCCTTGTACGTGGCACAGTTCCCCTTGCCCATGATCTCATCAATCAGACCTGAGCGAAAAATAAAGTTTCAGAGGCTGATGTTTTCGTAAAGAAGAACACGAAGACATACCCGGCAACGTAGGATACTGTGCGGCCGCCAGGTCCGCAGGAGACGACGCCTTGGAAGGCCAGGAGCCACCACCCGTCGAGGAGACAGTCTGCTCATCGACCTTGGCGACGACGGAGACAACCTGAACCGCAGTTTTCTTGGACGACGACGAAACTCCATTGTGTACAAGCTGTCCCCCACGCTTCAAATTAGAGAGATGATCTTCTTTTCTCGTGTCCGGACTGGATAACCTATCTCCTTTCCTTGTCTCTCCGCCCAGACCGTAGGAGCTGCGAGATCTATCTCTGAATGAATCTTCCCTGTTCTTTCTCCTAGAAGCCTATATATCGCAACCAAAACGCAAATCTCGTATACGCAACACAAGCACAAAATTTCGGAAAACTAGAGAAATTAGCGTACCTGGGCTTGATCCTTCCCTCCAGAACTTTTGGACAGCAAACTTGCAGTGCCGCTGGAAGCCAAGTGAAGCTTCTCCGGTTGCCGTAGCCTCGGGATTCGAGGAACTCTGGGTGAGCTATTAAGCTCTTGATGAAGCAACCTCGCAAGCTTTTATAAGGTACAAGAAAATCAGAAGCAATATTCGTTATCATAGACAACAATGACGAGAGGACCATGCCGAGTCATTATAGTCCCCATCATTCATTCTTGCCAGGACGATGGCGACCATAGAAAATCGCCATCGCCTTGTTTGTTAACCTCGCCCGGGAGACGAGAGACAATAACGAAATCGTCATTGACGCTCGAGTTAAGGACGATGAGAAAAACAGTGATGGGTTTTATTGACGATTTTTTCATCGCAAACACTATAGTCAAAAGAGTAATCCGTTAAATAAAGAATCAAAAGAGTGAGCTTACCTCCTCATCACTGAGCGCAGAAGATGTGTTTACGCTTGGAGGATTGAGGGCAGCGGGATTGCTTGATTGGCCGGACGACAGATGAGGAATTGGAAGAGTAAGCTTCTCATTTTTTCGGCCTGAATCTGATACGGCAGACTTACTATGAGAAGACTCGTTTCGAGGGACCTCACCCTGCTTAGGGACAGGCTGAGAGCTTTTGGAAAGGCTCTTTGTGAGTCCTTTGGCCAATTCATCTGCAGAAATAGAACCTGTAGAGGTCTTTATCTTCATCTTCTCCTTTAAGATAGCCTTTTCAAAAGTGGGGGAAGCGGTGGAACAGGGTGACTTGGAGGAACTCTGGTTGGGGGATGGAAGAGACAACTTTGCAGCAGATGGAACAACCTTTGGCTCGGTAGACGCAGAAGAAGCCGAAGAAGTGAAAACGGGTTTGACTCGTTCCTCTTGTTTCATGGTCAGATTAGGAGCCGAGGGCCCATCTTTTGTTGAGACCCACACCTCCGGTTTCAATTTGTCTTTCATACATCGTTCAGTTGAGTCGATGGCAAGTTGTTTTACATCAATCGGTGCCAGAACTTTAGTTGCCTCATCGATCTTCGAGTTCAATCTCGAACAGACAGATGCAGTCTCTGTTAGCGTTGAGGGTGAAAGATCAGGGCGATCCAACTTTTCATCAGGGGTGTCTTGTGGTGTCAAGTCTTCTTCAATCTTAATTCGGCTGGATTTTTCGGCAATCGACGTAGAATATTTGAGTGTGGCATTGATAACCGCAGAAGAGCATCCTCTGATATCTACATTGCTGGCGGTTTGTTTCTCTGATTTCAATGAGCTGCTGGATGAAGTTTCATCCATGTCACCCATGTTATTGCAGTCCACGTTACTAGTTCTCTTTCCAGGGGCGACAGAACTTAAATCCTAAAATGAATAACCAAAATGAATTACACGGGATTCAGTCCACGTCAAGGGTAACCTTACTGGAAAAGTCAAATGAGGCAAATAAAGATATGAGACTCTCTGGCCCCGTGCGATAATTATTGAGAACTAAGTGCAGTAGATTAATTTTGATGCATAAATCTTGGCGCAGCAGATTGATTTGGAATGTCTCAACTATATAGAATAATTTTCTTTTCGGAAAAAACGTTTTGAAAATATTTCGGCTACTTGGGCATAGAAAGGTGTTGGACAAGATTACCGCCTAAAATTGAAGAATAATCAAAATGCAGGGGACAGACGGCCTGGAAAGCATTTTAAAAGATAAATAGAAATAACAATGACCATAAATTGGGTAATAAAAGAACAAAGTATAAGCGAACAAAATAAATCAGCGAAGAGAGGAAACAAAAGTAAAAAGAACCGTTTTTCAAAAAAAAATTAAAAAAGAACTAGAAGATAAGTGACAGATGAAAGGTTTATGGCGGAAAAGGAATTTTTATAAATTAAGAACAAAAGGGATTCCTACCCTAGCTTTTGATAAAACATGTGACCACAACACAGCGTGATAGGAACCTCCTTCGTTTCTATCAGAGTAGGCGTGCAAGGAAGCTGTCTCGGGCTAGTAACATGCAAGGACATGTGCCAAGTCAAGCATAGTTGAGCAATGGGCTTTAGACCCTATATAAAGGAGGGAGTTTGAGTCAAGCAAGAAGTAACCAGAAGAAATTGTTACTGCAGAGCAGGCTGGAGTGCCAGATCCCGGTCCCAATCTGAAGGAGAGGAAGACTGATCCGGCGTCCTCTTCAATCTATTGATATTTCCTTTTCCCTACTGTTTCTCTGAGATTGTTGGCGGAGACTTTTTTCTGTTTCATTTTCCATTGGGAATTTACACATTTTCAAGGGTAAATTGATCGATAGATAGAAGGTTGAGGGGTTTCTATTTTAAAGTCATTATAAGATCTTGCTGGATATTATCCCAGCAACGTCCATGCTCAGCGACCCAGAAGCAAGATTCACAAAATAAAATGCTGGTATAATTACAAATCGATTAACAATCACGCATTCATACGATATGTTTTTAACACAACAAAACAAGCTGCCCCCTAAACTATCAGAGGAATCTACTATCAAGTCTGTAGTCAAAATTAGCGCAAAACAGTACCAGACATGCAGGAGGAGGAAATTTGGCAGAAAAAGTGAGAATTAATAGCATTAAGATAGAAAGCAACCGGGATTAGCAGCAAAAAAGACGATATGAATTGAGAAATTCAGGCAATGCACCACAGAAATTCAAACGTACCTCCACATTCTCCTTGAAAGATTCGCAGGGTTTGCAGGGACGAACGATTGGGGAACCAACCGTAGGAGAGATCTCAGTCTTTTGGCTGCCGTATTGATCGCAAGTTTCAATCTTGACAGGTGTCTCATTTGCCAAATTACTCTCCCGAATCTTGGCTGCTATTTCAACTTTTGGCATTGGGTTATTATGGCCATTATCTTGATAACGATTGCTGGACCTGGATTCTGATGGCATAACCTCCTTCCGAATTTCGCTCTTCAGATTTTCCAAACCCAAACTTGCAGCCTTGAGGAGATCTTCTTCGGATATATTGGCCTTTCGAGAATCGTCACGGGATAAAGAACCTAATAGAAAGATAAACTGATATAACATAAAATATTTACATACCAAACGAAAAACTTTTCCCAATTGGTTCATAGAATTTTGGACAACGTACCTTTTTTCTTGCAATCAACACTACTCCTCGACTTCTTCTTGCCAGATTGATCTCTCCCTCCAGTGGGTTCCTTGCGCTTGCCTGAGTTTACTCCTCCATCACGAATTTTACTCCTCTCTTTCTTAGCATAAAACTGAGATCGACCCCCGATTACAGCACCAGAACCCGGAATTTTTCCATCTTTTCTGACGGTTTTCTGAATCTCAGCAAACCCAAAAGAAGACTCAAGGGGGCATCGAGGGAAGACATCTTTGGATAGGGAGAAAAGCAAGTCCGCCCCTCTGTTAGTTGGGTTCTCTTCCTCCTCTTCCCAGCAAGGAAACTCTTTGTACTTGAAATTAAACTTCTTCGCCACATACCCAGTGCACTTCCAAAGCTCCGAAGAGAACACCGAAGAGATCCCTCGGAACAGAGCAGGATCGCCGCCAGGAATCCCATGAATATGAACACGATCTTCGATCGGAGCCCTAGTCCACAATTTGAAAGGCCGATGATCAGCCTTCGTGGGCAGCTCAGCGAGAAGCTGGGCAACTTCCGTCTCCTCCGTGTTGGTGATACCGACAAACCCACCATTGAAGCCGCAGTGGTTACCGTTGATCTCAGAGCCGCTGCCATTCAAGGGCGTGTGATGGCGTTTCTTGCCCTTGCACTTGTCGCATGCGAATGAAGCCTCGCCTTTAACATACCGCGAGCAGCGCGTGTGCACCCAAACACCGCACAGATCGCAGTTCACCATCTCCTCTCCATCATCGAACGTGACCCCGCAAGAACAGTCCACCGTCCAAGAACCGTCTCCCCAGTCCTCTGAAGCAGCGGAGGGCACAGGCAGCCGATTGGACCGCCCTTTCATGGCTACAAAGCCGATTGATCCGCGAATTTTCAAATTCTGCGAAACCAATGCCCTACCCCGTTCGCCATGGCGAGGCAACACCTAGTCGATCGCCATGGAAGAACAATTGAAGGAAAGCATCGTCTAGGGCAGAGATTACCTCAATCGGCTCGCGGTAATCGCCATTGACGAGAGCTCTTCTTCTCCATCGCCTCGAGAAATCGGAGAAACTGAGAAGTATTGTATCAATCCGCGAAGAAGAACACTCGGCCGGAACCCACGCTTTGGAATTAATACCCGGTTTAGGAGAGTGCTCTCGCGTCCGATTAACGGCGTTCGTTCACGGCGTTCTGTTAACGGGTCCGTTACATTATAGTGGGGCCCACGCGTCCACGTGGCTAAAATTTTCATTGCAAGTTTAAACAGGGTTCGGCTGCTGTCATCCGCCACGTCACTCATCACGGTGACAGTGCATGCCGGATCATGGTGACGGAATTAGGGGCCAGTGACGGTGACAGTAATAGATGACGACCTGGTGACTGGGGGCATTGGACGGGAGACGTGACGGGATGGCTGTCAATGATGACGCCCGTGACGGTATTTTAAGAGTCTTTAAAAATCACCGAATAGGCTTACAAACCGATAGTCTTAAAAATCATAGGTGTTAGTTGACATGCTTACAAACCGATAGGTTTAAACTTTCTGACAGCTGAAATTTCGACACATGGCGTGACTAAATCAATATCTTGGCATTGTGCAGAAAAGTCACTGCATTAATTTGGGCACGCAAAAGGACTACGCTTAAAAATAATTGGATATATGGCCCTCTAATTCTCTCTCCTCCACAAGAGTTGTTCTTCCCAGCGCACGTGACATTGACGACGTCTGGTGACGGAGACATGACGGGACGCTTAATGAGGGATGCGTGACGATGTTGTGATAGAATTTTCCAAAATTCGTGGATGTGTGACGTGACGTTGATGCAACGGAGCTTTCGCATGTCACCGTCAGTCACGGATTGTCATCACTCTCGTCATGTCCGGGGGTGTTGATAAGCCAAAAATAAGATGAATTTTACAATTTTTTTAATCCCTTCTCGTTGTTGATTTTAGCTTGTACAAAAAAAAATTATAGAACCTTCACTTAAGATGTATAATGATAAGTATAGGTATCGTCCAATGGAAGCTAATAAGGTAATTAAATTAATGATCTACTTGAATAATTTGACCCTAATTAGAGTTAATTTAATCTTCACTAAAGATCAAATAACCCTAATTAGAAGATGAATTTAGAAAGGGGTTAGAAGAGATGGGAAGAATAGAAGAAATAGGGAGCTCTCAATTGAATTCTTTGATCCAATTAAAAGGATCAAAGGAGTCAAGTAGAGGGACAAAGAGAGAAATTTGATTTAGTTTTAGTTGGTTTTTGGGATTTGACAATTCAAAATGTACTAACTATAAGATCATAAAGGACAATTTAATATCTCCTATTAATTAAACTTTTTTGTAAATTTTTTATGGTGCACTTAGAATAGCTAGGTAAATCTCACAATCTCTTGTCTCAATCCTAGTGAGGGCTTGTACATTTTGCTCAAGCCTAGGGATTTAGAAGCTAAGACTAAGATTGACAAGAACGACGAAGAAATTCACTAACAAATCATCCAAATTACACTAAAAATTCAAATACAATGAAGAAAAAAGTATCAAACAGGGTTGATCTAGGATGAAGCTCCACTGTCTTGCAGTTGTGAAAGAACATGACCTCCGCCTCTCTAAATTTGGCTTCTATACTTAGGTTACATGGTAAAAATTATCATTTTATCCCCATTTAATAATTAATCTTTATCCATCAATGTAGGCTTGATCTGAGTGATCCAACCGTACAACCAATCCATAAAAAATCACCTCAATCGGACTTCAGGATCAAAAGTTATTATTAAATGAATTTTGACCAATCATAGCCGTTGGATCAATATTCATTTATTTTATTATTTTTTTCTTTACACGCAATGATGTGTCGATGGCGGATTGGCTAGAGAAATTTTACTTCATTTTTCGGGTTGATTCTCTGAGTGCCACATACCCCTTGGCGGCAATATGAGTAACGGAAGAAAAATATCCAAAAAACTTGAAAGTGCATCTAAACACACTTACCTATGTGTTTTTCATAACTAGCCCAATCAGCATGAGCCACGTCACCGCTCATGCGTGCGCTTTGTATGCGTCGAGCGGGCGATAAACTTACCGCCGCGAAGAATATTCCTCGAGCGCCGTTGGATTCTCATCTAACGGCTGAGATTCGATCACGTGGGTAACCCGAAAATCCCCTTTGGCAGTTTGCAGTTAAGTCCTTTCTAAAAGTATTATGTGTTATTTGACGCTGCCCAAAAGTATTTGCGCATATGCCCATCCGCGTTCTCTCTCCTCCATTTTTTCCTGAAACCATTAAAACAAATCCTGAATAAATGTAATACAACCTTGTACTTATTTTAATCGTATCTTTATGCCTACAGACATGACCGAGAGCTGTTTTAAAGGGCATAATTACAACAAAATGTTAAGAAAAAACACTCCAAGTTAAGAAATTGCTTTAAAACTCATATTCCCCTTATAAATATATCATTTTCCTAGTTAAAAATTCATTTCTTCCTTGAATAAATTCCCAAAAATTCCTATACAATTTCGAAAAATTCTAGAAAACTCTGTAATTTGTTCCCCCATTAATTAACATCAAAATCAAAATTTGAAATTGTCATTTTCATTTAAAAATAAATACTCTAAGTGTAAATAAATTCCAGAAAATTCATAAAATTAACAGAAAATTAGGGGAAAATCAGAAATTACTTGGAGAAATTAATTACATGTAAATATATGATAACAATCCTATTTTAACCTCTTTGAATGCATAAAATTTGGCTAATTACATAAATTAAATACCGACTTTAGGGTGTTATCAGGCGTCACGTCCCCAACATGTAGTTCCCTAATTTAAAGCCTGGCCCATCAAGCACAAGTGGTGGAGCTGATCATCTTGTAGATGAATTCATGATCTGAGATCCATGATCTACGTGGTGAAATTTTAAGGTTCTCTTACATTGTTTTCTTAATGATGAATCAATGGAGAAGTAAACAAATTATTTAAAATCAAATGAATGTTGAATCAATGGAAAACATATATGAGTCCATTGATATCTTGATCTTGAGGAGTACCCTTAAGAGTGAATAAGTGGACATCTAAGTGTTGGAAGTAGTTTTTGACCCGATCCAATAGCAGATGATTATATTGCGACAGATCCTTCTTGGAATATCAGAAATGGGAAATCTGATTTTCAGGTTTATCAATGTGTGGTTATCGGATGAGAACTTAGATTTTTGTTTGCCATAGGATAAATATCCAATATCGTTATCTATCTTGACGTTGACATCCACCTTCTTCTTAGGGTTTGGATATCGATTTTTCTAATACCTGACATAGAAATTGAAATATAATTTAATTAAAGTTTAGTATCACTATGAAACTTATAGATACATAGTAATTTGTTTAACTTCCACCATCAGCTCTATACAGATAAGATAATCAATGTTCAATTAACTAACTAGTATTTAATCATAATGTAAATTATCCACTCTATGTTTAGAATGCTTGGTCAATCATATGTGAAATTATTCAGTTTCATTAGTGCATTACAAATGAACTATTTTTTTCTTCCAAATGGGATAACATCTCTTTCTAAAATTAAAAAATCATCTTGATCGTAATTGTTGATATCATGATACCAATATTTGAAGCAGATTCAGATATTTAATAGCTTATTATTAAAATGTGATATCTAGATATCAGCAAACTCATTATATTTGATAGAAATATGTGTTCGGCAAGACAATCACACATCCCTCATCTCATTCAATATTTGTTGATACAATTTATTCAATATAATGCACATGGGATGCTTATAATGAAGTTTATAAATACATTCAATGACTAAGTGATTTATGATTAGATCATAATATTGAGATTAATAGTCTTTAAATGAGTATTTGATAGAAATATATGTGTTCAGCAAGACAATCACACATCCCACATCTCGTTCAATATACGTTGATACAATTTATTCAATATAATACACATGGGATGCTTATAATGAAGTCAATAAATATATTCAATGACTAAGTGATTTATGATTAGATCATAATATTGAGATTACTAGTCTCTAAATGAGTATTCCAACTATCATTTTTCAAATGATATTTGATAAGGACCTCAAAATGTCCTACTAGAATAATACTATGTCGTCTCACTCATATGATGACTATAGTCGGTTTCATTGCCATGAGTGGGAAGACACCAAGGACAACAAGTGGATGTTGTTAGGTGAAAGAGTCATCTAATTGATATGTACAAATCCCTCAATGATATTGTATGAAAATATCAATCAAGTGGACTCATGTCATGATTTCAAAAGTAATCCTTAGACCTGAGACACCAAAAAAATATATGATCTAATTAATTAATTTGGAAGGTCAATAAACGTTATTGGGTCACTAGAGACATTAACTAGATTGATACACGTGCCTATAGTGTCACACACGAATTGTCTAGATGATTCAATCGAATGGTTTTGTTGTTGCCATTTTGATTCTATCCCAATGCTTCTGCTACAAGAATTACTTTTATTTCATCCATATCAATTCCTTAGAACCCAACATTAACATGATTGAAGTTTTGGTACAATATAATTCAACGATTCATACATATCAATTTAGATCATGCACTATCTATCGTTAGTGTCTCCACATTAACGGTTACATGATCAACCATATTCATAAGAAGAGTGAGACTAGATAATATTATTCTAGCATGATACTTCGATGTTCTTCTAGAGTATCCTTCCAATATGATTATTTAGAACACATTCTTAAAGACTAGTGATATTTGTATTATGATCTCATCATAATTCACTAAGTCCAATAATGCATCACATGGGCACTATGATGAATACATTGTATTAGTGAACATTGAATGAGATATGGAATGTGCTGTTAGCTTGCCAGCCAAAAATTTCCATCATGAGGAACTGAGAAATAATAAAAATTATTTGTGCTAGGGTGATTACATTATCCATTTAAAAAATTTAATACCATTTTTTAACTATTCTCCTATGAGAATCATCTCAATTTCATGTCAATCACTGCCCTAGAATCTAGTAGATAATGGATCTATTTATTCTACACTGTTATTCGGCAACATCCTAACCCCTTCAACATCTGTCAATATATCTGATGTTGATAAATATTTGATATATCTCCGATGTTTTATAACAGGATCTGAAATATATCAATTCCATCCATATTTTATACATATATCAGGCAGATATCAAGAAGATATAATAAAGGTGACCCCTACTTGAGAGTAATGGGAACTCTCAAATAAAAACCCTGTGATAAGGTACATTTATCTCATATTTAGTATTTCCCAAGTATCCCACCGTTCTAATTGGGAAGACTTAGCTTCTTCACACATTAATCGAGCAATAAACTTAATGAATTAATTTAATCTTAGAGCTGTCACAAATTACTCAATTTTTATTTAGGGATTAAATGGTAGCCTAAATATATAATACTGCACATTATTTTACATATAGTATATTACAACTCAACACCAATATTTAATATTCTCTACTGAAGAACAACATGCCACATTTTCCTCCACGATGCTAATGATGACAATGTTTGAGACAACTTATGTGAATTTAATATTACATTTGGTATAGTGGAATTAGATTATTGGTGAATAGAAGGAATGAAAAGGGGGATCCAGTTGGTGGCATTCATCAGTTACGTCTTCATGATTCTTTTCCATGTTGCTCTTGCCCTATTCTCCACTAGAGTGGTTCTTTGTCCAGTATGTGATGTTTTTATTTTATACCTCATTTTTTAGTATGGGGCATTTCTCTCTCTCTTTTTAGTTATCTTTGTTACAAACCTTTTGAACTGGGTCTTTTTTCTTATCTCACTAGGAGATCTTTGTCATATTTGGACTTAAACATTTTTTTGAGGAATTATTGAGAATTGATTTTGTGTTGGATACCAAAGTTTTTCTCACCTTTTTATTTGTAAAAACACAAGAGTTGATTAGGAATGACTCCAGGTTCATGCTTGTAGCCAGATCAAACCGTGCCGTTGATGCCATCTAAGGGGTTATTATATATGTTAAGGTTTAGTTATTTGAAGAATTTCAAGGCATGAATTGAGCTTAGCAACCCCAATATACACACAGAGCCCACAAGTCCACACCCACGACAACAAGAAAATGCATATACTAGTCAAACCTCTAAGTAGGCCTTGGATGCCAAAGGCAAGTGTGTGAGAGGATAGTAAGTGCATGTAGGACAGGAGGCACCATCATCACCTCCATCAAATATTGTCACAAGAGCATCATGATGTAGACACCACTTATGTAGGTCATCATGTACACCAACTGCCAATGCCCATGCTATGTGCCACTAGCGAGGTCCTTTAGGGATGAAGATGTATCTATTGTGGATAGCCGTCATGTTTAAGCTTTCTGCGTGATGGCTGCTTCATGCTTCTTGAGGCATGTATTGCTGATAACGCGTAATTTCATGTGTTAATTTGGTGTTCTTTTACCCAATTATTTAGAGGAAAAATCTCATTATATGCGCGTTATCATGTCTAAAAATCATGCATTTCATGATTATTATGATTCTATGATTGTTCTGATTCTTTTTGGTATTTTTTCCTGAATTTTCTAACATCAAAATTAGAGGTTTGTGCGTTGTCCACATTTTCCACGCGGAAAACGTGTCTACAGGGCCCAAGGAGCGAAGGAGAGAGGACGCAGTTTAGAGCTGAACTTGTAAGGGCTGTTTCGTCGTTTCACCATCCATCCAACCATGCCCGTAGACCTAAAAAAACCGGCCACTCTGAACCGTGGTCTGTCACCGAGGACTAAGCTAAAAAAAAACAACATTGGCCAGAAGGAAAGGAGGGCGATTGGCACCGAGAACCAAGCTCCCCAACGAAGTTGGCCAAAAGGAAAGAGGGCGGTCGGCACCGAGAACCAGGCTCCCCGACGAAGTTGGCCAGAAGGAAAGTGGGCGGTCGGAGGTCGTTTCAGTGTTCAAACTTCTTGGCTAGTGAGTTCTTTCCTTGTTCTTTTGATAGATTATGACGGTTGCAAGCCGCCAAGGCCTGGGCGAGATGTACGGGCCCATAATCAATTGATTGGGTTAGGAAGCATCATTTTCTTAGTTTGTTCGCTACTGAAATCATAAGAAAATTATAAAAAATTAGTATGTAGTGTTTGGTTCTCTTGTGATCTGTCAGTTTTGAACATTCGAGTTATTTTCTGTTCCTAGGATTCGATTTAGTAAATTTTGATCTTGGAAACGAGATCAGGATTGACTTGATTGAAGTCGCACTTTCTTCTCATCTTCTCCCTTATTTCACTCTTTCTTCTACCCTGATCTCGTCTCTTTCCTCTGAAATTTATATCCTGACTGATTTTATTCTTCCCTGTGGATTCGACCCTTGCTCACTCTTTACACCGTATCAAGTGTTTAAGGAAATTCGTAAATTAATTGCATAAATCTAAAAAGCCTAAATCACGACATATTTTATCACTATTTTTGGATTTATCAATTGCCAAGTGGTGAAGAGAGTGCAAGTGTAATAATGTACAGTATAGTTGGCAAGCACGTTTGCCATGTGACTCTCCTCACTTAGCCGGTGGAATATTTTGGTGAGTCTCCAGCAACAGCGGGTGATGTACTTCCAAACACTCACATATGATAATAGGAGCATTCAATTTTTAGAGAATGCCAACTAAGAATTGTGAGACAGATTATATGATGATACTATGAATGTTTTTCTCATCTAAAAGGAGAAAGTCGTAATGTATTTGGAATAGCCTCTATTGTTGTGTTAGTCTGAATGACATAAAAGTTTGAAAAGTGAATATGATGCTCTTTGTGTGGTCTTAGAGGATGTCACCTCCATTGGATAGGTCCACCTTCTCTCCCTTGGACTTTTTTAAATTAGTTTCAAAATAGAGGAATTTTAAATTATACAATGTGTGTAATTTTTGCACTCACATGTAAAGCTCACAGTACTTTCAACAAATGGTATGAGAGCCTAAAATTTATTATCCAAATGGTTTTGGGAATGGAACTTAGAATTTTGGACAAGAAGATCAACTTTCTTTGTGGCAAGTCAAGATGCATGCAGTCTTGGCCCAATTGGATTTGGAAGTGGAATTTTTTGAAGAAATTTCCAAAGTGTAGAGTGAATAAAAGAAGACAAAGGGCCATTCCAAGGCTTTGACACAAATTGGTTACCCATTAACTAAAATTTTTCAAGATGTATATGAATAAACTTCACGTTAAAATCTATGGAAGTAATTTTAGGAAATTTGTGTGCAAAAGATAATTAATTGGTCGATGCTTAGAAATAAAATGTTATTTGGTCTTCACATGTCTTAAGGTACATCACATAAAGGTCATCTTTTATAGTCAGAGAAAACTATTTACGACCATTAGTTGATGGTTGTGTGATGTTAGACGTCATCGGTGGCATCGTCTGTTGGGTACCAAGACGATGTTGTGATAGCAATATGATGTCGTACGTCATTGATGACATCGTTATACAGGTAATTCCCTAAGGACATGAAACTACGTGATGCGGTGAACCTTGGAAGATGTACGTGCAAGCCCCGACTCATGGGATTTTACCAAAACCCGAGCTTCAGGGTGGACGACCGATGACAATGACGGTGACCTTCGGACTCTCGTTGGAGCGACGATAGCGACTACGGCATCAAGTGTAATAATTCCGTTGGCACTCACATGTAACGGCTGGGATCGACCCGTAATTTAAAATTCAGTTGTGTCGTAGTTTTCAAGATATAAACTCTCACCAAACAAACCCGAGCGTGGTGGAGTGCAGGCAAAAATATACTAGAGAAAGTAATGTAATTGATGAGCAATGGGGAGCGAGGTACCTCCTTAGTGATGTCACCCGTCGTCAATATCCTTGTTGGCGTTGTAACCGGTGTGGGCAAGTACGACGGAGGCATGGCAAGAAAGAGCACTGAGTAGCTTGACAGGGCGGAAATGGCGCAGTGCCAGAGCGAGGTGTTGGAGTGCGTAGGTGTGGAGAGAGAGTGCGACCGTGAGGCTGCTAGAGCGATAGTTGTGGCTCAGCGGGCACGCCCTTAAGAAACCAGGTCGACGCAAGCAGAGCGCGTCACTAGGGCTCGTAAGTGCGAAGTGCGGGCGCTATGAGCATTGGCGTCAGCAGCACTGGGCACGAACGATGTGTAGGGCACAACAGCAATGGTGTAGGCTGCAGACGGCTGCGACCAATGCTAAGGAAGCAAGCACAAAGTTGATGATGAGTGCAACACGAATAACTTGGCTCGGTGGTGAGGGTGCGGGTGGCATGAGGTGCCCGGGCGGCGCGAGGTACACGGGCGGCGCGAGGTGCACGGGCATGACAGCAGCAATGATGTCCTAAGAGTACAACGGTCGATGGTCTCAGCGTCAAATGGTGAAACACAGGGCAGAGGGATGGTACGTGGGCATGAGGCGTCCAAGAGTCTAGGTGGCCGACGGAGCCTTGCATGGCACACGTCGATGATACGCGCGCCAAGCGGAGATATTAGCACGAGGACACGCTATGTCTGATTGGCTGAGCGTCGGCGGAATACCTGCTGGGCACTGCATCCAGGTGGTGCGCACGTTGGGTTGGTGATAGTGGCATGAGCATGCATGGCGTCTGGCAAACAGGGTGACCGGTGGGTCAGGTAGAGCCCCGCGTCCACGGGGCACTCGTAGGGTGACACAACGGCACGAGAATGCGCGACACTTGGTGGTTGAATGGCCAGTCAGCCATTGTGAATATGTGGCATTCACAGGGATTGGCGCGCGTGTGGTTTGACTGACGGGTGGAATCACTCGAGGCGCAGTGTTTGGACGTGCGTTCGGCCAATAGGGTGACCTTCGTTGGGTGAGGCCAAACGGTGTTAATGGTGACTGCTGGTGAGTTCAAACATAGCATAGACCATTACCAAATAAGTATCATGGAGAAAGGAGTTACCCCCTCCTCCATGGATAATGAAACCTTAGGGGAGGACTTCCTGAAATAACCTCTTCCCAGAAGTCATACCCATCTCATTTTTCTTATTATTGGTACAATGTTCTTGCATGCATCTACACTCATTTCGCAATTCTTCAAACTGATAGGATGGAACACGGTGAGTCATCACCTGGCCCGGAGTTTGCAGTAATGTCTTCATGAATTAAATGATAGTAGCGCTTTGAAAAAACAAAAAGGCCCCACCTTAATGCATGTGATGCGCTAAGGTACTATACATATGTGGGCTGCCAGAAATTCAAGTGCGACTTATGTGGTGTAATTGTAGACCGCAAAAATGTATATGTAACACTCCTCTTTAAAGACATATGGAAAGGTTTCATCATAAAGTGTACACTACATAGAAGAGCAAGGAGAGAGGAGTTCCAAGGGAGAGGTCAGCAGCTGACTATTTTGATGTAGTGGGTAGCACAAATCAGTATTATATCGGTTGTACAATAGATAATAAAAAAGAAGAACTAGTGCACTTCATATTTCTTTCTGATGCACTGTGGGCAATTATTAGGAAGAAGTACTTCAGAAGACTTCTTCGTTAGATCGCACATGAAGAGATATCTATCCCATGAATATGGGCTATCAATGCAAAAGCACATGCACTTTACAAGGATATGAAAAAAATATGGCAAAAATTGGCAGACATTACATGTGTATCACTATCACTTGTCATGTAGACTTCAAACATTGCATTCTTAGGGGTGACTGTGTATTGGGTAGACATAGAGTGGAAATTGTGTGCGCGTGTGCTTGGGATACGCTGATTGAAAGGACCCCACCCTGGGGAAAACATCACGCAAGTGCCCTCCAAATTTTGGCAGAGTTTGAATTGAAATCAAAGGTATGCATTAAATTATTATCAATAATAATTTCTTCCCTTTCATTTGTACCATTATAATGTAATTTTATGCAAGTGAATGTAGTGACCATCAACAATGCATGAAACAAAAATAAAACGATTATTATTCTTGAAGATGAATTAAAGTAGTTAAACCGTCATTTCACTACAAGTAGGCATGTGTTATGTGTGGCACACATCATCAATCTTGTAGTCCACCCTGGGTGAGCTCTATATGAGTGATGGAGTGATAATATGCAATTCATACATGTTTTTGCATAATAATTCATGCATTTCTTGGGCAAAATTGGTAAGTTATATTGCATATTATCATTTTATTATTCAAAATTTCCCAAAAAATATAAATAGCTATTTTGAATTAATTTAATTTGATGTTTTAAGTTGTTCTAATGGAAAATAGAATTTTAAATGATAAAATTTGGTGAAAATTTCATAACTAAATCAAAAGATATTTGGTTTTTCAGTATTCATATGGAATTTTTAGGTTAAAAGTGCAAAAGAAGGCCCATTAACCACCGGCCCTGGCTGACATGTCAGGCGCATCTGCGTGGTGTGCCACATCAGAAACTAAGGGAGCAAAAGGCACCAACAAGGCACGCGTGGGCGCATGCGTATGCAATAGATAAAGGAGCGATGGGCGAAGAAAAGTTTTCAATAGATAATATTTGCCTCGTTATTTATAACGAAAAATAATCTTAAAAGCTTCCATATGGGATTAACCTTCTTTCTCATTTAAGAGGTAAGCTTACCTCATTTTATTTTGTTTTTTTTACAGGTCAAAGGTGCATCAATCGGACGGTCCACAAACATTGCGGCTATTATGGACACATATTTCAAAGCATCCAGTTCTTCCATTTTTGTGTGGGCTTCTAGCAAATGGCTAGTCCGAGTGAAACAAAGCCCAAGGAGATGTGAAGAATTGTGTTTTCATCAAAAGGTTAGTGACTTTCTTCTCTTCTCATTTGTTGATTCATGTTTGAGTAAGACGCCAAAGCACCGGGTGAAATGTACGGGTCCATGAAGATATGAACGTGAAGAGAGCATCACTCGCACATAGGTGAAAGCAAAGTTAGATAAAGAATCGATTTTGTTTTATTAATTTTATTAGAATAAATTTAGATTTAGATAAATATCCCTAATTTAAACCACCACTTAGAACTTTATGTTTTTGATCTATGAAAGGAGATAAATACATAAGGATAATTCCATCAACCTTTTCATCTTTCCATATTCTTAAAGAAATCCTATTTAAAATCTAGATACCTTTCCTCCCTGTGGATAGATCCTTGCTAACTCTATATTAGGTTATTTAGTGATTAAGGAGTTATAAATTTATTGTACAAGTTGATTTGCCTTACAAAACACATTATAAACACTTAAAATCTACTTATCACGGAGGCACCATTAGAGCAGGTCATTTTGGATGATAATAATAGTCTTGACGCTAATGATAGTGAAAAATTCAACAAGTCTGATGACTTTGGTTCATCTATGTTGGGTGACGCAATGCTTTGACTGAGGGACATTATCACTACAATACATGGGTGATGTCGAACGTCGTTGGGGACGTCGTCCGGTTAGCACTGAGTATGATGGCTCAATACTGATAAAAGATGGTGGTATCAAACTTCAATGGTGTCGTCGTCCGACGGATAAACCCTAGCGGGTTGATGTGGCTACGATGCAATGAATGAGGCGTCTAGGTGTCGTATGTGCAAGTGCCGACTAGCAGGAGGTGCCAAATTCTGAGTCCGACAAAGTCACCCGGTGACGGCAGAGGTGACCTCTCAAGCCTCGTCAGAGGGGACGAGGACGACTACATCGCCGAACGGAATCAATCCGTTGGGGCCTACACGTGACGGGTGGGCTCGGCCTGTACCAGTAAGATGCTCAAGATTATCATTGTTCATGCTCAGCCTTTCTCTCTCACCTATATCTAACCCGAGCGCGGTGGAGGCAATCAGAAAGTATACTGCAATGGTGGAATCAGTACTCCACGAGGGGAGTGGCCTGTAGGATGGTGCAACAAGGAAAGGGGTCTTCGACTTGGGCTTACAATTCCCACATCCGTCGGTAAGAAGAACCATCGTGGCAGTGGTGTGGTGCCGCCGCTGACTGGTTGTTTCGTCGAGCCGCAACGGGGCAGGCCAGAGGGAAAGAAGTACTGTCACAAGATCCCCCTCACAAGTTTCTGGACAGGGAAAAGTTCACGCCTAGAACGCCTGGTGAATCACCATGGATCCCTGGATGCGAGACAGATAGCCGCTCCAGCGTCGTAGGGCCAGACACGGTGTATCATGTCAAAGGGGTCCTCCTTGTCAACCCCTCCGATCGGTCGAAATGGCAGCCATGACGAAGGGCCAATCAACAAGAGTCGATCAGGCGTCGATCATGTGACTCCTCGATCGAGCAGGGTTGACCAGATGGATCGCGTCCCGCGATCAATGATCAGCAGTATCCACGTCCTGACCGTAGCACGATCGGCCAGTTCCCGATCTGTTGGCTTTCCGACCAACAACTAGCCGAGCACCCTGGAAAGGGGAAGACCAGAGCATGGTAGGGAGTCAGCAATTGGGAGATTCGTTTGGGTCGCTGTGCAGAAGATTGAAACGGACCTAGTCGCGCGCGCGTGTTGCACTAACTGAAGATCGGATGATGCCGTGGTTGTTGCACCACCTGGACAGAGGAAGAGGTGCGGTCGAGGAGAGGAAGGCAGAACAATGCTGTTGGGAAGCATATGCGACCTTCTTCTCCACCTAGATCCCCCCTTTTTCTCTCCACGCCAACCCTCCAACACCCTCCTCCTCCTTCTTGGAGGGGGGACCTGCTCTCTCTTTCAACACAAATTCTTTAGAAAAACAAGTCCGAGAACTCTTAGGGCACCTTTCTTCCCTTATAAAGGAGTGATGAATGGCCCTAAGAGGACACAAGAGAGAGAGAGAGGGGGGGAGAGGGAGAGAGAGAGAGAGAGAGAGAGAGAGAGAGAGAGAGAGAGAGAGAGAGAGAGAGAGTGGGGGAGACTGATCCACTAAGGAGCCCTTATAGAATGGGTCCCCTATTACAAGAGATTAAAAATAAAAACGGAAAGGGAGTGAGGGATGGGGAAGGGGTTCAAGTGCTTAGGCTCCCATCCCACCCTAAAACAGATTTAAAAAGGGGCACGCACATGAGAAAATGATGACGTAAACCGAAAGAAATCGACGAACAAACACGACTAAATGGAATAAAACCAAACGGAATCGATAGGTATGAAAATGCTCCCAACTGGGGTATTTGAACCCGGGCACCTTCACGGTCACCTTGACATGCTGGTCAGGTTGAATACAAACCGACGGTGGTGCTGGTGATGTTGTTGGCATCTCCGAAGATGCTTCTGGGCACTCAGGCTGCTTCGCGCCATCAATGGGTTGACATAACGTGATGAGTGCTATGTATCATTGTGCAAGCATTTTGGCCCACCAAACCAGAGAAAGATCCCCTTAGACTGTCCGACAAGGTGGAATGCGTCGAGGAGAGGGATGCTATTGGTGTCATGGCAGTGAATGTGTTGAAGAAACCTATACTTGTTAAAAAAGAGAGGTAGGTTATCAAGGATTTTGTAGGTATAATACAACCCCTTGTGATGGCTACCACCCTCGATTGCCAATCAAAGTTACCCTTAGAGAGATAATGAGACATCTCCATAGTGTCATCTGCAGAATCAGAGAGTCAAACATGTTTCAAGTAAATAGTATCATATCATCACGACAACAAACTCCCGTCTACAATGCTTATCTGGAGCTAAAAAATAGGCTAATTAAATATGCAACCGTCCTAAATTGTAACCAGCCCTTCGGTATTGTTGTACTCATTGATCCATCCATGAACTTACGGTCATTTGACCGTGACTATAGTGACGAAGTCATATGTTATATGCAGAATTTATTAACTACGCACGGGGTCATCAATGATAAAAACATGGCTGATTTAGTTTTCTCTGCATGTTTTCATCCCCCTGGACAACTACAACATTTTTTTTGTGAACCACTTGACGAGTTGTTGCCAAATAATGATCATACACCCGCCTCTGATCCAGTACACAAGTTAGATGTCTACATTAGCTTACCTCCTACCAAGGGGAGGGAACCGCCACATTGGTGGAAGGTCATAGGTGAGCACTTGTATCCATGATCAGCAGTAATTGCGAAGGAGTTCTTGTCAGTCTCTGTGACTAGTGTGCCTTAGAGAGATTTTTCTCTGTCGATCGTGGCGTCATAAACTACAAGCGATTAAGGTTGACAGCGGAGAGCATGAAGCTACTCATGACACAAGTGTTGGTGGCGAGTGGATGATGATATGAACAATGATAGCAACAAAGATGATGAAGATAGCAATGAGTATCCAATGGTTGATTAGCATGGTGAACATTTTAAACAATGTTTTGTATACTGTTGGGTACATGCCACGACAATTCAACTTTATTTTCGTAAACATTTCTCCATTCATTTCTATTGTCTAGAAAATTTTCCCTATTTAATATTTTATAGAATGCCCTAAGTTTGAACAACATTATAGCTACTATCTAGTTTGAGGTGAAATCGAATAATTATAAATTTAATTTTTAAATGACAATATTTTTTATAATACCATGAGCCCACATAACGCATGATGTTTCTAAAATATTGAACATAATGCCCTAAGTTTGAACAAAATTATAATTATTATCTAGTTAGATGTGGAATCCAATAATTATAAATTTAATTTTTGAATCATAATATTTTTTTTATAATACAAGGAGCCCACGTAATACTTAATGTTTTTAAAATATTTAACATAATGCCCTAAGGTTGAACATAATTATAATTATTATCTATTTAGAGGTAGAATCAAATAATCATTGATTTAACTTTTGAATCATAATATTTTTTATAATAAGAAGAGCACACGTAACACCTAATGTTCTTAAAATATTGAACCTAGTGGCCTAAGTTTGGAAAAATAATAATTATTACCTAATAATTAATTAATATTTATGAAATTAATTTCATAATTATAAAAAGAATTTCACAACAATTATAATATGAATTGCACAGCATATTATCTATATGTACTTTAACAAAATTTTAAAAGCACATTATTGGGCCTTCGACTATGCAAATTCTTGCCTTGTGCGATGAAAATTTTTCGCAAAAATTTTCACCATTCATCAAACTACATCTACCATGCGACCAAAAAATTGGCACAGTGGCCAAAAAATTGCACCGTACCACACAACCTTCTCTACTTATACATGCCTTTT
Organism: Wolffia australiana; assembly: GCF_029677425.1. NCBI lineage: Eukaryota > Viridiplantae > Streptophyta > Magnoliopsida > Alismatales > Araceae > Wolffia > Wolffia australiana. The sequence goes on along the minus strand of NC_135852.1, from coordinate 6,842,543 downwards.
TATGTTTCTCAATACCTCTCTTGGTTGTCCTTTATTTCAATTTCACTCAGTGTTATGTTTGCCATAATTTCTGCCCTTCAAGATTTGTCCCAATGTCTGATATCGAACACTCTGATATCTGATATCTGAGAACAAAAGGATGGATTCAGATGTGGAGATCAGACATTTGGACAGTTTTTAGTGCCGTAGTGGGTAATAGATATTGGGACATATATCACCATCCAGTGGATGTGGCATACACCAGTATTGGATATCAGATCTCGGATATCGGGTATTGACGTGCAGGTGCATTTGTCTAGGTTGGACTAATATGTCCCCTGTTGACTCAAAAGTTGACAGTCATGCCTTCGTCCTCATTGGTGAACAGCCAATTTTGTATTTTTCAAAGGTTAAGGCATACATTTTCAGAGAAGAAAACATCCATCAATGGTGTAAACAGTTATGAGAGAATCAGGAACATATAGTAAAATTTTGGATGGTTATAGATATATTTGTTCAATAAATTAAGAAAAGTCTCTCCATTTTATTTTACTATCCAATAGATTAAGCTTTCACCTTCTTTTTCAAAATTCAACTTATTTCAGTTAAGATAGAATAGTAAGAAGTAAATCAAAGTTGCTTCAAATTAGCATGCCAACTTAGTATATGATGTCTAGATGGACAAGTCATTTAAAATTCAGTCAGATAAGTAATTATTTAATTTAAAATCATTAAAGGTTATAAGAAATTGTCACATTAATCTCATAGTGTTCAATCTGATTGATGAAATTTTGACGAATTGACTTAATTGCATGAAATAAATGAATTGAAGATGGATTAACTAAATCTGAGACTAAGATAGTTTAGTCTCAAATTAGAGATTAACCTTCAAGATTTGAAGAAGAAGGTTCAAACTAAACCGAATGCCAACTTCAAAAGTTAACATTATCCTATTTTTAAAGTTTGAAAGAAAACTCAATATATTTGCTTTTGTTGGGATCCATTTTTTCATTGGTGGAGAGGAGAGTCATCTAAGGACTAATTAACACAATGATGACAACACCGAGCATTTGCATTGACTCGATCATCACAGACCCAAAGAGTAAAAAAAGGATGGGAAAAAAAGCAGTGTATAGATTCTGCAATTGATTGCAATGCATATACAATTTATCTTGCAATAATTTTTTGGCTTTATGTTCACCATCAAACTCTTCAATTTTAATGTCTTAACACCACCGATTATTAGCATGGAGCTGGCACTTACCACACAGGCTGGCTTTTTGGAGGGATAACAAATGACGCCTCCAGAGAAAATGACCATTCTTTCAGTCATCTGTCCAAGACAAATTCCTCTCATACGAGTCATCATCCGCCCATGTTCCATCATCGTCACAACCCTGTTACCAGTCTCATTCCCTCATTCGTCCATCATGGAAATGTGGAACGTATGACGGACAGATGAATGAAAAAAGTGGAAATATCAAATGAACATTAATTAAACATATTACAGTTAAAGCCAAAAGGGAAATCTAGTTTTTTCAAAGTAACACCCTCACTGTGACCGCCTATTGTCACCAATCTGGTGAATAACTCCAGACAACAAGTGTAATACATTTTCTTTTACTTAAAATGCCTACATCTCTATCTGGACTTTTTCCTTTTTATTCTCCTTGTATTTTTACTCTTGGATAATTTTTCACTAGAAAATGTTTTCGATATTTTCTGATTTTCTTATATTAATGTTATGAACTGGGGAAAAATCAGAAGAACATGTTCGATAGTAGAATTTTAATTGTAATTGGTTACGTTAACCATAATTTTTATTTTGAATCAATAGGCATATCTTTTTTCCAATATGGTATTAATTTTTTTCTGGGAATTTTTTTACCTAAGGTGTGAAAAACAGGACTGCTTAAGGCCTCACTACACTATCTATCGAATGAATGACTTTGTCACAATGAAGAGAGAGCCCAAAACCTCCTCATCTTAGTGGGGCATGACAACTGTTAATTGACATGATACACCGCTGAAATGTAAATGTTAATTGCTTGATAACCGGTGCCTGCTTTTCACTATCTGTCAAATTACTCAAGACAATGAGTGTAATAAATTTTCTTTTATTTTCAAATCCTTGTGTCTCACTCTGAACCCTCACCTTCTTATTCTGATTATATTTATTCTCTTGGATAATTTTTCATTGGAATATGTTTCTTCTGAAATATTTTTAGATTTTCTTATATTAAGGTTATGCAGTAGAAAAATTAGATGAACATGTTAGTTTCACGAAGTTAAATTGTATTCCCTTTCATTTTCAAGCTGTTCCCTTGTTTAATGTGTAGAATTTCTATTTCTTGAAATGGAGTCCAATGTAAACAATGTGCTGCCCCATCACGATGACTTTGAGCAACAATAGTAGGGAGTGGAGGTATTAAATGATCATGTGACTTGCCCTCAAGGGTAAAGTAAAAATACGAGGGGGCCACCTATCAAAAAAATATTCGAGTACTTAACATTATTGGGCAACTTGGAAGTATGTATGTGAAGGATGTTGTGGCATAAGCTCTGAGAAAAATGTGTACTTCAAATGAAATAAAGAAGGGAGTACACATGTTTTCTAGTGACATCTATAGGGAGTTCATCATAAGCTACACGATGAACTCAAAGGCATAGACAATTCACAACAATCTGTTGCAGAACTATTTTTCAAGATGTCATTAACAAAAAATAGTACACTCATATCACTCTAAAGAATATCAAGTACGAGATCCTATGGCTTACCATTTGCAATGTATTGCGATGGTCATTTGCTAAGTCGGAGGGATTTCAAAAGGCATGTAATTTTGGAGCACAAGCCAATGTAAAGATGCATAGATAGTGAGCAATTAAAGAGACTGTCAAGGGATTTTACCCTCAATTAAGGATGTCACTTGCACATGGGTTCAGTGATGTGCACTGTGTATCCCTCATGGTGGATGCTTGGATAATGGAGAATAGTTAGGTCATTTTCAGTGTAACCACCCATTGGATTGACACCGGATGGAAACTTCAAGAGCAGGCCCTTGGCCTAAGACATTTTGAAGATAAGCATGATGGGGAGAGAATGAGTTGCCTTGTTGTCAAGGTCCTAGAAGACCTCAACCTTCAATTAAGGTGTGATCAAATTTTAATATTGATACAGATATTTATATGGAAAATGTAATTATCAAAACTTTCATTGACATGCAGGTCTGTACTCTCACCACCAACAACACTGTGAACAACATAACAATTACACATTTCCTAGCAACTAGATTTCAGCCTTTGAATCCAACATTCAATGCTAACCAGCATTTGCCATGTTTTGTGCACATGTATAACTTGACTGGGTAAGTGTGCTTAACAAGCCTTCGTCTGATTCAAATGGACACAAAGCATTGTGTGTTTGTAATAAAGACAGAAATTTAATTGACACATCGTATTGATGTAGTGTGACCTTGGCTGAGGAGGTAGTGGGCTGAGCTGATGCAGTTGTAAAAGATGTCTCCGGTTCACCTCAAAATAAGGCAAGATACATCCATATATGCAACAATCTTGAAAGTTCAAACACCAACAAAGTATAGCTAGACTGTCCAAAAAAGTGAAACTTGATGTACACTATGAACTATAGATTAGAGGGATGTTCTTGGCCAAATGTCACACACGATCATCATTACGAGTGCTGAGCATCTAACAAGGTAAGTCCAGATTTAAGAAGTCCTTGTGGATTAGATTCTGAATATTTCTCCCACTATTGGTTATCTTTATCATATCATATGTATTCAACAACTGAAAAGATAAATTTCCATTCTTCAGTTTAGTAAAATTACCTTCACTCCAGATCCTATAATAGCTTGATGCCATTGAAATCGTTGAAACATATGTAGTCATAGGAAATTTATTTGATATCAAGGATAAATCTCTGGCCTCTCTTGAAGAGCCTTGTGTGGGGGATGTAGTTGTATATGTTCAACTGAATAATTTTGAATATGAATCCAAAAATATGTCCCCATTTTAGGTTAAATAGTAACATTGAATGTCAAAAAATCAAGGAATTATTTATTCATAGAAATATCTGATATGCTTACATTTGTGGTTGCATCCATGCATCAATTTTTTTGTATTTACATATTCATTACTAAATCAATCATCAATATATGCATAAGTTAATTTGAAATTTGGCATTTACATGAATTTAGGATCCTAACCCTATCATGCATCGTGTTAGTCATTTTTTGCTGTAATTATGAGACCAGCCTCATTTGACTAATCTAAATTTGAATTATTCTCACGATTTCACTTGACTTATCTAAATTTGAATGGTTCTCACGATTTGCATAAGCATGCGCACATAAGGGAATAGGATACCACTCCAGATGTTAATGCCAACAATTAGGAATGTACATGTGATTGACTTCAGCATTGAGACAATGCAGGTTTTCAACATCATTTAATGGATCAAACCTCTCTATCTATGATAATTCATATTTTTAGGAAGTCAAGTTCACTCAAATTTCCTAATTCTAGGGAATTTAGACCGATGGCCTATTTCTTCACGAGTAAGGCTTGATTTCAACTGAGATAACCCTTGATTCTCTTCATGATTTCAGAGTTTTAAGGATTTATGAATGTATAGAGATTAATCATTTATCTAATGGAGGAATTTTGAAAGAAAAATGTAATGAGAGAGAGGTGCCCATTTGAAGGAATGGGGGCATTTTGGTAAATTCATGTGATTTTAATATATAATTTACAAAATAAATTTCCATGTGCCGAATCATCATGTGGCACAATTGAGAGTAATACTGTGAGTGCAATCACATACACACACATGTAGTAACTTCCCCTCAAGTTTCCATGGTGTGAGGTCTGTCATGCGTGATGATGTCGGGCCCACATGGATTGTGTGCCTCCTTGGTAGGCTGATGTTTCGTGCACACACGTAATTGAGGAGAGGTAAGAAATGTTAAGTGAACCTTATGCACTGTTTGGATCTGATTTATGAATATTATATTTAGAGGCATAAAAAATCTGCATATTTTGAATGTATGATTCGAGCGTCAGATTCTGTGGGCCAGAGGTCTAGTAGATCTGATGGGTTGGGGGGAACAATAACTTTATTGTGATAAATATGGTCCCAAGATGTGGTGCTCTCACATGTGCCTTATTGCAATCAAATGATCTTGATTAAGAAGATTTGTCTTATCTTGTGTAATGGGGGGAACATGTCAGAAGCTCTTGGACCATCTGATTAGATGGCCACCATTACACATGCCAATTCAGAGTAAAATGGGAAATTTCATGCTCAATAAGGGTGTGACATACGACACTATGAGGATGACCCAATCAAGATCAAAGATCCTTCATTCCTCCATCTTTAGTGATAGTAATTCATGATCTACAATGAGCTTTTGGCTGAAATTTCATTGGTAGCTTTCAGTTTTTTACTGTTTTCATCTACACCATTTTATTGTGAATCTCAGCACTAAAATTCAGTAATTTTTAGATAAGATCAGATTAACCCTCTAACCCTAAGTGGCCCCTATAAACCCCATATTTTCTCTCTCATCTTTGCTTTTTTCCCCTCTTAGCATCATGCTACCATAATGAAAGCGAGAGGATCATGACCCAATAGTGTTACTGTTTGATTACCAAGATCAAGCAGAGGAGCCCAATCAGAGAAAGTCTATAACCACCCAACTTAGGACGGGTACAAAAAGTAGATTTTGTGTGAGGATTCAGATCCAGTTCGTCGTTGTAATACCTTTCATGATTAGTTTATATTTTTTATTATATTAGACCTAATTTCATCATTATTATCAAAATTTTCAATTGGCCATTATTTCATCCATTCTCATTTTAATCACCACATCCATTCAAAAAAATCTTAAACACCAATAAATATATCTAGTTATGTATTAGTTCACATACATATCCTCTGCCATCATCTCATCCCTTATAATTCTCCATCTCCTCTTTTAATCGTCTTCATAAGACAATGATATATATATATATCATCATCATCATCATCATTTAGAAGCTTCATATCTCGTTGCCTAGGCTCCCTGAGGTTTGAACCTTATTCAATATACTAAGTAAGGTAAATATATATATTTTGCATGAATTTGATTCATAACGATGATTAATTAGCACAAAAATTGTGTTCATCAATGTCCTCTCAAGTCTCATCTCGATGAAATAGATTATAGCATAAAAAATGAAAACCTTTGATTTGGAAACAGATGATCATATTAAAATAGATAAAAAAATTAAATAATGTAATTTAAATTCTAGAGGAAAAAATATTCCTCAATCAAGGATACTGTCACTTCAAGAAAGGGATAAGTCACATGCTAGAATATAAGGGAATATCAGGGATTTACTGACAGAATATTTAATTATTTTTACATCCAAACCTCCCCAAAAATTGGAAAAATGATCCATTCTCTAGCTTATTTAGATTAGTTTGTATTCCATCGACAATGTTCACATAACTTTTTGATTCCATTTTTAAAGTGTTAGTTACTTCCAAGTATTTATGCTCATTGTAGAGGAATTGATGCCTATTTTTTATTCATTATTGGGATGGCAGAAAGATCCTACCAAAAAAGTTGACCTACAAAATTGTTTCTTTATCTAAGAGAAACAATTTGGTTAGTTCCTCTTACTTGTCCTTTATATTCATCAATTATTCTTCTTTCAGATTTCCCATGTGAATGCAACATTATCTTACACATGTTTTTCTTTAATATTACTATGAATTTAGACCCACTTATCTAACTTTTCTGCACCAGAAAAAGGAATGTATCGCCACGTAGACAAATAAATATCTTGGCTCACAATTATTTAATAGGTTTTTAATAATATAAAAGTTTTGCTTGTCTAATCATTGTCATAGATCCTAAAACTGATGGTAACACATGATTGTGAAGTGTAGACTAATTTTGGCAGGATGGAAGACATTGCAGATAGCGAGATAAGAATGATAAGAGATTTAGGATGGCATCTTAAATGAATGAGGGAGAACCTCATAGATAATAACATTAATGACCAAAGAAGAACCTTACAAAGAAAGTATTATGGGAGACGCTCAAGTTACTCCATTTTTAATGATTTCTAAACCAAACGTTCTTATTGCAAGCTATGTTAATAGAAAAACCAAAGAACTATTTTTCTATTGAATGTGAAAAAATTAAGTGAAAAATGTTTTTGTGGCACTTGTAGAAGAACTATATGTTGGATTCTCAAGGCCTAGATCTAGATGAAGAATCAAAACGATCCGTAGCTGAAGAATTTAACATAATCATAATGGCATCAACAAAACATTAAAACAAAGCACATGTGCAGGAATTACATCCGTGATTCGTGGATCCCGGAGTGAGACGAATCGAGCTGCTCAAGTTCACAGTCTCTAGACGTATCCAGGTTATCCTCGACATGTCAAATCTCCTCCATCACTCATACAAACTCTGTTCGCTCTCCACCGTCCTCCTTATGTTGACCTGATCACCTTGGAAATGGAAAGGAGTTGTCGGGAAAAAGGAGAAGAAGGGGAAGGCCCCTGAATATAGTTCTGGATCATCCGGGACATGGACGATGGATGAGATGGGACGAAGATTGTCATGTCTAACATTCAGAATCAGTGCAGGGATGAGGGCGAGATGGTTTTTTTGCCCGAGAACTCAGGAGGGGACGGTTTTTTCGTTCGAGTGGACGAAAACCGTCCCTTATGGAGGTCTCGAGATGAATTTCTGTCTCTATTTTTGTCCAACCTCGCGAACGGCACACTTTTTTGTCCTGGGATGAAAAAACCATCCCGTCTGTGTCCCTACACTCTCTAGTTCTGAATCGTTCAGGACGTGGATGATGGACGCGACAAGACGAAGATCGTCCCATCCGATGTTCAAAATCAGTGCAGGGACGCGAACAAAATGGTTTTTTCGTCTGAGGCCTCTGGTCGGTACATATTTTTTATCTGAGTTGATGAAACCGTCCCCTCTGGAGGTCTCGAGATGAATTTTTGTGGCAATTTTTGTCCAACCTCGCAGACGGGATGATTTTACGTCATGGGATGAAAAAATCATCTTGTCTATGTCCCTGCACTTTACCCCTGAAGAATTCTGGCTTTGGTGAATTTTTTCCAGGCCTTCCCCTATTTATATTAAGTGGGTATTTTCCATAAAACACCCCCAAAACTTAAGTATATCTTCCAATGGCCTAAAGACCATTTGTGTGTGACCCTCTAGGCCCATATATCAATCTAGTTAATGATTCCAATTACTCAATAACTTTCATTGGCCTTCCAAAGTAATTAACTATATCATCGTATAGATTAATTAACGTCAGATTGATTTAACCCAATTGATAGGTTGAGTCTCCAAGACGGGGTGCCAAGCTACACCTCGTGCTCTAGAAGATACAAAGGAGTGTGTATCGACTCACTCATAGAACATGTTCATTATCTATTACCATGTAAGTATAGTCCCTCATCCGCTTGATGCTCCAGGGATGACTTAGGGTATGATCAACCGTCAAACCCTGATTGGTCATCTGAGTTAATACTATTGCATTCAGCAATCATTAGAGAACTCTTCTCTAATAGTTTACTGCCTTGGCCAAGGACTTCATTGCATCATCTTCCTTGAGCTATCACCTATTATACCGAGGGTGGACGATCCCATCTTGAACACTCAGTCATCTTCATGAACTTTTTGATGCACGTGAACTAAGAATATTTAGAATCCCATGATTATAGAGTTGTAGGGCATAGTCAAAATACAATTGTCCACCCACATGGCTTCTTTGTTGTCTCAAGTCTAAGGACCACTTACACAATTGTGACGTGAATAAACCTGATTGACAGTTTGGTATAATACTATTCAGGAATTCGTACGGATCAAACTATTGGTAGGGTTAATTAGAATACCATGACAATGGAGCATTCCTGAACACATTCTTTATATCATATTCCATACTACTTGGTTATAATGTATTAGATATGTTATTATCTATGTTATAATAACTTGTGATTGTATTTTGGGATTGACATTAAGTAGAAAGAGAATTTTAAACTTACATAATTTAAGCATCATTCAAATCTAAGGCCATCAAGAAAATCATCCAAATAGATAAGTAATCTGATTAGAATGGGTAGTTAAAAAAAAAACATATTATAAAAATCATCCAAATGCTTATTAAATATCTCTTCAGAGAGTAGTTACTATCTTCTACATTAGTATATTACATGCCATGAACCTTCTTAAACTAATTTAAGAATACATATATTTAATTAATATATTTGAAAAGTATCACCGAATACCTTGGAGTCATTCATTTCAAAGTTTGAACAAATAGGTGAAAGGTATCAAAATATTATTTGGAATTATCATCGTCTGAAAACCTATTCTTCCAAATTTCTTATGAAATTTGGGATTTCATCTTATTATTATTGGCATCCTCATCAAATCATCCTATTCAATCAAAACTTCCGTATATTTCCCTAAATTACTTTTCATTTGTGATTGAACCAAGATTTCATGCTAATTTTAGAAGTTACCGTTTAAATGTAATAAGTATTTCAATGCATATATATGCCAAAATATAGAAACTCTTTTTTTAAAATGCCTATTTAAATTCAAAAGATAAAAAATACAACATTTAAGATGTAACTTCTAAAATTATCGTCAGATCAGAACTCAGCATGTTCTTGGGGGTGCATAGTCCGACTTTATTATTGTACTCCATGTTGTTACATTGGTATAGGCTAATTAATCCTAAGTCCATTTTGGATGAACACTCTAGCTGCCATAATGACACAAAACACACATAGTAGGGTTCCAGAGTCAAAGTTCACTAAACAAGAAGTTGAACTCATATTGGATATGTCATGTTCCATCTTAATACAACAGTATGAGTAATACAAATAAGTTAATGTGAATTAAAATATTTGAAATCACTAACTTTTCTGTTAGATGTGCGCAGAACTTGAACATTTCTCCCCCATTTGCAACGTCCCACAGCCACTAATGCTAAAAAAATAATTGGAACTTTCATCTAGTGCCATATGCATAAAGAAGATGTTCACTAATCTAGGCCAAAATTTTCCATTTAACTGGTCAATTCTTGTCTTCCAACCCAATAATTAGATTGGTAACTGCATTTACTGTTTTCTAAGATGGTTAAGAGTAAATACAGTACAGAATCCAACAGTTTTCACTAGCCTAAGCAGTCACATTGGAACAATTTGGGTTTATTTAAACGACATCTAAACGACACGTGTCAAGCCGACGTCTATAGATCATTGGAGAGCCCACCATCTCGAGAAATCGCAGCCGTCCATCAAGTGCTCTGTTTTCAAATTTGAATCGTTTCTTCCCACGCGCGCCTGGCGTCGTATAAATACGACTTACGCGCTAAATTCCTCTGCTCAGAGCTCACTCTGCTCAGACATGAATTTCCGTTGGAAGATCTGTTCTTGCTACTGCGCGCTTTGGTTCTTCTTACTACTCCAGGTAAAGATTTGTTGCTTGGCTACGTCTCCCTCCAGATTCTGTATTTCAATGATTATATGATGCGCTTGTTCTGTATTTACTCTCAGTTTGAATTAGTTCCTCGAATCTACAGCTTGTTGATCAGTCATGGTGAAATCTTGATTTAGGTTTTCTATTTAACAGTACAACATTGTTTCCTTGTCGATTTTCGGTGAGCTTTTGTGAAATCTCAGAACAAATTCAGTACGGTTTACTTAATTTACGACTTTGAATATAGAAAGTGATGTCTCCTGGTAGCTTGAGACCTCGGTAAATAATTACGAGTAATCGTCGGAGATAATCTTGATGGAATGATTGTTTTCCGTCCTAACTGGTTTCCCAACTCTATAGCTCGTTGATCAGTCGTGGTAAAATCTCGGTTTATTTAGATTTCAAGGTTTATTATTTAACGGAATAGTATTGCTTCTATGTCGATATTCGGTGAGTTTGGGTGAATTCGGAGATCAAATTCATTACGGTCTACTTTCTTTACGGCTTGGAATAATTGAAACTTGATATCTCCTGGAAGCTTGAGATCTCGGTAAATTCTTGCTACTAACCGTCGGAGATTATCTTGATGGAATGAGATAAGAGACTCGTTAACTGTATTGATGACGAGGAGGAAAGATTTTCCTTATTGTCGTTAGTTCGCTGTTTCCATGCCATGACGAGGAATTTCATAAATTTATTCCCGCGAGTTTCTCTAGGTACTTTGTTTTCCGTCAAAGGTATTTATTGGTTTAACTCAATATTTCTCTAAACCTATTCCCGATACTGTGTTAAATTTAACTTTACTGAGTCAGAATTTGTCTATTCACGGACCCTGTATAGTTTATATTTCTGTTCATTCTACCTCTAATGACTGGAAATGGAGATTCAGCGGTTGCAGTGAGGATTTCTTGCAGAGCGCCCGAATTCAGATTTTTCCTTGTATGATGTCGTTCGACAATTCGTGATTTTCTTCACATCTTCTAAGAAAATTTTGTGCAAATTGCGATTCAGTTAGCAATTTATATTCATCCCTTGCCGCTAATTAGACTAAAGCCAGGAATAACTGGGCATCTCGAGAAGCAGTGCGCATTTATTACTCAGTATTTATGTAAACTGAGCCTAAATAAAACGAGGAATTGTATTTTGAGAAGAAATGACTACATGACCATCGTAAGAGCTAATGTCAACTTACATTGTAAAGTAAATCCATACCCCAGTTTGATAATTATTTTCAATGTTCCCAAGAACGAACCTTGTTTTCAATCAATGAGAAGAGAGGACTCCCAGAAAGGATAAATTGGTGGAGAAAGTTCCGTGGAACGGAGCTACGGTTATCTATACTTGTTCTAAGGACTCCCTCCGCGGAAATCACATTTTATGCAACTTCTTCTATCCAAGTAGTGTTGATGAATATTATCTTCTTTTGCGTGCCTCTTTCTTAGCTAATTTTTCTTCTTAAACTTTTCAGGTTGCGCTATATGTTGCATTGGTTAGGTCAACAGCGTCCGACTTGGTTTATTTTTTGTCCCCTGCAGTTAAAAGGTAAAATCTCAGTCATTACCAGTAATATTTTACGCATTAATTAAATAAATATTTTTTCCCCTTCAAGAACTATCTATTGGTCAAGACATCATCATATTTCTTGCGTATCTTTTACTAAGGGATTTCCGTGGAAAATTTTACGCTGTGGCTTTTTTCTTGGTGAAGCAAAATTTTTGATGGTGGACAGAGGAGCCTAAAAAGTTTCATAAGACAGAAGGTTCTTCTGAATTTTCTTGCGCAATAGTTTACGTTTATACGTTGATAAAGAGATTATTTATGTTTTGACATTTATTTCCCAGGAAATATTTGTGACTGTGGCTTATACAGATGTTTCCGGCGCTATAAAGATGCGCACGATTAATTCTTCTGCCTTGGCAGAGTCTTGGTCGTGGAAGATTCCAGATAAAGTTTCCGAAAAAGAAGATGATACAGTACATCACTCTCTTAATCTTCGACCAGAGTTCTGCATAAGTTTTAAGATATGTATCACCGGTTTAGGAGAAATATTATTTTCTGATTTTTTGTTTACTTTTCAATAATTGCACAAGTTTTCATTTATATTTGTGAAATATTGCGCCAAGTTTCCCAGAAGAAACTATTCTGCTGATTCCCATTTTAGTCCTCTGACGATTCTAGCTTCACATAAAAAAAAAATGTATCTTATGCGCATATATTTAATCGCGGTGATTTCTCGGTGACCTTTAAGGCTAACATCGATTACCTCATTTGGTATATTCTCTCGGCTGAATTTTTTTATCGCACAAAGCTCCTTCGTCAGTAGTTGTAGAATAAAAAAATCGTACATTTAATCATGATCTATGTTTTGATGTTTAGAAGGGAAGACGAGCCCTATACAGCGATCCATATCTAACCACGGCTGTGGTCCGCAAGATAAACTACTTGCTGTCTCTAAGACATGTATCTCGGGTGAGATTCCTCGTTGTATGCCTACTTCAAATTAAGCCACTTTGTTGACTCTTATCTCTCGTTGACCGTCAGAGGAAGGAAACCCGGAGAAAAACTGATAAGGGAGGAGTCGAAAATCCCCATAGTTCTAGCAACGAGTCGGAGAAGATCATTCGTAGGGTAATCTTGCCGTGACGCAACAGTTTTTCTTTCTCCTTAATACACATTTCCGAGCATTTTTCTTGTTCTTAATTTTTCTTAATTCCCAGAACAACAAGCGGTTGAGGAAGCTGCAGAGGATAGCATACCTGATCCAGCAAAACAAGGATGTCGAAATTGAGTCAGAAAAGAGAGCAATTGCGCGTTCGCTGGGTTTCTTCAACATATTCAGGGATACTTACACAGTCTGGAGAAAGCCCTTCAAGAAACAGAGGGTAGACCGTACCCTGAAAGTAATGCAGGATCAGATCGCCATGGCAAAAGTCTACGCCTTAATAGCCCGTTCAAGGAAAGAAACCAAGCTATACAATTCCCTCATACAACGGATTCAAGAGAACCGAAGAATCATCTGGGAAGCCCATTCAGACGACGAACTCAGGTCATTAATTTCCATTTCCATCATCAAAAATAGGGTTGATTACTTTTTACAAGAGATAACAAATCATCGAAGATATTATTAAACAGGGATCTCGGGCCAGCAAAGTCCATGGGCGAGTTACTGAACGTGGCCAAGAGCGAGCTTCATGACTGCGCTGATGTGGAGAAAAAACTTAGAATTATGGTTCAATTCGAGGAGGAGAACGTTATTGCGACAAAAAAACAGAGCAGTTTCCTGACCCAGCGTGCTCCTCTAGCAATTTCCGCCTTCTCACACCGGCTATCTCTCCTTCTCACATCCGATTACTTCATCAAATACAAGAATAAAGACATCAACAACGACGACGATTTTCAAACTTCAAAGCTGGAAGATCCCGGGCTTTACCACTACGCCATTTTCTCCGACAACATCCTGGCGGCATCCGTGGTCGTCAACTCGACAACGGCCCACGTGTCGGAACCGGATAAGCACGTGTTTCACGTGGTCACCGATGGGCTGAACTTCTCCGCTATGAAGATGTGGTTCCTGGTAAACTGTCCCGCCGGAACAACCGTGCAGGTCATGAACATGGACGAGTTCAAGTGGCTGAACTCGTCTCTGTCTCCTGTTCTTCGTCAGCTCGAGACGAAGAGAATGAAGGAGTACTACTTTGGGTCGGACCATCCGTCATCCGTCTCCACCGGGGACGACCATCTCAAGTACAGAAACTTCAAGTACCTCTCCATGCTGAACCACGCCAGATTTTATCTACCGCAGATATACCCAAAGCTGGAGAAAATTGTGTTCCTGGACGATGACGTCGTGGTGCAGAAGGATTTGACTCCTCTTTGGGGGATTGATCTGCAAGGGAAAGCGAACGGGGCAGTGATGACTTGCAAGGATACTTATCACCGACTTAATACATATCTCAATTTTTCTAACCCGGAAATCGCCAGCAGCTTCGACCCCAAGGCTTGCGGGTGGGCTTTCGGCATGAATATCTTCGATTTGAAGGCTTGGAGGAAGCACGGAGTGACTGAAATATATCACAAGTGGCAAGAAATGGTGAGAAATATTTAAAGAAAATACTCTTTTTTTTATGATTTCTTGGGTTGATGTTTAATTATGCAGAACTGGGACCGGCGACTGTGGAAGCTGGGAACTCTGCCTCCTGGTTTGATAGCATTTTACAACCTGACGCACGTTCTGAACAGTAGCTGGCACGTGTTGGGGCTGGGCCACGAATCAGACGTTCAAGAAAGAGAAATAGATGCAGCTGCAGTTATTCACTACAATGGAAACTACAAGCCTTGGATGGAGCTGGCAATATGCAGGTTTAAGAAGTACTGGTCCAGGTATGTTCTATTGGATAATCCATATTTGATGAAGTCTGGTCTTAGCTTAGGCTGTCATCTGATCAACTGATCATGCTTCACTAAGAAACCCATCATTTTCCAATAATCCTGCCTAGTCAATTGCCATGAACCCATGAGCATTCCTGCAAGGCATAGTCGTCTCAATATGAACATGCCAGTCTCCTCCAAATTCCTGTGTGAATTCGTTTATAGAACAGCATTTGTTGGATGACCTCTTGAAACATTTTAAAGATTCTGATCACAATATTTTGAAAGATTCTCTTTCAATACCGTAACCTCGCTTTGTTTCACTTCCTCAACCATCTTCATACTTCTCTCAGTGCTGTCTGCATATTGATATGATCCAGATATAGTGCAGGGATGCGGACGGGACGGTAATTTTGTCCGTGGACGAAAAAATCATTCCGTCCAGGATTTCGAACGATTGACGGGACGAAAAACTATCCGCCCATCCCCGGACGGGACGATTGCTTCGTCCATGTATGAAATAACTGTCCCGTCTGGGGCCTTGGATGAGGGACGGGACAGTTATTTCGTCCTGTGGGAATGTGCCTGACAGGTCGACCCACCCGACCCACGTGCTGCACCGCGTGTCAATTTCTGAGTGGTCTTATGCTGACACGCACCTTGTTTCGTCCCGGGATGTTGGACGGGACGAGAATTTCTTGGACAAGATGGTTTCAAACAGGGGAGGACATGGATGAAAAAAAATGGGACGGGACGAACCCTGGATGGGACGATTTAGACGAAACTCTAAACATTGGGATATTGGACGGGACGAACTCTAAACTTCGTCCCGTCCCGTCCACCATGTCCCAAATGCTCCCTTTAAATCGGGCGTCCTTCCTTGCGGAGAGTAGCCGGAAGGTATATTGTTATTTGAAGTACTCATCCCATGTCCCCTCTATGTCCAAACTATTCCTCTTCCTCTTCCTCTGTGATCCCCATCCCTCGTGATAGTCTCC
This sequence comes from Wolffia australiana, assembly GCF_029677425.1. Taxonomy (NCBI): domain Eukaryota; kingdom Viridiplantae; phylum Streptophyta; class Magnoliopsida; order Alismatales; family Araceae; genus Wolffia; species Wolffia australiana. Next base: position 6,826,663 of record NC_135852.1, on the reverse strand, counting down.
TCTTCATCGTGTCTTCAGGCGGCTTGTCTCATTCTCATTCTTTGCCACTCACTATCAGCGATAACTTAGTCTTTAATCCTCTCTCTGTCACACTCATTCCATTTATGCCACACTCTTCGCCACTCTTCCTCACTCTCTTCATCATTCTCTTTCTCAGTCATATGTATTCCCAATATATATGACTCAGATATATGTTGTATATAAGCGATGAGATATCCTCCTTTTTCCTATCCATCTATGTTAATCAGGAGCATGGAAGGTAAAACTATATGGGATAGAAAGAAATGATATTTTATAATGTGGGTACCAAGGATAAAAAAATTCATTTTTGGGCATAGCTTTTCCTACTTTGGGGGGATGAGATATGACACATGCAGTGCATCAATAACCTCAATAATAATGGATATCCAAGTTGGCATTTGTAACTCACTTAGTAGTTTACAAACTATTCAACGATCAAAGAATGCTAGTCAACTCTATTTTTGTAGTCAATTTTTTTACCATTATTCATGAAATTTATCACTCATAGAAAGTAAAGGTACGACACATGGCAGCGCAATAAATAGTCAAGATATGTGAAGTAGACAAATGCAAATTGTGCAGTAAATAGTTAATGTTCCACATTAATAATTTTTATGTGAATGTAAAAGCTAATCACATCTTTGGAAATCCCTGAGAATGTCTAATATAAAACATTTCTGATTTCATTGTAATCAATGAATATAAAGTTTGATTTATAATTTCTAAGTCAGTTTGGGGTCAGCCCATAGAGAGATAGGTTTCTCAATCCAAAATTTAATTTTAGTAAAAGAGAGAAGAATGAAGGTTGGAGTGAAGTAGATGAAGTAGATGACCTTGAAGCTCTTGACCTTATTTCTAATGTCAAAATGTTTAGGATCAGTGAAGAGACTAAGTGTAGAAGAGTTATGAACGGAGATCCAGCTGTCCAAACAAGAAAATAAAAAAGAAGGCTGCTAATTTTTTATGAACTTTTGGTGGAATATAAAGAAACTTGGAAGTTCTCTAGGCTTATACATTCTGCTCAAGCCTGGAGTTTTGCATCAATCAAGTGAGAATAATAAATCAAGAATGAGTCATTATTAGTGAAGTTTGAACACAATAATTGATTGGTAGCTGCCTTCTTTCATGCTGGCCAACTAATGTCGGGGCTGAAGTTCCAAGATGATTTTTGGGGATTCAGATCTAATGACATACAGGACATGGATAGAAAGAAGAAAAACTTATGAAGTGGATCTAAATGTTTCAGCTCAGTTTGCGTTCTCAATCATCTAATATATGATCCAAAGTTTTCTTAATGTGGACCACTGAATTTCATATTTCTCTTCCAAGCTGCTGCAAATTCATCTCAGGTTTTGCATTCTCTAATGCTAGAATAATAGGTTGTGATAAGGCACAATTTTTTGATTATTTATCCCCTCATTAATGTCTCCAATCAAATCCACCAATCTCACCCCCCTCATTTTCTCCTACAACCACGTGTCCTTGAGGATGTAAAAATCACATGGTTAGTCCCTTGATTGGCCCTTACGGTTTTAAAAATTATGATACTAAAATGATGCATTTTCCAATGATTGGTGTAGCCAATCATTGGCAGAAAATAAGCATGCCCATGACACGCATTAGGGAGAAATTAAATCGAGCTAACTTGTAGAAAAACGTAAATGTCTTAAATAAAAATCAATACAAATATATTTTGAGTTACAAAGCCATTTTAATATGAATTCAATGTTTTTGAAAAAAAACTAGAAAATCTAAAAATTAATTAAATCACTATAAAATAAAAATAATCATTTTAACCTGCGACAACATGCATATATGATCATTTTAATGAATATACATGTGAAATTCATAATATTGATGCACTAATTAGCATGTTATTGTACCGCTGTAGTTAAATTATTTATAGTCCCTCATCAATGTTCCATAAGTTCTCTTTAAGTCATTCCTTGATCCTCGAAAAAAATTATATAATCACATTAAGCGTTCAAAATATCAATCACATACTTAGTATAAGTATCCGTCCATGAAAATTAAGACATTAGTCTTTTATAATGTGGGGACGAGCCCTCTCTGGTTTGGAAGGAGCTGATGAAAATAAATAGAAAGACTTGCTTATTTCCGGATCTGTCACTGATTCTAGGTTGTCTTACTACTCTGAATGATTGGTGGCCTCACAACTCTCATAATCAAGATCAATCTTCCATGGTTTATGGATACTTAGTTCTTTTTTACCTCTAGTAACCTAATTCCAACCTGAAAATACAAGGGATACAATTTCATCATCGCATTTAGCACATGATATCAAATGTTAACCAAGAAAAAGTAGGTCGGCTGAAGTGGAATGGATGTGGTTGACTATAGGTAGAAATGATTAGAGATAAAGAATGAGACAAAAACAATGAAGGGAATGGAAAAAATATGGAAGGTAGAACAAAGTATATCTTTTCCCTATTATGTCTCTACCCCCAAGATAGTGAACTAAAGTAAATGAGCATGACCCTATAGGATGGGTAACAATAAACAGAGATGAATGTAAAGTGAGTGAGATGCCAATCATGGAGAAACCTCCTTAGGGACATGATAAAAAAACACATGGAAAACTGAAGGAGATGAGGGAAATAAGATGGTAATATATGATGAAAGCAGATGATGGTGTGAAGAAAGCACATTAAAAACCAAAATATACTCTAAAGACTTCAAGCCCTCATTAATTATTTTTTAAAATTTATGTTTTCTCCAAAGATATCCTGATGCTCCGGATTTTGATAATTTTCTTCCCAATTTTACTTGATGCGGAGGAATTCAAAAAGTCAACAAAACATGATGAAATTGTATTCACAACTGTGCCAACAAAAAATGAGGTTTCTCATGATATGAAGGATTTATTTTATAGACTAGAGGCAATGCTACTTGTACGTTTAGTGCATGATGAACCGTTAGTCAGAAAATATGAGTACCAAAACAAGAAGACCAAAAAATGGCAGAAAAAGAAGAATAGTTGGGAGCTTATCATATCTTAAGTGAATAGACAAGGAATGTTCATGGGTTCCTATGAAGGATACATAAATTCCATTTAATGTGGGAAGCTAAGGTAATATGAGGCATAATAATGGATGGTTCGGTGGAGAGGTTAAAATACAAGGGATGAGAGGGAGATGAGCTTGTATTCATGAATTGATCATAGTTGAGTCAGGGAGAAGGGTCTGCAAGCTGATTTTGGGTGTGGGTAGCAGTAGAGATTCATTTGAGTATCCAGGAAACAAAAGGGGAAAAATAAAAACATGTAGGGAAATAGGCAAATATCCTAGCTCCCATTAAGTAACGTGAATAAAATGTATAAGAAATAAGTTGGAAAAAAAGTAAAAAAACCTCATAGTAATCCAAGGTTCTTTAGGAGGATCATATGGGCTCAAGATTTTGTTGAGGAAGTGGAACAGGATCCTCCAAAAAATTTTGTGCAGCTTTGGACGTCCCATTCACCCCCGAGCTAATGGCCAAGTAGAAGTAATGAGGCCTGATATAACAAAACATAAAGAATTCATGAAGAAAGTAATGAGGCCTGATGGGAAGGCTTGGGATTTCCAACTCTATGATGCTTTATGGGCACATAGAATATAATGTAAAATTGATGAACCAGAAATAGGGTTGAATATGTCTTTTAAGGCTTCTGGTTCATACAATAATATTTATAATTTCCTTACAAGCATAGAACGAGTCAGGGTCACATCCAAAGAGAACAAGTATTGAATAAATAAATTTTACCTTTGATTTAATGTTTTATAATTTATATACTTATTTAAGGAAATAAATCTAATTAACAAAAGAAAACTTGTGAAAATTAATTTAAAATAGTTATAGGAATGTCATAAAATATTAATCCACTTTTACATAATTTATTCAAATTTAATAGAATAATTTTGAGAATTTTAGTATGACTATATGCTAGAAAAACACTAAATAATATTGATTTTAAAATACCTCAGCCAACAATTTGGGAGTGCTAAGTGACGGTAGATGCAGATGGATGTGAGTGGAGTGGAGTGGATGAAAGAGATACCATGACATATGCAATGGGGTATTGGGTTCAGTGCCTTGGTTCGTCCATGAAAAACACGTTTCCATGGATGCGGAAGTGTGCCGATCAACTCATAATAGATCATTAAAGTTCAACATTGAATTTACCTTTTGGGGAACAGTTCCACCTTTGAATTTGTTGATCCAAGATTGTTTTGAAGCTGTTCAGGCATATGGCCTCTAGAAGTATCCACGCGATCACTTGGTGCTTGGATCTCCACGACTTATTTTTCAACTCTATGAAAATCTAGAAGATTTTCTAACCATGAAGACACTCTCCTGGGATGAGTGGAGAAGGGATTAGAGAAAGGGATGGGCTCTCAAATAAGGCTTTCATGGGTGCTTAAAATGAGACCCTTTTCCCTCTTTATATTTCACTTAAGATTTTTCTCAAAAACAGTACAAAATAAAATATATCCACCAATGCCCTGATGACTTTGTGTGTGTTACACTCTAGGCCCAATTATCATTCTATTTAATTACTTTAGTGGCCCAATAACATTTATTGACCAACCTTATTAAGTAACTATATCAATGTATAGATTAATTAAATAAGGATCAATTTAACCCAATCGATAGGTTAAGTTTCTAGCCCCCGGGTGCCAAGCTGTACCTCATACTCTAGAATATACCGGGTAGTCTCGAACTCTCTCATGGAACCTTTATCATCATCGGTTACCGTATATGTATAACCCATCACCAATGCGAGACTCTCGAATGACTTAGGGTATGGTTTATTGTCAAACCCTAATCCGTCATTGAATTAGTACTGATGCATAACAAAGATCATTGGAGAATACCTTCTCCAATATCCTCACTACCCTGGCCAGGGATTTTTTCTGCATCATCTTCCTTTAGTCAATCTCCTCTTATACCGAGGGCGGATGATCCCATCATGACCACTGAATCATCTACGTGGCTTCTTACTACGTCTAAGCTATGCCTTATTTGAATCCCATGATTAGAGGCTCGTAAGTCATAGTCAAAACGTAGTCTCCCACACACGAGATGTCCTTGGTGTCTTAGGTTAGTGGATCACTTATACAACATTGACTTGAATCAATTTGATTGACGTTTAGGTATAATACAATTCACGGATTCATATGGACCAGTTCACTAAACTCTTTCTCCAAAGAGTACCCACTATCTGTCCTTAGTGTCTCCACACTAAAAGCAACCGGATCAACTATAATTATCATAAAGTATGATCAGCTAGCACTATTCTATTCGGATAATTCGATGTCCGTTTCAACTATCCATCAAATAGAAATATTTAGAATACATGTTTAAAGACTAGTGATCATTGTATTATGATCTCATCATAACTCAACAAGTCATTGCACGTATTCATAGACTTCATTATAAACATCACACGGAATAATAATGAACGTAAATATTTTATTCAATGAATATAAATAAACATGATAGTGTGATTGGCTTGATGACCACATAAAATCCATCATCGAGATGATGGCAGGTACTCGCCAAGGAACGGTGGAGGGAGGGTGTGTGTTGATGATTTTAATGTCTTTGGTGCGATGGACGTGGCGGGTAGTATTGATAATATTAATTTTAGGAGTTTAATTCATCGTTGGTTATTGATATTGTTCAATAAAAAAATATTTAACCATACTTATGAATACTTTATTAGTGATGAGTATGGGTCGTCTCCAAAGGAAACGAGGATTAAGGAATTAATTTTGTATGATAGTGATGATCAACGAGAGAATAGATGAAGACGAGAGTAGAGGATATGACTTAGTGATATCGAGTAATAGGATGTAAGTTATATGTTAATTTAACAATGAATAAGTGAACATGAAGAGTACGATGATGGTCAAGTGTGTGAATGATGGTAGTGGTTGAATGTAGAACAGTGTGATGGAGAGGATAGAGAGACTAGAGAAGAGAATGTAAATGAGTAAAATATGAGTGAAAATATGGTGAAAAGCACTAATTAAGCAAATTATGATGTCGGAAAAGAAATAATGTAAGGCGAAGACACTTACATTAGATCCTTACGTTCCACCAGGATCATGGAAATTTAAGAGTGTCGATAAGTTCCCCCTCTTCTCTAATGCTTCTCCCCACACACCGAGGACACCAAGAACACACTTGATGGGTCTCAAAACTCACGATCTTTCAATCTGCTCACACAATTAGGAAGCAAGTTCAAGATGAATTTCATAATAATCCAGGCCTCTATTTATAGATCAGAGGTTATGGATGGAAAGAGGAGGGAAAGACGAAGCAATATTGAAAATTTTAGCTGAATCAGAATTGTAGATCAAAAGTTATGACCGTTTGAAGTTGAGCCAATCCTAGTCCTTGCTTTTTCTCTCTCCTCATCATTTGCTTCCTAGTTTTTCATTTTCGATTAAACTGTCGTGCCGTTTCAAGTTTTCTGCGCCTCGTGACCTTCCACACTTGACTTCTCGTCTTTTGCACCACATGTACTTGAGAAAAGGACAAAAAATAGAAAGGGACGAAGTAATAAAAATGAGAAAGAACCTTTTTTCTTGATGCTAACGTGGTGCCCCGTCAGCACGCTACATCACCTTTCTTCTTATTTTTTTTATTTTGTTTTAAACGAGCGACCACGAGAGTGTCACATCACCCTGCGCCAAAAACAACAAAAAATGTGTTAGTCATTAGTGAAATCATCGCCTTGCGAATCATGCTGACGCCAATCATTAACTTAACTAATGAGTGGCTAGCACCAATCATCATCGAGCACTGTGATTCGTTACCGTTTGACGAATCAAACAACTACACATGGCGATGCGAATAAATGGGCTAAAAATACTTTTAAAATTCGTATTAAATAAAATAAAAGCCCAAAAATACATATAAATATAATTTTTGACTTAGAAAAATCATATATTTTCAAATTTAGTGTCCGAAAATTTCCAAAAAATCATATTCTATGTCAAAAGTTATATTCTTTTAGAATCTATTGACAGAAAACTCTCTAAAAATTCATAAAATCTAGAGAATTCAGAACATTTTTCTAAAAATAGATTTAATCATTTTAAGCTTGATAACATACAAATATAACTAATTTAATGAAAATAAACGAGTAAATATGACCCTATAAGGTCTAAAAATGCAAGTTATCAGGTATACACAGATGAGGGAAGGGTTGAAGATGTTTTGCCTGAGAGTGAAACTGTAGGCTATCGGCGATGATAACCTAGAAAAAAAGACTTTGATGCAAGTTGGAAAAAGAGGAACTACCGTTGTTGTCACACACCCTACAGGACGAGTGATGATTTCTCTTCAGTTTACTTGATATGAATGTCACTCTTTGAATCTTCACTCTTGGAGTACAAGAACATACCCATACGAGATTTTGAATGAGCGAATCACTCCGCTAATTATAATTAGGAGAAAAATCAAATGGTGATTATTTTACAATGATGGGGGTTTTCTTTGTAGATCTCATAAGGTGGATGGCTAGAAGAGGGAAATATGGAACTACCCTCAAAATTTCAGGCTGAAACACCTTCTCGATCATTAGATATTATTGTTAAATTTGGAGCAATTTGAGCTATCCAATTTTCTATCTCCTTTGAATTTTATGGCGGATTGCCAGCATGGCACAAAGTTCAAGGAGTGAAAAAATTCAATTAATTCATTAAAAATATTGAAAATTATTTTTGTGACTTGTAAAATAATTTTATTTATGAATTCAACTTCAAAAATTATGCTAAAATAACATAAAAAATAAAAAATGGAAATTCATTCCAAAAGTGTAATATATCATTATAAGAATTAATAACAAGGATCCATGATAATTTCAACAATAATACACACAATAAGTACATGAAATCACTATAAAATAAGCATGCTATTCATGATCGTGAAAGATACCCACAGGGAGGTCCCTTACATGCAGTTTTCATTAAGGCTTCCCACCTTACCGTAGAAATTTAACATACAATTAATCTGTCATTTGATGTAGCTGGTATGAATCACCATGATAAAAATTTATGAATTTTCTTATGAAAATTTTCATGAGCTTAAGGATCTGAGGGATAAGGTTTAGGAAAATTATCTCATCTATCAAAGCCAAGACGAAGAGCTTCCATGACAAGATTTTGAATTGGAAATGATTCTAAAGAAAATTTATAATTTCAATTTATAATTATATATTAAATCTCTTTTAGGGAGGCTAAAATTGTGATGGCCTGGGCCATTTGTTATGTAATAATGTCTTTACTAATGGTGCAATCTCACTTATTGATCCAAAGACATGCATCTGCTTCAAGGTGAATGACCAAAGATTGAAACCTTATGTGGAGTGGCTTAGATACTTCTAGCTTTCCATTTGCTGGGGGGTGATTGGGGTTAGTGTTACTGTGTCACACTCCATTATTCTTCAACATGGACCTAAAATGATAGTTTTTAAAGCCATATGCACCATCCATAATGATTTCCCTAGGACACCTAAATCTGGAGAAAATATTTTGGGGAATTAATATTATAAATACTCAATGATCAATAGGTCAAATAGGATTTGTTTCTACCTCCCTAGACAGGTTACGAACAGTCTTAATAGAGTATTTGCAACCTTCTGAAATAGGAAGTGAAGTTAATTCTCCAAATAAAGAAATCTATCTCAATGATCAAATGCAATAACATGCAATCTTATCCCTGATGTTCTTGCAACTTAACGTTTTAAACAACTAGATGAATACTTTAAAAAATTATGAAATAGTCTACCCCTTTATGAAGCAATTCAGTGTAACTATCAAAGTAAAACTGAATATCTCTGAAACAAAAAAATATTTTTTTAGTTCCAAAGTTTTGTTAGTCAGCTTGTTTAAAACAAATTTCAAATGTATGTAAACCAGGCTAAGTAATTTATATAACTTTTCATCATGAAAACATTTGATATAGGGCTAGAATTCAACATACGAGTGAGAAATGTAATATGTTATCACATTATCCAACCCATGCCTATGCTTGATTTTAAATTAATTTTTTCACTCATAAAATACAACATAATAACCTTGATTTATCTCTCTTTCCACTTGGCCATTCCTGATCTGATTGAAGCTCTTTAGCTTATTTGTTGTATTCAATTATCATGTATCAAACATCTTGTACACCAGATTAAATGATCTGAACTTTCAAATACTTTAATTGGATATCGTCCAATATGATTTGGCCCTACAGCCCAACCCTAATATTAACACCTAAAATTGTTGATGTAGATACTCATGTATTTTATCTCATACATCTATTCTGTCTTATAAGGAAAAAATGTTATAGGATATGTGTAAATAAATGATAGCATATATTATTTAAATCACTCATATGCATAAAAGGATGAAAATTGACGTGTAAACAAATGATATATCGTTTAAAATACCCCCAATACACCTAATCATACTGGGCCCATAATAATCAAAATATAAATATAATGTAAAATGTCTATTCACACATCTCAAATGGGAATGAACTGAGCATCCATGGATGATATGAATACTTCACAAGTGATTCCAAAGTTTATGCTAATTACATAATAGTTTACTTGAAGTTTCAATTGTTTAGGCCTTCCCCCAACTAAATATGATGTTTCACTTTATGAAACTAAACATGCAACTTGGTTCTCTGAAAAATAGTACATGCATAGGGGTAAGTAGTTATATTTCACCTGATCACAAGCATGTAGCAACGAACAGATTAAACTATGAACAGTGGTGACGCAATTTCCTTCCTTTCAAGTACAAATATAAGTACAATTTATAAGAAAAGTAGGTGGAAGTTATTCATACAACATCAATCTATATGCAGAAGTAATTAGAATATGTAGTTTATTTACCTTTGACCTTTTATATCTATATACACAAAAGGATATAAAATTTGAAGTTTTAAACCTTATAAATGATGGTGGGGCTTATCTGACACATGTTTCCTTATCTCCCAATAAGTGTATGTACTCATTTGTGGTTCGAGTAGTCTCTCTCAATCAATACTATTTTTGTTGAAGATATGCCAAGAGCTTTTTGCTGGGTCATAGAGGCCTTGATCTGGATGAGACGTGATTCCATGCAGTGGAAGACTCATAAGAAAATCATAAATCATTAAAAGAAGCAATGCACGGATCGCATCTGCAATTTCTTCGATTCTCGAATGAGACAAGTCAAGTTGCTCATGTGTGTAGCCTCTAGACATATCCACACAGTCCATGGCATGTCGAATCTCACTCACCTAGTGAACTCTTTTATACCCGCTGTCCTCATCGTTGCCCTTTTCCGATCGCCTCGGGAGTGGAGAGAAGGTGTAGGGAGAAGGGAAGGCCTGGGTGATTTTTATTCAGGGCATTTCTCCATTGATACAAAGTGGGTATTTTTTCGTGAAACACCCAAAACTTAAGTATATCTTCCGATGAGCAGAAGACCATTTTCATGTAAGCCTCAATGCCAACCTCTCAGTCTAGTTAACAGTTCTACTAGATCAATAACCTTTATTGACCTTCCAAATTACACATATTAATTAATGTCAGATAAATTTGACCCATATATAGGTTGAGTCTCCAAGACGTTGGGTGCCAAGCTATACCTCGTGCTCTAGAAGATACAGAGGAGTGTGTATTGACTCACTCTTAGAACATGTGCATTATCGGATATTGTGTATGTTTAGTCCCTCATCCACTTGACGCTTATAGGATGATTTAGGGCATGGTCAACTGTAAAACCCTAATCTATCATCTGAGTTAATACTAATATGTTCATAAATCATCAGAGAACTCTTCTCCAATATTTCCCTACCTTGGCCAAGGACTTCGTCACATTGTCTTCCGTGAGCTATTGCCTCCTATACCGAGGGTGGATGATCCCATCTTAACCACTCAATCATCTTCATGAAGTTCTTGATGCACGTGAACTAAGACGATTTAGAATCCCATGATTAGAGACTTGTAGGTCATAGTCAAATACAACTGTCCACCCACAAGATGTCTTTGGTTTCTCGGGCCTATGGATCACTTAAACAATTGTGATGTGAATAAACCTGATTTACACTTTGGTATAATACCATTTAAGGACTCTTGCGGATCAATTCAGTGAACTCTTTACACTTAAATACAAATCACTATCTATCCTTAGTGTCTCCACACTGATGGCTACATGAAGGACATACTCATTATATGAGTGGGGCTAGATAGTGCTATTGTATACAGATACTTCAATGTCCTTCTCGTGTATCCTTCAAGTAGGAATATTTAGAACACATGCTTACAAACGAATGATGTATGTATTACGATCTCATCATAATTCACTAAGTCATATCATATATTCATGGGCTTCATTATAAGCATCACAGATACACTATATGGAACATGGAACGAGAAACTGAATGTGTGATTGGCTTTCTAGCCACATATATTTCTATCACGGTTTATCTTACAAAATAGACTTGGAATGTTAATAAGTTTACCCAAATACAAACTATTTTTTAGTTATACGCCTTTTCAAATTATTTTCTCGAAAATATTGAAATAACAAGTCAATTCTTGTTTTTAAAAATTATGAATAAAATGTATGATTAGTTATAAATGTATGCATCCAAATGACTATATGTGCATGTTATTATGGTTTAAATTGAGTTAAATAGTATTTGGTGTAACTTTCTAAATTTTATAAAAATGCATTATATTTTTAAATTGAGTCAAATGACTTCAGCTTTCTAAATTTTACAAGCTTTACAAATTTTATAGTAACTTCAGATTCATCGAGAAATTAATTTTGACATGTCAAATATTTTTTTAGAATTATAATTTTTTTAAAAAAATATTTTAATAACATTTACTATTTTGTAAGATTTGACTAAACTTTATCTTTCTACATTGTGTCTCGTGTCGTAATTTGTTTACTTCCATTTATTGTTGAACAGCTCAGTATGGCATCCAAATGTGTGATCATAATGAGCCAGTAATGAGACTCATCATGCAATATAAAGTGACAAGGAACAAGTGGTAGAAGGAGAAAAACTGTGGATTTTTAGCATTAAATTTGCATGCATGACTGAGTTAAAATTTTTGTCTTTTTACAATAAATGAGACTGAAGAATGTGGTAACATAGGCCAATAAAAATGAGAGACCTTTTAATGCGTTTAATGCAGACAAATGCTTGACATACAGTTTTACACTTGGTGGAATGTGGCTGGCTAAAGGAGAGATGGTTTAAGTGATGTCACAAGATTTGTGAAGCCACATCATGATTAAATAATTAACTTATTTTTATAGACCCATGACACCAGATTATTGAAAAGCAAATAAAATGAGATGATATGACATGGACAACCAAAGTACATAAATAAAAATGACTAATAGAATGCAATAAAATCTAGCTGTTAATTTCATGGAGGTGAGAAAAATGATCTTACAGTTTAGATATGCCAAATTAAGAGTGTGATCGATTGAGATCAAATATTTATATTCAGGTTCAACTTTAAGGGAAGATTAGTAGTTTGCCAAATGGTGTGAGTGATCTAAAAAGGTAGTTGAATTGCTAGCTCATGGGATGCCAAGTTACACCTTGTGCTCTACAAAGGAGCATATCAACTCTCTCGTGGAACTTAGAGTAATCATTTATTCTCTATGTATAATCAATCATTCTCTTTATCCTTTTAGCAAGTTTAGGATATGATCAATAGTTCCAACCCAATCGGTCATCCTAGTTCATGTTGATGCATCAAGAAATGATAACATGAATCAACATAAAGGACATTTTACGCATTAAACCATTCAGGTATTTATACAGATCAGTTCCTAGTTAAGTAATTATATTTACTAAGCTGATGAAGTGAGAGGAGAACTGTATTGATTTTCAAGTGGATAACATCAGAGAAAGCCTCCATATAATAAATGGCATAAGGCAAAGTGATGCCTCGAGAAACTATGCAAGATTAATGTTCTAGTGATTGGGCCTTGAGGATTGTATTTGAGAATAAAAATCCATTTTGACATCATTTATTTTCATTATAGGGACTAGTTATAAGCTCCAAAGTATCAAAATCCATTGGGGCCCAATACTTCATGTACATTGTAGGTCGTCCACCCATGTACGTACAAGGATACAAAAAAAGTCTAGGGCAATGACTGTTAGGATATATAAAAGGCAAATGAAATAAGTTTGGAGATAAAGTGTCATAAGAAATAAATACGGTAGGGGAATCAGGGGTAAAAGACCACTTATGCATTTGTGGAAATAGTAACATGGAGATCATTAGTGTTTAATGGTGGCGGTGGAAATGATGGCAATGAGGAGAGTCAATTAGGCACATGACGTAGCATAGATGTGGATGAAATGATTTTGGGGATGAAGAACATAGTGATGTTTTATAATGATGTATACAATTCTAGAACTATGGCGATTACAGATGCGAAAAGAATTAGGGTTATTCAGGATATGAATTGAAGAAGTCAATGTCAAGAAATAAGGACTCCCAAGAAGATATAACATCAAATAATGATTGGGTGTGTCAAAAGTTAAAAAAGAATTATGGATTACATATTTACATAAGTAGGACTCAAAGACAAACCTATTGGCTTTAAGATAAAAATATTTAATTATAAATAAAATTAAAAATATTCTGATGAAATTGAATCAAGAAGTCATAGAGAAAACGGGGGAATCGGTATTTTTTGGTTCAAACTAACTCACTGATAAAAATGCTTTATCGATCAAGTATTACAAGGGAAACACACTAACCAGATTGAATTGAGTATTTGTCTCCAAATCTCATTGAAAGCATATTGATTTTGTCGCTTCCTTCTTTACCTGTCTTTTGTTGTCCAAGAGGTGAATTTACCTTCTCTGATGGTCTTTTAGATAATTTTGCACCTAAGCATGAAAATCTGACCTGAGAATTCAAATAACTCGACTTGAACAATAGAGTATACGTCCAATAAGCTCAATCATTTTAGTTTTCAGGAGTGGGAACTCAAATTTAGGAGAGAGGCAAAAGTAGGAGCTAAAAAGTCAAGAAAATGTGACCATTCATTTGGTTTTAATGAAATTGGATGGCCTGAGAGAGCCATGTCAATGGAGAAGAGTGTCCTATATTGTGCACGTAATGAGACCCACCGGTTGAAATGTTTCAAGTAGTTTTTTGTCTCAGGTTCTTTATCAAACGCCTTCGATGAAGACACATGTTTGTCCCAAGTGGATGTTTTCATTAATATGTTAGAGCCTTTGATCTTAAATTATCTAAATCAACAGCTATGAAAATCTAACACGCTTATGATGGTTCATTTGTACTACAAATCCACCGTCTATCTGATACTACAAATCCACCGTCTACATCAAATACTTTATATTATTCCATGTATCCAAGTGAGTGTCTGTGTTTGGCCAGCTGGATTGCTGGCAAGCTCCCATCGGGTTGCAAGTAGTTTCCTTCATCTTCAAGGACATACACATCATTTTTGGTATTTCCATCCTTTTATTTCCTGAAAATAGGAACAAATTCCAGAAAATAATAAAGCATCAAAAATCATATATTATCATTTATAAGACATTTTTATGAAGTTCTCATTAATCCAATAGATTATTTCTCTTTTATCCTATGCCTTTTGAAATAAAAATAAAATAAAATAAATTACACCAAGTTAACTACAAGAGTGAATCTACTGTTCCTCTTATTTTTACTTGATTTCTCCTTAACTTTTCCTTTGCTCTTCTTGCATCTAAATGCAATCATTTAAGTCATGAAACATTGTAAGAATAATGTAGAATTAGATAGAAGTGGATTCCTAAAATGTAAAGCCAAGTAATGTACACAAATTAATGTACAAAAATGAAGTTAAGTAAATTTTATTGCCAATGGAGAAAATATAATGATTAGATGAGAATATAAATCATAAATATGATAGTAATGAGAATAATTGAAATTCAAGTTACATGATTTTTATATCCTAGAGTAACATAAAAATTAACAGTGTAAATGAGGTTGGGGAGTGAAGTGAGGGCTGGGAGATTTGGAGGTGATATTTTTGGATTCTATGAAACAATGGATTCCTAAAATGTAAAGCTTTCAACATAATCAAACATTAATCAAAAAACCATTGATCAAATCAGTTGGGTGCAAATGAGATCCACAATTTTGAGACTTGTTGAGATGCTCAAGTATTTAACATCTAGACATATCTACAGGATCCATGGCATGTCAAATCTCTGCCTTCATCCTAATGAGCCTTGTCCACACTTTGCAAATAATCCTTACGTCATCCTGATGGTATCATGAATTGAGAAGAGTGGAGGGAGAAGGGAGGATAAGAGTAATGGCCCTGAACAATTTTGGCACAGGTGAATTTTGTTTAGGGCCTTCCCCCTATTTATAATATTTGTGTCTTTTTCATAAAACCACAAACTTTATCTTTTGACATCCAAAAGACCATTTGTGTGTGACTCTCTAGGGTCATGTATTAGTCTAGTTAATGACTCAAATGGCACAATAACCTTTAATGGCATAACAACTTAATTAAATATACCATTATATGGATTGATTTCACCTAATCGATAGGTCGAGTCCCTAGTCTGTGGATGCCAATCTACACATGATCTAGAAAATGCAAAAGCTTATAATGACTCATCATGGAACCTATCTATCATTGGTTACCATATACATTTGATCTCTCATTTTCCTCACTCTCCTAGGATGACTTTAGGATTTGGTAAACTCTTAAACCTTAATCTGCGATCCTAATTAATATTGGGACATTATGAAATCATTGAAGAACTTTTCTCTAATATTCCACTACCTTGGCCAAGGACATCATCACGTCATCTTCCTTGAGCTTCCTCCGCTTAAACCAAGGGGATAAAATCTCATCTTGACTACTCAATGGTCTTTCTTAATGAACTTCTTAATGCACTCAAACTAAGGCTATTTAGAATTTCATGATTAAGAACTCTTAGGTCATAGTCAAAGTACAACCATTTCACCACAAGATGTCTTTGGTGTCCCTTGTCTAAGGACCACTTGTACCGTCGTGATGTGAATAAAACCTGATTAACATTTGGTATAACACGGGGTTTTAATAGGAGGAATTATGAATTTATTTATTTTTAGGTGTTAATTATAGTTATATACTTCTTTTTCCATTTTTTGGTATTTTATGGGATATTCATAAAGAAAATAATTTTATGAGCAGAAATATATCATTTAAAATATTTTAAGGAGTTTTTTAATTTTATAGTCCCCCAACAGTAATGTTCTGCGCTAAAATCTGTTGCATTAATCAAAGAAGGGAGAAAACCATATAACTATGAATAGTTCAACTTCAAATCACAATATCTAGTAATCTAGAAGGAGTTTCAGACTGAAAATTTGAGGATAGATTTCTCTCTCTATCTTATATCTATTCATATGTCAAATCTAAAAGTAGATTCCCATGTTTTAAAAATGGCACCCGTGGTTATTTTATAATTATAATTATTAGATTAACTTGCTCATTTAAAATCTCGTTTATGTTTGTTCTCGAGTCTGGAGAGTGAATAATTCAAGGAGTGACATTCTGATCAAGAATTGTGAAAAGAAAGTACCACTCAGCTAGTTGGCATATTACGACGAGGTTAGTATAATCTGCACATCTTCATCCTTTTTCCCAGGTTATCATTAAAGAAGATGGCCCCAATTTTCACTGTCCTACATGTTGCTGCCAACTCCACCCCTTGATGACCTGTTTTTGTGTCCTTATTTTCAGTGCCACCAGGGATGGTGAGTCAAAATTATGTGCTTGTTCCACTACTTGTTGGCCCCTATCTGCCATCATCTCTGTCACAATCAGTGTCAGTATTCCATTTATCCACTTCATTCTATTCACACCATTGCCATTAGCTATCACCCAAAACTGGCAAAGCATTGACTAAGGTATTTCATTAGAATTAATTAGCATTTATTAAAAGAAAACCTATTAAATCCTCAAATTATTTTACAATTTTTAATAACTTAGTTTAAATAGGGAAATAAGTTTCACTCTTTTGATTTTATTGAATTGGATTTAATTATTAAAATTAAATCAACAAATCAAAAATTGTAAATTAAAGATTAAATTTCATTTCACCTTGTTACCAGCCCCATAGACGGTTTAGTGGGCTATACATCTCATGTTTATTACAGTTTTACCATTACATTTATTACGCTTGACATTGGGATGTTCCCTCTCTTTTTAAAGTATATAAACTTTTTGTGCACATCTTTATCTCTCAAATATGGAAAGTGAATTCTTACAGGTAGTACAAAGTTTGTTGTAGCCGGTCCTGTTGGCTTAACCAATGGTGTTAATGGAAGATGTGGTCGTTATTTTTTTTGCGCTAATTTGTGAAAAGTGTTCATTCTGTTCAGTTTTCTGAACAGAACAAAAAGGACTTCGAACAGAATATTGCACAGACCCCTATGCAGTTATTTTGTTCACTTTGTACTAATTTTTTTCTAGTTTTGTGCAAATGTGAGAATGTTGTTTGTTTTTTTAAAAAAACAAACAATTTTAGAAGAAAAACTCGCTGGAAATTTTCAACATTTCAGAATTCTATTTTGATACATATAAGGCCACAATTTTATTTTGGTATAAACCGTAGATACAAACTCGCTGGAATTAGTCTAGGACGATGCAACAAAGGTACTCTCTGGTGGTCTCCACTTCATTTACCAACCTCTTCATAGTTGCATGCTAAGAGGGAATTTGGCAGCTAATAAATTAGAGGGATGATTACTTTTCTAGAGCGTGGGTAATCCTCAAACTTCTGGAGGTACCATCGATGAGTCTCAGCAGCAGAAAATACAAGATTAACCACCTGCACAAGTCAATTTTCAGTGCTTCGTTTAAGCTAAGTTTTTACCATAATTTTGTTTATACATACCACGACGGCCCAGACGAGCCACACCGTCAGGTCTGAGCCTCCACTAACCAGTAAAATTCCAATATACATCACCTGTAAATTGCAATAAGAAATAGCCTAGAAATCCAAAGAAAATGGGTTTTTTCCCCCAAGGAGATTTAGTAAATACTGACAATTTCGGCCAGGTAATGAGGACAGGAGGAAACTTCAAACCAGTCTCCACGAGGAATAAAATATTCATTTGCTCTTGTCTCTTTACGGAGTGATCCCTGTGTGATTTGGATTAAGAAAAAAAAGTTCACTTTATTCCATAAAACCAGAAGTCCGGGCTAGAACAGCCAACTGATCAAATTAAATGCTGAAAAGTATCAACCAAGAATTTATTTTCAAACAAACGATCTTCGACGTAAAACAATCACATTTCCATTTAACTTATTATTTTTGTTGATGAATATGGCCCAGGCCCATAAAGGATGCACATGGGCCCCCAATGGTTTTACCCGATTTGCTTAAAAGTCAAATCGGGAAAGTAACGGCTGGTCAAACGAGCCGTTACAAATAGCCTTTACAAGGCTAACTAGCCGTTAGAGCCAATGTATACATATGACTCTTGTATTTGTTTTAAGTTAAGTTTTTGCTTTCTCCTATCTCTGTCTATCTAGTCCTTCCTCTTCCTCCTAAACATCAAGCATTCTACAATTTTCAAGATCTTAAACTAGAAAGAGACAATACATGGTTGCTCTATTCTGTTTGTTTCAAACTAAGAAAAAATTCGCACATAAGAATCGCACAGGGCATTGTATTTTGTTCTGTTATTTCCTTTTTTTCTAAAAGGAACAAAATTCGCACATTCACACAAATTTGCACAATACTAGAACAGAACGAGCAATCACAAAACGAACAGAACGACCACGTCTAAAAGAGACTCACCAGAATTTTGTGACAACGGAACTGATGGATCCATCCCCAGAAGAAAATCACTGCACCAACCGACTGAAGCCATCCAAGTTTAGCTAAAGGCTTGAAATAGTCCCATACATCAACCTCAATTGTTGGCATACTTTGAGAGCCTTTAAGGGCAGATTGACAGTAGATTAGTGCATCCAAAGCAAAGGGGCCGCAGAGGGATATTGGTTCAGCTACGTAGTAGCTAAACATAGAGAAGTTATACTTATTTCAAGATCTCAAAGTGTCAATTATAAGCGCTAATTAGAACGAGGAACTCACACTAGGCCCAAGACGTAGATCAGGAAGTGCAATCTCGCAGAAGAATCAGATTTAAATACCATATATGATTCGTAAAGACGTCTAATGACCTGTGTTTCCATCAGAAGCAGCACAAAAACAGTATTCCAGAGATGGGCATTAGCCATGGGATTTTCACCCGCCTTTGTCGTTCTGCAAGCATAGTACCACATCGATCCCAGTAAACAAGTCGTCCACAATACTCCAAGAACGTAGAAATGGCCAAAGTATGTGTGGGGAACGGTGAATCTCTGCAGAAAAAAATGAGGATAAAAGTTGTTGAGGAGGAATTCATAATCCAAATTTAGGCGAGCAAATGTTGATTATGTGTTCAATTCGAGGCGTTCTGACCCCTGATTTCGAAGAAGTCGTTTTTCCTCTCTTAGAGATTTTGTGTAACATTTCATGGAAGCCGCGGAGTCGGGAAATGGGAAGAGAAGCCACGACAAAAGGTAAGATACCGGCAATCCATAGAAACCTCAGCACGACCACAACAATCAACATCATCTGAGAAAATCCAAATTCTACATCATCTGAATTATCTTTCAGAAATAAATCGTCATCGTGCATGATAAATATAGGCTAGATTGACTGCAAAAGAACAATTGAGATAAAAATTTGCAAAAGATTGAATGAAAATTTCATGAAATCAGTCGGAGCGATTAAATTTCGATCAACATACCTCTGCTGCTCTGCAACGCCAACCTCTTCTGTCTACCGAACTCCACTTTCGCTGGTTGGACTTTATAGGACTGCCGAAATGTCAGTTTTCAGATTTTTTTTTTAACTTTCACCCCTCCCATAAATTGCGTGCACACCCTCAATTAAGACACAAAACTATTTAATGAAATAGATAAGATTACTTCCCTGAAAGAGCCGTTGGTACGTTGTGGACGGCAGCCCCCCCATGACCTGAACTAATTATTATTGAGAAAAATAGGGCATAAATCCACACATAATCAGCCGTAGGATGACGGAGCCGATCGACAGCCTAGAAAGTGCCAGCTCATCAAGCTTAGTTTTCAACCAATCACACGTTACTACGAGGATCGTGTGTTTCTTCAAATTAATCACAGCCGTGGATCAAATCCAAAGACCAGTTGCCTGAACGTGGATGATCCTTCGACCCTTGCGATCATATATAAACTCGTATGCTTTTCCTTTCCTGTGTAATTACGTTTTACAAGTTTAAAGGGTACGACTCTATTCTTCCCCAATTCGAAGAATCAAGGTCTTTCAATGGCGCGTACGAAGCAGACGGCTCGCAAATCTACCGGAGGCAAGGCTCCGAGGAAGCAGTTGGCAACGAAGGTGCGGGATTTGATGATCTTCTTTATGAAATTTATGTCTTTCGATTTAATCCTCTCATTAATTTCATCAGGCCGCAAGGAAATCTGCACCGACTACAGGCGGCGTGAAGAAACCTCACCGTTATCGTCCTGGCACGGTCGCTCTGAGGTAAGTGTAATGGATCCACATTTTGATCGAGAAGGAGAGTTTTGATTCAAACTTAACGCGATTTTTCTCGTTCCGTTGCAGAGAAATTCGCAAGTATCAGAAGAGCACAGAACTTCTGATCAGGAAGCTTCCGTTTCAAAGATTGGTGAGGGAAATCGCGCAGGACTTCAAGACCGATTTGAGGTTCCAGAGCCACGCGGTGCTTGCGCTGCAAGAAGCCGCGGAAGCGTATCTTGTGGGACTCTTCGAGGACACGAACCTCTGCGCAATTCACGCCAAACGCGTGACGATCATGCCCAAGGACATTCAACTCGCTCGCCGGATCCGCGGCGAACGCGCTTAATCGTTGAGGCCTTTCCCAGTTGACCTTCTTGGATGATTAATTCTAATTTCAGATTAGGCTTTATCATGTTAAATATATGTTTGATACTCAATACTTTACCTCTAAATCATGCTTGATGTTCTCCCTCTTCATCTTCCATTCCTTATTTTAATGCATAGAACAAAGCGCTGATTTCATTTTTTGAACATAATTGTAGGTTCAAAAAGTTCGACTCTTTAATATTATTGTGCTGTATGCGGACAAGTCACTTTGAATTCATTATTAATACATAACTTCATATTATTATATGATGATAATTTTAGGAAGGCTTCTACTGTAAATGAAAAAGTTGGTACCAAGTACCAATGCGCATGGTTATAAAGAACATACTTACCGCATGAGTTGAGGATCGGACGGGACGCGGACGGGACGGCTCATCCTAGTGGATGAAAACCGTCCCGTCCAACCTCGCGGACGGGATGATATTTCGAAATCACGGAATGATGTTTTTCCTTAACTCAAGAAACCTCGATTTCAAATAGGTTCACTTATTTCAAGAACACTAATTGAATAAAAAAATACGAATAATAATTATTATTTAATCGATGGTAAATATCCAACCTGTCTAATACCGGTGGGCCCACAGATGTTGACCGCGTCTTACCCGATTCCCAAAAATAGCAAGGAAAACGACAATGAAAAGATGACGTCAGTGAGAGACGAGGAGCGACTGAAGTACGACCAGTAGTATAATTTGAACTCTTCGATAGAAGGTTACTGTTACAAACTGCTTCCTGCTTCGTCGGAACCCTAAGCGGTCACTGGAGCAGGAGCAGGAGCAGAGCTCGAGGACCACCCAAGGTCCCACCATGGCGGGGGAGGAAGCGGAGAGCAAGCCGGAAGAGCGAACCTCAACCGAGATCGTCACCGGCGAGCTGCTCTACTGCGGTGGCACGAGTTGGGATACTTTAGGGCGTCGTGTATCGCCGAATACCGAGAACCTGGTGTCTCCCACTCGATTACGATCTCTTGTTGGCGTGAACATTCGTTTTGTGGCTTCTGGATGCGGTGAAATTCCTCGAACTCTGTTCTAGCTCGTTTTTTTAGGCTTTTTTAGCGTGCATTTGATGATCGGTTTTGTTTTTGGGATGAATGTAGCTTCGTGTCATTGTGTGGCATTGGACGTGGATGGGAGATGTTACACTTGGGGGAGAAATGAGGTGTGTTCGCGCTTAATGGCTGCTCGAGACGATGCTTGTGGTTGACGCTGGATTTTTGTGTTTTTTTCGGAGGATTGCAGAAGGGGCAGCTTGGCCATGGGGATTCTTCTCTACGCACCTTGCCGACTCTTGTTCAAGGGCTCTCCAAGTTTGTATTTTCGTTTTAAGTTAATTTTATTATGACTTACTGCTGTAGAACAAGTTTTTCAGAAGTTTTTCAGAAGTTTGATTGTTACTCAGCCCATTAGAACATGCTTCAGTTATTGATTTACATCTTCGGTCGTATATATAATAATCTATATTTTAGTTTGAGAGCGAGCAACTTTAAAGGCTTATTGTGATTCTTCTGTTCGTTCTCTCTCAAGATTTACTACTCCGAATGCCCCCATTAATATTTTGTATAGATGATTTGGACCCTGGGTGTCTGATGATTCCTTGAGGGGTTTAAGTCTGTAGCTATCTTTTCATTCAAAGATGTTTTCGTTATTTTCCTTTAATTTCTACTTTCATTTCAT
Source organism: Wolffia australiana (assembly GCF_029677425.1). Taxonomy (NCBI): domain Eukaryota; kingdom Viridiplantae; phylum Streptophyta; class Magnoliopsida; order Alismatales; family Araceae; genus Wolffia; species Wolffia australiana. Next base: position 6,803,954 of record NC_135852.1, on the reverse strand, counting down.
CCGATGTGATTTCATGGCTGTAGGCACGTTATTGTTAAAGCGGCCGCTGGGAAGCACCATACAGTCGTGGTTACTGAGGACGGGAAGTCATTTTCGTTTGGGTGGAACAAGCATGGGCAGCTGGGAACAGGTTCCACCCGAAACGGTGAGGAATAAAACATTTCAAGTATATATCGATTTATCTGTCGACAAACTTTCTAAGTTTTAATTTCGAGGGCATAATCTTACTTGGAACAACTCTTGGGGAAATTTTAATTGTCTTTTGTCTGTTGTTTCTACTTCTCGATTGCAAAAATTGTTACTTTCTCTCAATATGCGTCTAGGAATCTCCATCGCCTTCGAATAGAGATGGATATCGTTGCCTGGTCATTTCTGTCTTTCATTTTACCCTTGAAACGGCGTTTTATTATCTTACTTTCGATTTTGTTTTCTCAATATATGTTGGTTTTCTTCTCGACACTGCTTTTGTTATTTTATTTTATTTTCATTCATTGTAATTATTTATCCATTTTGATGAAATGCCGAGTTTTTGACGCATAATTCTGATTTGTTCTGGAATTCTGATTTGGCCCGAATCACTATGTATCTAGTCATTTTATTTCTCAGGAAAAATCATTTGTTTTGTGGTAAAGTCTCCTTCAAGGATTTATTGTCTCTCCTAATTTAAAGAACTTTGGATTTTCAGAGATAGAGTTATCCCCAGTCCCTTGTCTGGTTTCCCAAGTTACGAATGCAGTCTGCGGGGGTGATTTCACTGTTTGGCTCTCCTCAGTTGCCGGGTCCTCGATTCTGTGAGCGGTTTTTTTCTCATTTTTGATATTATATTTAAATTCGCTTGGTGCATTCCAAGTTCTGCAGAATGAATGTTTTCATGAATCTCAATGGATCTTTGCTATGTTTTAATTTTTCATGTTCTCAGTTCTGCAGGTCTCCCGCAATATGGTCAACTTGGTCATGGGACTGATAACGAGGTTAGAATTTTTTCCTTGTAAGCTAACCAAACTCTTTCTAATTTTTATTGTTTTCAAAAAAACTCTCAGTACAATTCAAAGGAAGGTTCCGTTAAACTTGTCTATGAAGCACAGTCTCGCCCAAAGGCTATTGCGGCATTTTCTGAGAAAACGGTCCTCAAAGTTGCATGTGGGACAAACCACACAGGTCTACATTTTAATAATACTTGAGCCCCTTGATTTTGGTTTACTTCGCATTTCATATTCTTGTGTTGACATTATTATTTTTCCATATGCAGTCGCTGTTGATTCTGATGGACATGTTTACACGTATGTACTTCTGTGCTCTAAGCGTTTTTGTTGTACTAACTCTAAAATATATAATTTCGTACTCTCAGAAGGAAATAGCTCTTGTGGTGTAAATGAAATTGGAAGTCTTTATCTTTTTTAAAATATTAATGTTTGCATGCTTTTCTTTTGAATCGATGCTGTCAAGTATTCTTTAGTTTATGATTTATTTCAAAAAAATTTTTTCTTTAGCTTATGATGAGAGGGATTAAATGCAATCTTTGCTCTTAGGCCTGGCGCTATTCTGCTATCTTGTGAGGAGAGAGTGTTCAAGAAAATATCAGATGTCTTCAAAGCCGAATGAAATCTTTTGAACGGTTAAAATATTAGTCGATTACTCAAAAATGCTTTGACTGAAATTTATCTTCAATAAATATCGGGATGTTTTTCAAAATAAAATTTCTCCCTTTTGTCGATGTAGAGAGAATGATATGTGGGGGGATTCGATTACTGATGGGTATCGGTGATAGTGGTTTATTAAGATGTATTTGTTTTACATAGTCTGCTGTAACCATGAAATAAAGATAGGAATTATTTAAAAAAAAGGAATTATGAGATAATAGGGTAAGGTACCTCCACCCTAGTATTTTCCTTTTTGGTCATTCTTTTTGAGTAATTTATGTGTTTTATTTTTTCGCATGCTAATAACTCTTTACGTGTTTAGGTGGGGTTTTGGTGGCTATGGAAGGTGCGCATGGCAGCTTTCCTGAAGTTTTCCTGATTGTAGAAATCAATTTCACATGTCAATATTTCGTTGTGAATCAGGCTGGGACACAGAGAGCAGAAAGATGAGTGGGTACCTCGTCTTGTAGAAGTTTTTCAGAAGCGAAACATTCTGCCGCCAGATGCCATTGTTTCTGCCGGCTCGGTGAACTCTGCCTGTACTGCAGGTGCGCAAATTGAAATAATTGGCATTTATAAGCTATTTTTGATGAATTATGCGAAATCATCAATAACATAAAAAATTTCGCTTATTATATCCCGGTTTTCTTCTTTCAGGTGGAGGCCAACTCTACATGTGGGGTAAGATAAAGAACACTGGTGATGACTGGATGTATCCGAAGCCCCTCATGGACTTGAGGTACATGGTTTATTTTCTATTATGTGATCACTTATTGATAAAATTACGGCCGAAGTTTACTTTTCTTCTAATTAATTGAATGCAGTGGATGGAAAATAAATTGCATGGACTCGGGAAGCATGCATCATGTGGTTGGTGCTGACGACTCATGCATTAGTTGGGGATCTGCTCAGAACGGCGAGCTCGGATATGGGCCCAATGATCAAAAGTGTGTTCTTCGCGTTATGTTCATTCGAAAATTGTTTTTCTTTGTCAAACGTCTGCTTTATTTAACTCTTGGTGCGTTATTACTCTCTTAGATCCTCTGCGAATCCCAAAAAAGTGGATCTTCTTGAGGGCATGCGAGTTACCAGGTTTGATTTTCCCTGAAGTTTTGTTTCTTCTTTTTGCACCTGATTACACGTGAATCTTAGACGATGAACATCTTTGTAAACTTATTGAATCGTAGACGTATAAACGTTGTAAACATCAGATAAACCCACGTTTCTCATTGCCTGAGCAAAATTTATGAGTTTCCTCATTATCTTTCTTGTATATAATTTCAAATTATATACAAAATTGGCGTCGCATAATTGACTCCAATCTGGTTGCAAAATCGTTCAACTTAGATTGATAAATGAACCGAATATTGAATGAGCCCTTATTATTTTTGAATCGGTCGGGCGAAATTTACGAGTGTTTCTTATTCTAGTTTTTCCCTTACTCCAACCTACAGCAAAATTTGGCCCCCGCCATTAACCCTTACGTTGCTTCGAAGTTGATGAACACGCATCTGATTTAACCTAGATGTATAAATGGATTATTAATCGAATGAAGCCAAAATTACTGGAAACTCTGCTGTTATACTAGTGAATTAAGAATTGAATAAACCTAGGTTATTTTTGAAATGAACAAGCAGTGTGGCATGCGGGACGGGTCTTTCCCTGATCGTTGTGGATCGGGCGAGTGCAGGGAACAAGCTTGATCAGGTACGACTCCGTTCCTTCATTCCATCTCGCTTTTGCATTACTTGTTCTTCGCTGATTTCCGTTCCCTTTACAGCTCGAGATTTACGAGGGCGATACATCTGGAGGTAACTATTTCTACCTCTCTCGCTGTCTCGATCTAGTCAACGTCGCTGCGGCTCGCTGACTTGTTCAATTTTGGTTGAAAGCAGAGCCAACGAAGAACGAGGAAGAGAAAGCGCCGCCGCCGAGGAAGAGAAAGAAGGCAAAGAGTAGTTCCTCCGAGTCCGAAGACGAGTCTGACCAGGACGAAGTCAACGGCGGCAGTAGTAGGGGCCGCGGCGGCGGTCGGAGGGGCCGAGGCCGCGGCCGTGGCCGCCCGCCGAAGCAACAAGAACAGAAGAAGAAACCATCTGCCCCGCGTGGCGGCAAGGGAAAGAGGGGTGCCCGGCGTAGCTAAGACGAGGTGAGCCCATCTTGACATTATTTTTTGGGGGTCAGCCCGGCCTGGAATACAAGTCTTTTTTGTCTCCCTCGGTTTGGCTCGTCCAACCATGGACGGCGGACAACTGTTTGGGACAGACAGCACGAGATTGGATGCGAAGGGATGGTCTTTTAAGTGGGAAGGGTTGGTGTGTGGTGTGGTTTGAATTCTCGCAGCCTGTGGAGTATCTGCTCCATACTCTGTGCAGTTCCCTGGCGAAGCGGTTGTACGATTTCGGGTGTCTCCCCCTCTCGTTTCTCGTCTCTCATGTTGCTCGTCTCTATCTTTGATGGTTTAGCCATGATTCGGCCCGAGAACTGCAAGAGGTTTGGGATGGTTTGAAATTTGCTGGCCTCGGAGCGTATTTCAGTGCAGAACTACATAGACTATCCCACATTTGTTTCTCTTAACACGTCAAGTAGGGAACGGCAGGTATAGATCCGGATTGTCCCGGACGTGGACGAAGGACGGGACGGGAGGAATTTCATCCCGTCCTACGTCCAACATAAGCTTGAGGACGAAGGACGGGACGGTTTTTCTTCCACCGACAAAGAAATCCGTCCGGTCCAATAATCTCGGGATGATTTTTCGTCCCTTCCAGACCTCCTGGGACAAATTTTTGTTCCGAAATTCGTTCCGGGACGAAAAACACATTTATATTTTTAATATATTGTAATAGGTTACCATATGTGACGAAAGTTTCCTCACACCACTGTCCCGTCACATGACCATGGATTTCAGAAAAATTCTTCACGTTTGCGTCACACAGCCCTCTTTACGGCGTCCCGTCATGTCCCCTTCACTGGACCATGTCATCGTTGCGTGACAAGGAAAACAACCCTGTTTGAGAGAGGAATACTGTTTATATGGAGGAGAGAGAATCAGAGGGGCATATCTCCAATTATTTTTGGGCTGCATCCTTTTGTACACGTGAATTGATGCATGGATTTTTCTGCAAAATGTCAAGAAATTGAGTTAGCGACGCCACGTGGGGAAATCTCGGCTGTCAGAAAGCTTGAATATTATGATTTTTCAGCTTTTTGGCCACTTTTAAAGTTATTAAAAATCCGTCACTGCCATCCCGTCATGCCACCCATCAGGCAGCCATCATACGTCACCGTCAGGGGCCCCTAATTTCGTCACCGTCACATCATCCGTCACGTTGCTGTCACCCTGACGTGTGACATGACAGACGACGGCTGCCCCTAATGACAAGGAAACTTTTAATTATGGGAAAATGAATTTTTCATATTAGACCAACCCATGCAATTGGGGGTCCCCATTTGTCAGAGGAGATGCCGTGGTCTAAGTCCGATGACGTACAGAGTGCCGTCCCGTTCCGTCCGTCCTCCGTCCCTGAGTAGGAGATCCGGTGGGCCCGGTAGGACCCGATCGAGTCAACACCGGGTTGGCTCATGGGGCGGATGCGGGTGGGGTAATGCGCTGGATTTAATGAGCGGTGGAATCCGAAAGCGAGATCTCGGTTGGCGGCAAAGCAAGCTGCACGCACCGTAACTTTAGTTTAAGCCATGGACGGAGGATGAAGCAGGCGAGGAGCACGAGGGAGGGAAGGTAGATGCGGCCGAAGATCGGATCAAAGAGCGGTGATTGTTGGCTGTAGATCAGTTCTTGAACCGATTCCAGCTTGTTTTTTTTTGGTTTTTGGAGAAGGAGAAGGAGAAGAAGTGTAGGGAATGGGGAAGACGCCGAAGGCTTGCTTGGATATCGTGCCTTGCGGAAGGATGCCTGCGGAGAACGACGGCGGTGAGCAGTCGGAGGTAATGTTGGATCGTTTTCGCTCTTTTTTTGCGTTTTTTGCTGTGGTTTTTTAGTTGTGATTGCACCGTGTTTTCGTTGTTTTGTTCGTATTTGTCCTTTTTTTATGATTTGGTGTGAATTTCGCGAGAAATGGCGCGAGGAAAGCTGTGTTTCACTTGGATCTTTGAGCTCTAGCTTTGACTCACGTTGAAGCGCGCTTAGATTTTCGGAAGATTGCACTTCAATCCCCAGTAACGAGAATGTCAGTGGAAAATTTTCTTTGTCTTCGAATTAGGCCTCAGCTTCCGTAAATCAGCCTGTTTCTGTGAAATAGTGTACCTTCAGTCTGTTTGTCAGCTTAATTGTTTTGTTCTTTTAAAAAATCTTCGTGGAAATTCGAAGGGTTAGAGTTCTAATTTGACTTAGAAGTTTCTTGCATTTGATTTTTGTACAACGGGTTGCAGTGAGCTCTTTCTTCTGCAAAATATCCCCAGATTTATTATCTTGACCAAGATCATGCTTGGTCGAACACGAACTGATGTTTTGATACCATCACGTGGACTACTCAAACAGCTCTCCGTTTTTATAAATCCTTCATAGAAAATTGACTGACAGACTCTCTTTATTTCTATAAATGCATGAATTGAAGACCCTTCCGTCCAGATCATTATCCAAAAAATGGAGATGGAGTTTCCGAAAGAGATCTGGCCAGGATCGTGTATTAAGCCCGACTGTCATCTCGGCTCCTTCACCTCTCAAGGAGATTGTAGATGATGACATGAACACCTCCATCATAACCAAGAACTCATCAAACTATGACATGATTCCACCCCCAAAGATGACGGATGATGATGACCCTCCATTACCAGAGCCAATTGAAGCAGAAGAGGAAATTGAGATCGATGCCGGCGCAAGGGAATCTGCGGCCTGTGTGATTCAGGCAGCAGTTAGACGATATCTGGTATTGTTCAAATTCTGAAAAATCCTTAATTTGAAGATATTCTTCTTTGCTTGTCTGATTCAGAAATCTGCTATATTTCTTCCTAGGTTTACAATAAATTACGGAAGCTCAAGAGTGTGGTTAAGCTTCAAGCCGCAATACGTGGGCACTTGGTTAGGCGAGAGGCCGCTGGTACTTTGCGGTGTGTTGAGGCCATCGTCAAGTTGCAGGCTCTTGTGCGGGCTCGGCTTCTTCAACAGTCATTGAAAGCGTCTCCCAACTGCGTAAGGATTAGTTTCTTTAAGAAAAAGAGGGAAGATCACTCGAAATCAGTGATCAATCCAAACTGGAGAAGGATTATCGATGCTGTTTTATTTTTTAGAAAACAAATTGCACGAACTGACAATTCGAAGGAGCTCAATTGCATCAAAAATATTTTAAAATGTACCCCTCTTTTTGTTTGTTCGCTAATTCTTATTAGTTTTAAAGTTATTCATTAATTATCATCCTCTTTCAAAAACATCATCCATTCATCAATTCTTATTAGTATGAAATCCCTTGGAAAGTTGCTGTTCTTTGATAAATTAATTCTTATTAGTATCCATGCTTCATCAGGCCTCCATTTATTCGGAAAAGTTTTTTGTCGATATTTATGGAAGGAATTTTATTCCATCTCTGGCAATATATCAGGTCAAATTTTTTTTTTGGTCCATCAGGCCTCCATTTTTAGTCGATATTTCAGTTGTCCACCAATTAGCGTAGTACATGTTTATGGGATTTTGTTCCACCTCTGGCGGAAGTCAAATCTTAACTAATAGAGTTTCTAAGTTTCAGATTTTTTGCGACATTGTACAAAGGGTTTGATTTCAGACGAACTTTCGGAAATTCATCCTGACGTTTTACTGTTTCAGGACTGCAAGGAAAGCTCCAGCTTCGAAGAGAAGAAAACCTATTCATCGGAGAAGATGTTAAGTAACGGGTTCGTAAGACTGGTACATTCACACACTCCATGCCGCCATGACTTCTTTCCTATTACATCCAAGTTTCTTATTTTCCTCTTTCCTGTTTTGTGCAAGCTGCTGGAGTCTACGCCGAGAACCAAACCTATACACATTACTTGCAATCATTCAGACTCTGCATGGAAGTGGCTGGAGCGATGGATGATTTTGGCCGTGCCCGATGTTGTTCGAGAGACCGTCAATGACTCGGAAAAGAAGACAAGTGATCCAGAAGTAGAACCCGCCCAAAACGAGAAAATCAACCTGATTGAGCCAATGAGCGAAAGGGAGACCAGCAATCCCTCGTCTGTCGCCGCGCAGGCCAAGTTCGAGGAACTGATCACGGGTAATCCGCAAATATCAGCCAACTCCTCTCAAGAGGCTCCAATTAGAGCTGCCCATGTGACGAGATCGGAGTGCGGCACCAAGATCTCTGTCTCGTCGACTCTCGACTCCCCAGACCGATCCGAAGCCGAAGAGATTGTCCTCGAGGTACAAAGCCAGAGAGATCCTCTCCCTCTCGAGCTTGATGAGAATAACCCAGTGAAGGAAGACTCGGTCTCGAGAACTGAACCGGAGGAAAGTGAACCCGGTTTGGACCGGACTCCGTCCAGCCACTCGGTGACTTCTAAAAATAGCAAAATGACGAGAAGTGGGTTGACCAGGAAGCAGAGGCCTCCAGTTTCAGGAGCAAGTCGACGAGGAGGTTCATCGGGTAGTGCAGAGCAGACCACCGAGCCAAGACCCGGTGGCGGCAACTCTGTCCCCAGCTACATGCTAGCTACCGAATCGGCGAGGGCGAAGGTCAACGCCGTCAATTCCCCCAAGTCAAGCCCTGATGGTCAACGGGAAGTCAACGCGAGGAAGAGGCTCTCCCTACCCATGAGCAATGGGAAACATGACTCGTCGCCTTCAGCCTCTGCGGGTAACGAATCCTTCGTTTCTTCTTTCTCTCATCTTCGTTAACTTCTTCAAAATGAATCTCACCACAGTTATAACATTTTTTCCCGATTTCTCACGAAACTACGAAAGGCAACCATCTGCTGTAATTTGGATTTTAAATCTTTAATTTGTAATTTGGATTTAATTGATTTATTTTAGTGTTCTTTCTTTTGTTTTCTCCAGAGAGACGATGGCAGAGATAATCAGGGGGAGTCTGGGTATCAGCTGAGCATTCTTCTCTCTCCATTTGTCTTTCAATTAATCTGATTTTATATCTCTATCTATTTATTGACCATTTCTCTCTCTAACGCCCTCTGGGCCAGGTCCTGAAAATAGGGTGTCATGAAATAAGCCCTCGTTTCCTTAAATACCCTTGATACATTTAATTTATTGTTATCGTGTTTGCGCCCCTTCATTCCGGCCTTTCTGTTGGTTTAAAATTCTGGGGACAGTTTTTTTAAGAAAATTAAGGAACATGACCCAAAAACGATGACCCTCCCGATGTGATATATATACATGATCATCAAGTATATATATCCTTGGCACATTTAATTTATTGTTATCGTGTTTGCGCCCCTTTCTCCCAGCCTTTCTGTTGGTTTAAAAATTTGGTGACAGTTTTTTTTAAGAAAATTAAGGAACATTACCCAAAATCAATGACCCTCCCGATGTGATATATATACATGATGGTTAAGTACATGCTAGGCCGAAAGGGCCCACCCCCGGCGATCTCGTACCTCTGTAGCCATATTGCCCGAAGCACTGCAAAGGGTCGACCATGCCCCTCTCTCCCAAAAAAGAGGAGACATCCGCCTGTGTTTGTCTTGTGAGCCCACGCGACTCGGTCAAAGAACACACGAATTCAGTCGTCTTCGTCTCCTCCGGAAACTACCTCTTCGTTACACGACCCGAATCAGCCACTCGTCTTCGCGGGTATCTTTTGTCTCCACTCGTGTCAGGATCCGAGCTTTGCGTAAGCATCTCGAACAGAGAAGGACGTGCCGATCCACCCCAGAAGGGCCCTAAACTCACACGTAGCTTTCCCAGTTCCTTGTCTAATGATAGACAGTCAACAGAGCCGGCCCACATAGCCTGGCCCACATAACCAGATCAAGCCTCGCCGCACAATAAACGAAGTTAACTGGGTAAATTTTAAATTTTCCGGGTGCGGGTATTTTTAACTGAATCGACGAAGAACGCGAGATCCCGACGTTTCTTCCTATTCCCAATCTCTGATGGAAGAGGGACGACGAGAGAGCAGTTCGTCGACGGGATCATGGATGTGAGATCGTTGCCTCTGCCATTGCCGCCATCGCCGAAGCGCGACTGTAAGTAGGCATTTGTCCGCTGTTGAATTAGAACGTTCGAGTATGAGTGATCTTGTGGCGCGAACGGGTCGGCATCAGCAGCGCTACGAGCAAGGGCATCGCCTTATCGCCGGGTCTTCTCTTCGCCCCAAATGTTTCAATTACTGCGGTTGGCATGTTTATGCCTTTTTGTTTTTCGTTCTGGATTTGTGTTTCGGTTCGGGCCCTGTGTTGATTTATATATTGACGGACTCTGTTTGGGGCTTTGTGTGTTGTTTTATTTTTTATTGTGTTGGGAGTATTGTTTTTTCTTGTGACGGGATGGCCAGGGGCGGGTTTTTCTGTTTACAATTTTTATTTTTTTTCCGCGGTAGTTCGTCTGATGAAAGTGTGTTTTTTGCCGCGCATGCTGTGGAGTTTTTTTTTATCTAATTCATCCTATTTCGGCTCTTTTACCTATCCAAACATTTTATCTGCTTCTGCATCAGGCATGCCGTGAAAATTTGACAATAGAAAGGGATTAACATTCGATATTGCCAATGCGTCAAAGTTTTAATATGACCTTCTTGTTCAATGATCTTGTTATGGAACACGTATTATGCTTCTTTTACAGTTTTTGTGGCTATTTTGATAATTTAGAAAACGTGTAATGATCCAGATCCGACAATTAACCCCCTGTCAAGTCGGAACCAAAATCTCTTTAAAAGGTTTCTTCCTTTAATCGTCTGGGAACTTAGTATCAAAAAAGTAAATTATTATGTGTAAAATCTTGTTCCTTCATCCTATCATGACTACAATACCATGGGTCTCTTTACGGTGTAATTGCTGGATTACAGAAACCGAAACTGACGGGTAGTTCGTCATTTCTTTGTTAAGAATTACAGCCGTTGCCTTCTGTCCTCTGGATCTTAGTAAAATATCTTAGTAGTAGTCTTCTCTTTTCACCCGAGTTTCTGTAAGCCCACCTTTTGGTCTGTATTGTTAAGTCATCAGCTTTTTATGTATTTCTCAAGTCATCGGATCTCACTCATTCTTTATCCTAACTATCGGGAAAATATATATTTTTGGTTCTGTCTGACGTTCTCTTTATGTACACTGCGCATTTTATTTGATCTTCTTTATTTTTATGTGGATCGAATATTTTTAGCCGTTTATTTGATTCTGCAATGAGACTGTTGTCTGTGGATTTTCATCGGTTAATACCCTAATTGATCAAGGGTACAAATTTTCTCTTGAAAATGCTTTTGAACATATCTTTATCTACTCCAACAGATGTATCCCGTATAAATATCGTTATTCAAATGATGCTTCTGGTGGAAAGCGTAAAAAGATTGTTGAAGTCCTTATGATTGACACGCCAAGCGGGCCCGGCCTTCTTTTTCCGAAGGTAATATCACAAATTTTCTCTTACCCAGTACAATTTCCTTTTTTCTTTTCGAGCATTAGACTTTGGCCCAGTCATTTACTTTGAATCACTGTTATTTGTATATTAATTTTCAATGTACGACCATAATAATGCCATTTTTAACAGGGTGGATGGGAGAATGACGAGACTGTGGAAGAGGCTGCGGGGAGGGAAGCTCTGGAAGAAGCCGGAGTTCGTGGAGAGATCAAGGTGAATGAAAATTAAATCTTCCGTACTGATGAGGGATTAGGCCAATCCGACATTTAAGATGACTTAATCAGAAATTTAGAACCCCTGGCACTTCAACTGAACTAGAAATTTAGGACTCGACATCAGTTCATCTTAACTTTACCTGAAAGTGAGGGCTGGGCATATCAGCTTGACTAGTAATCTAAACGGGTGTATTTTGACTTAACTTGAAATCTATTCTCGACTGACTTATAAATTTTAAGCCAGATATATTAAATTAATTCGAAGGTGGGACCTCGGCATCCCAACTAGGGATCTGTGCGATCCTGATCATTAAACCGACTTGAATTATATCTGATTGATCAGAGTTTTCTTGATAGGATCTGATAAGTGCTGGGTCAGATAAATTTGATCGACGCTGATAAATCAAAGTAACATTTACGGTTAAAACCTTGATTTATCGGATCTACAGATCAATTTCGATCAGACCTGATCGAAAATTCTATTCTTCAGATCGTTCAAGAACTTGATCGATCCTATTTCAATCAGTACGTTCCGATAGTTGAAACGGCCCTCTTGATAGTATCTGCGAGGGATCAGGAGAAGTCTACAGACCAAATCTTATATTCAGATCTCAGCCAATCTAATCAAATGTTATATTCGAATCGGATCTTGATTGATCAGATCCACAGAATGATCCGATCTGGATGAAACTTATTTGACCAATTTATTTTTTGATTGATCAGGACTTCTACCGATCAAGGATTGACCAGTATTTTGATTATAAAATGGCCCTATTGATTATATTGGTCTACCTAGTGGATCGCTCGAACCAAGATCAACTTGGCTGATACGATCATTAATTGAAGACATTAGATCTATCAAATCTTTAATCAGATCTCAATCCGTTTGATCCCAAGGCCACCATTTGGGATTGAGGCATTGATTTGAGCATTTGGATCTGATCAGCAGATCAATGGCCTCATCCGCAAAGGATCAGGGCCTTGGTCGAGACCATCTGGTCGTTTGACAGTTTTGATCAAGCCAGGTTGACTGATCGTGATAATACAAGAGTCAATCCAAACTGTCTGATTGGTGGGTCCCACCGACTCATGTTCATGTGACAGACTTCCATGTTGAATGTCTCTCGCTGTTACCTGCCAATGAAATGATCAGATCGAGTAGTTTGATCTTATCGGCAGTCGAGGATCAGATCAGCCCACAGGCACGATCAAGATGAGGGGATGGACGGTCGAAGTCTTTGCTGTATCCAGTCTGGTATCGGTCTGGTCTCAGTACGGCAATGGAGGCTGAGGCCCGGGGGTTGGGGGCGGGAAGTATAGTGCAGGGACGCGGACGGGACGATTTTTTCGTCCGGGACCGAAAAAATCGTCCAGTCCCATGATATGGACGAATTTTGGGACGAAAATTTTGTCCCAGGGACCACCGTATGGGACGGTTTTAGTCCCATGAGACGAAAAAACCATCCGTTTGGAGGTCTCGGACGATGGATGGATGAATCTGGACGGAAAACCGCCAGATTCACATCCGACGGTTGAGATGTTGCCACATGGCCTCGCTATGACAATTTGCATCAAAGTCCCTGTATTTTTAGGTGCGTGCAAACGGACGCTGCTCAGAAATAATTGTAAATATGTCCCTTTGCAATCTATCTCCGCTGTAATTCCCTAAAAAATTGAAAAAATCTTTATTAATATATTAAAAATATAAAATGGGTTTTTTTGTCCGGGACGAATTTCGGGACGAAAATTCATACCGGGAGGACTGTACGGGACGAGAAACCATCCCAGTATGATTGGACGGGACGGCTTTTTTATCCTTGGATGAAAAATCGTCCATTGTCCACGTCCGGGACGATCTGGAACTATGGCGGGAAGGCCACTTTGTTATTTTTCTTATTTTTTTTTTTAATTTTTATATTGCCAATTGGGCCAAACTTCGGTCAGACCGTGACCAATCGATGGCAATCGGATCTGCTCAGAATACGGTTCCACCTAGTAAACCCCTAATTCCAACTTAGTTTAATTTAATATTGGCAGGAACTTCTGGGGCATTATTATTTCAAGAGCAGGAGCCACAAGGATGAGTTCTGCCCAGACGGGTCTTGCAGAGCCGCCATGTTCCCCCTGCTGGTCAAAGAAGAGCTCGATTCCTGGCCTGAACAGAGCACCCGTCAACGCAAATGGTTGACCGTCGCCGAAGCTGCCCAACAGTGCCGCCACTCTTGGATGAAGGAAGCTCTTTCCGACGCCTTTGCCAGGTGGCACGCTTCCATTGGCGAGGACGACATCTACATTGACTAGCAGCTAACCCCCCTCATCTTGGACTTGGTATCTTATTTTTATAATTTTCTCCTCTTGCCCTTCATTTCTAGAATACTCCGCAGACAAATTATTCGAGGCCTACGTATTTGAGTTAGTAGACATCAAGTTGGGCCTGATGTCAATTCTAGTGAAAGATTCAATGGGTTTTGGCAAAGCTGAAAATCAAATTATTTTAGTGTTAATAGTTGTTAATCACAGTCTTCAGTAATCACTTTCTTGTTTCATCAATCTGAATTAGGGAAAGGCACATCCGGCTCAGACCTGACGGGACGGACGATGAGTGGTGATGGATGAGAATGTAATATGGAGTTCGCCGCCACTCCGGTCCCGTCACACGTCCCAGGATTTTTAAAAACTCCGTCACAATTTCGATGCCCATCACTAGAGCTGTTGTCCCGTCCTCATCTCGTCACCAGACAGTGTCTCTGTCACAGGGGATGAAAGGATATATCCACAATTAAATATTTTGATTGTTTACTTTTGACATTTTCAGTTCTCTCTCTCTCTAACTACATCTCTCTCTCAAACTTCCTTTCTCTCAGACTCTCTCTCTCGGACATCCTCTCTCCACTCTCTTGGATACCCCCTCTCTCTCTCTCTCTCTCTCTCTCTCTCTCTCTCTCTCTCCATACCTCTCCGTTTACTCTAAATATTATAGAATTTTATCATTTTTTTCCTTATTCTCCTTTTTTACAAGTCCCAGACCCTTTATCACAGTTACACATCACAGTTGTTTTAACATGCCATCCCTAATCTGAATTTGAGGAAGAAATTATAGAGGGTTTTCACAAAATGAGATAAATAGCCTTACTAGCAGGAACCCTCTTCAGAGAAATTGATCGGATTTCCCCTTGGGATTCAGATTGTTGAAGAATAGTTACCGAAGAATGAATCTCTTCCAGTATCAGTGCTCAGATTGGAATGAAGAAAGATATAATTATAAAGTGGTTCAACTAGATGAAAAAAGAAAATGAATAGTGGTAAAAGGTTGATCCCGAGTCAGCAGAACACAGAAAACTGAAGCCGCTAGAGAGACAAGTACGTTGATCAAACCCAACACAAGGCCAAAAAAAAAGATAAATAGGAAAAACCTCTTCAAGAGGACTTGTCGGACTTGGCGGCGGTGGCGGCGGCCTGGCCACGAAGACGACCCGTGCGGCGGGCAGCAATGAGACCGACCTTCTGCCCGGGCGGCGCGTCGCGGCGGACCGTGCTGGCGTGCCCGATGTGCTGGTGGTTACCTCCTCCATGGGGATGCTCGACAGGGTTCATCGCCACACCACGCACCTTCGGCCAGCAGTTCCTCTTAACTCTGTACTTGTGGAAGGCGTTACCGGCCTTCAGCATCGGCTTCTCCGTCCGGCCGCCTCCCGCCACCTGTCCAACCATGGCTCTGCACCCACTCGGCACCACCTTCTTTGCCCCTGAAGGCAGCTTGATCCTGGAACATCCAAAATTCATGATTTGATCAGTGACCCAGGTTTGGATTAAGTCAAATTAAACATTTGTTAACTAGTTATGAAAGAGATTTATAGAGAGCACTATGATTTAGTCCAATTATATTAGTATGTTATGCAATCCAAGAGATGGAAGCCACCATGAAAAGCAAAGGATAGGAGTATGCGAATAGAATTCGGTCACTGGGTTATTATCTTCTCTGGGGATGAATCAAGGGTTAGTTGAGAATGTAAGATATAGCAAGAATGCGAATATAGGCAGACAGATCCTGGAACACCAAAATTCATAATTTGATCATTGACCCACGTTTGGAATCAGTCAAATTATATGTCTCTGGATGGAGTTCTGGTGGACTAGGATGTTATCATCCAACGATGAATGAGAAACATAGAGAGCACAATAATTTAATTCAATTAAATTAGTATGTTATGCAATCCAAGAGATAGAAACCACCATGAAAAGCAAAGGATAGGAGTATGTGAATAGAATTCGGTCACTGGGTAATTATCTTCTCTGGGGATGAATCAAGGGTTAGTTGAGGTATAAGATATAGCAAGGATGGCAATATAGGCAGACATTGGTGAGAGGATAATCAATTAACTGTTAAAAATGGAAATCGTGTCAAGAGACGTGTAACTATGATTACAGTAGGTCCACATTCAATATTTCATGATTCAATAATCAAGAGCTTCAAAATCTCATCAATCAGTCAGGCTACCATTCTACAAGAAGAGTCATCACTGGAAATCTCGAAGAATTAGGATATTAAAGTAAGATCTGACCACCGGAATGAACCATTTTTCTAAACACAACCCCGGCGAGAAACATTACTGTGGTCGGCAAGAGGAGCGACAAAAAGGGGCGTTATTTAAACAAATATGATAAAAAACCTGGTAAGACTCATCAATCACTGAGCAGAGGACATCCTCCAGGATGAAAAGTAATAATCATCAGACAGAAAATAGTGCCTACCCAACTGCAAATCCAAGGAAATTCTACACTGAAAAAAAAAATCAACGAAAGAACATAAAGATTCACCTAGAGGTGCCATTATCCGGGTTATGGCTGATGACGATGGCGTAATCGCCGGAGCTACGAGCGAAGACGCCGCGGTCACCAACGTGGTGTTCCACGTTGCAGATCACAGCTCCCTCGGGAATAGAACGGAGAGGAAGAACATTACCGACCATCAAGCTAGCCTTCTTCCCGCAGAAAACGAACTGCCCGGTGTACATCCCCTCAGCGGCGATGAACAGCTCCTTCTGCTGCTTGTAGCGGAAGGGATGGCGGAAGGCGACGCGGGCAAGAGGGGCGCCACGGCCGGGGTCGTGGATGATGTCGGTGATGACGCCCTTGAGATAGCCATTGCGCTCGCCGAAATCGAGACTGCGGAATCGCGCAGGGCCTTTGCGGTGGTGCGTGTGGGACTTGAAGACCGATCCCGCACCCTTCCTCTGAGCTCGAATCACGCGACCCATGGCGGCGGCGGCGAGAGGAAGAAGACGATGGCGAGGGCGAGCGAGAGCGGGTTATAGAGATTTAGGGCATCGCTTTGCGCCCTTATATACCCGCCCCCCCCCCTCTCTTGCCTGTGTAGTGGGTCGATTTGGCTCGGTTTTTTTGGCCCAAAAGCCCACTCCGGGAAGAGTTTACTTGCTGGGCTTGTCTGGCCCATTTCAATGAAGTGTTGTGAGGGTCAGGACGGATGACGGATGACGGGGTTTCACGGTTTGGTCAGCAGTTGGTACAGTCATCTGGCGTGTTCCTTTTGGGATGAGGGGCTGGATGATGGAATTCTACGGTCTGAAAAGCGAGTTATAGAGATTTAGGGCATCTCTTTGGGCTTTATATATACCCCCCCCCCCCCCCCCTCTTGTCTGTGTAATGGCCGAATTGGCTCGCTTTGGGCCCAAAAACCCACTCCGGGAAGAGTTTACTTGCTGGGCTTGTCTGGCCCATTTCAATGAAGTGCTGTGAGGGTCAGGACGGATGACGGATGACGGGATTTACTGTTCGGTAAGCACTTCATCCAGTCATCTGGTGTGTTCCTTTTGGGATGAGGGGCTGGATGATGCGCTTTATATATACCGCCCCCCCCCCTCTCTCTTGTCTGTGTAATGGGCCGAATTGGCTCGGTTTGGGCCCAAAAGCCCATTCCGGGAAGAGTTTACTTGATGCGCTTGTCTGGCCCATTTTATTGGAGTGTTTCAGGGTTGGGACGGGGGACGGATGACAGATGATGGGATTTACGGTTCGGTAAGCAGTTTGTCCAGTCATCTGTTCTAGGGTTTGACGGTCCCCGTCAGTTCCAGTTTTCTGGCATGGACCTAAATCGTACCTGAAGTTTGGTTCCGGTCCGGTTCGGTACGGGGGGTGGTGGAGGAGCACAAGGGAGGCAGAGGCGTTGTGCACGTGGAGCAGCGGCGATGACGCTTGGGGCGGGTGATGGGAAGGCCGACGGGAAGGGGGATGGGTAGTGCGTGGGACAGGGTCCGGTCAGGTCCGGTTTTTGGCACGGACCTAAACCTTACCTGAAGTTCGGTCTAGTTCCAGTCCGGTCAGGTCCTATTTTTGGCATGGACCTAAACCTTACCTGAAGTTCGGTCTAGTTCCGGTCCGGTCTTGTTCAGTACCGGTTCGGTCCGGTCCGACTGGTCCCCGTTCCAAAATGTCGAAGCCTAATTTGTTCTGTTGCTTCAGACACGGGATGGGATGGGATGGATGACGGAATTGTACAGTCTGAAAAGAAGTTAGTCTACTCTTCTGTTCTGTTCCTTTTGGGGCGAAGAGCTGGATGGGATGGATGATTGAATTGTGAGGTCTGGAAAGCAGTTCGTGCAATCATCTGTTCTGTTCCTTTTGGGATGAGGAGCTGGATGGGACGGATGATGGAATCGTACGATCTGGAAAGTAGTTCGTCCAGTCATCTGTTTTGTTCCTTTTGGGAAGAGGAGCAATTCCCCACAATTCTGTCATACATCTGTTCTGTTCCTTTTGGGAGGAGGAGCTGGATGGGATGGATGATTGAATTGTACAGACTGAAAAGCAGTTAATCTAGTCATCTGTTATGTTCCTTTTGGGACGAGGAGCTGGATGGGATGGATGATTGAATTGTGAGGTCTAGAAAGCAGTTCGTCCAGTCATTTGTTCTGTTTCTTTCGATGCGAGGTGCTGGATGGGATGAGTGACAGAGATGTGAGGACTTGAAAGCAGTTCGTCCAATCATCTGTTCTGTTTCTTTCAACACGAGGGGCTGGATGAGATGGATGACAGAATTGTACGGTCTGGAAAGCAGTTCGTCCAGTCATCTGTTATGTCCCTTTCGACACGAGGGGCTGGATGGGACGAATAGCGGAATTTTACAGTCTGGATAGTAGTTCGTCCAATCATATGTTCTGTCCCATTTGGAGCAAGGGGCTGGATGGGACGAATTTTACGGTCTGGAAAGAATTTTACTGTCTGGAAAGCAATTTGTCTAGTCATCTGTTATGTTCATTTTGGCATGAGAGGTTGGAGGGGAAAGAGGACAGTATGGATTGTTTGTAACCTAGAGTAAATCCCTAGCACCCGATGACTGAATGGAATGGAGTGGAATGAAAAAGAGGCTTGTGTTTTGTTCCCCATCATGAGGTCAGGACAAATGATTAATGATAGTGAGGAGTGAAAAGATGATGGACCAACATCTTCCTTGAAGCCTTAATCATTAGTAAGGTATGGTGATGGATGACAGAACAATAATTGGTTTATTTGTCATAGAGGCTGCAGTTTCATTCAGTTTGCATCTATTGGGCTGGACAGAATGGGTGACCAAATGGATGGAGGATGGTTACAAATGTAGAGTTAATCACCTGATGTTTTGTAAGTTTCTTCGTACCTTATATTGGATATGAATTATGTTATGGTTACGAGGGGGGAGACAATGAAGTAGCAAATGACTGCATGAATCTCTATCCAAACATTTATGATATGGTTATGATTGGGATGGAATGAAAGCCACACATGGTGTTTGTTGTCATTTTTCTTTCCAAGGCCATGAAGGATCATTGGTGTTGGATTGGGTTTTTTTCTAATCCATTAGTCATTCAGCATTGAACTTTCATCCTAGTCGGCCCTGGATACACCAAATAATTGTCTGCCCAGAACATTTCATGGACTGAGGAAAATAAGTCATCCAGCCTCTATATATTTTTTTTACTTAAGAAATAGATTTGATACTCCTAAGTAAGGTAAAGTTTTGATGTTTTTTTTATAGTAATGAGGGACTCTACTATAGGTGATTGTAGGTGTGCAAAGCTTATAATGGTTGCATTGTCGTGTGGCTATCGAATTCCTAGACTGTGGTTCAGGAATTATAATGCATGAAACATTGTTCATAGACAATGATTCGCTTAGCTCTGAATGTTTCTCAACAAATATATATAATTATCATTATCGGCTATGGTGATTGAATTATTCTTCACATGGGTTTAAAGTATTTCCCACGTTTGATTCAATAAGCCTTTTCCTTAGACATATGAATAATTCATAAAAATTTGGTGAACCAATTCCTTTATTATATGGTGTTCTAAAATCCAAAATATAATATGATACTTTTGATGTGATAAGAAGGATTTGATCACTCTGATTATAATAACTTGTTCAATTCACATGCTTAAGTCAAGGGCATCTTGAATTAGGCCAAACTATCAGAATAAAGCTTGGCCTTGTCTCAATTATATAATATAACCATAATAACAGTTTTCACGGTAAGGTAAGTCAAGGATGGTGATATATTAGTGTTGATACTAGGTTTGGATACTCAACATGATTGAATAAAAGGATTTTTAGATGAAAATTTGAAATTATCTAATTTGATTTTTATTATTCCCAATCCTAAGTAAATGAGATGAGTATTGAGTTTAGGATTAATCCCATAATCACATCTTCATAGGATCTTCCGTGGGAAGCATGTAGTCCCCATTGCATAGAGACACTAGACATGCC
This sequence comes from Wolffia australiana, assembly GCF_029677425.1. Taxonomy (NCBI): domain Eukaryota; kingdom Viridiplantae; phylum Streptophyta; class Magnoliopsida; order Alismatales; family Araceae; genus Wolffia; species Wolffia australiana. The sequence continues at coordinate 6,783,822 of NC_135852.1, read as the reverse complement.
GAGAATACATCTATGCCACAATCTAGTATGTTTGATGACATTTGGAACATTGCATGTACATGAAATGACGATGCTTGGCATGCAAACAATGCTTGGCATAAGCCTATTGAGTATCTGAGTTTCAGATTATAAGCATGTCGACATGAGCTCTAACACTTAACGAGTGTTCCTCCCACATCATGTGTATATGCTTACTGAAGTTCCAAAGTATGAACTGCCACACTACAAATGACTCGTACACAATTGGAGTCCCCTTTCCCATTTATTTTTTCATTTGGCATGGTAGTATCGAGACCAAGTGTGTTTTAGGACAAGTGTACAATAACCATGCTAACGCAACAAACATGTTAAAATAATGTAACTCTGAAAATAACAACCAATTACAATGGCCACATTGCAATATGCTTAGCCAAAAAAATTAATCCCATTAAATGTAAAAAGAGTCCCGTAAAATAGTGTTTTTAAGATTTCTATCACTTAAATAGATACATAGTTTATTCATGTTTCTTATTATTCAAACGCTAAGTTATAATAATAAAATTTTACTATTTCCCCTTAAATATAGATACTTAAAATGCGTAGGGAAAGGTTGGGTGACGGGTTCTAGGGTCTTGTATAATAAGACACTAAAATGATTATCGCAACATAAGACTTATAATGGAAACTAAAACGATGATGATCAAATCACATTTACATATATCCGATCTATGATTTGCGATCCATCAAGAGCTATTTATGGGTCCAGCCTCCGCATGTATATAAGCAATCCCCAACACGTTGAATCTCCTCCTCCATCTTGATGATCCTTATTATTTATCCATCACCATCATTATGATATTACAATCACAACTGGGTGTGTAAGGGAGCGGAGAAGAAGGCTGGGAACATAAGAATTTTGGATTCATTGAATTTTTGTTTAGGGCCTTCTCCTATTTATGGTTAATGTGAAATTTTCATAAAACACCTAAACTTTTAAGTATATCTTCCGAGGTTGAAAAGACCATTTGTGTATGACTCTCTAGGCCCATATATCCCTTCAGTTGATAAATCTAGTGGCCAAATAACCTTTATTAGCAAATCTAATTAACTATCTATATCACCATATAGATTGATCAGTCACATATTAATTTAAACTAATCAGTTGGTCAAGTTTTCTATTTGTGGCATGCTAAGCTACACCTTGTGACCTAGAAGATACAAAGATGTATAATGACTCTATCATGGAACCTTACTATTTTTGGTTACCATCTGTTTGACGTTCTTAGGATAACATAAGATATGGTCCACTATCAAACCATAATCGGTTACCTGAGCTAATACTGATGCATTAGGAAACCATCATATAACTTTTCTTTGAAAATTCACTCCTTGCCCATAGACCTCATTTCATCATCTGCCTTATGTTTTCTCCTCTTCAACTGAGAACAAACAATTCCATATTAACCAATAAATCATCTTCGCAAAGTTCTTATTATGCCTGAACAAAGACATTCATAATTCCTTGAATATGAACTCATAGGTCATTGTGAAAGTACAATAGATCCTCCACAAGACATATTTGGTGTCTTGGGTCTAAGGACTGCTTACCCAACAATGATGTGAATCAACCTGATTAACATTTTATTATAATACCACTGAGGGATTCATACAATTAAATTTAATGAAATCTTTTCCGTTATGAGCATACATTATATGTCCTTAGTGTATCCACACTAATGGATGTGGCATCGATCATTCTCATCATATGAGTGAAACTATACAGTACAAATATATTTGGATATTTTGATGTCGAACTACATTATCCTTTGAATAGAAATATTAAGAATATATGTTTAAATACTAGTGATGTATGCACTATGATCATCATAAGTTATTTAGTCATTACATCTATTCTTCAACTCATAATAAGCATCATATGTGGATTATAATAACTAGATTGCATCAATAAATATTGCATGGGATTTGGAACATGTGATTGGCTTGTAGAGTAAATATATTTCCATCATTAGCATCTGAATTAGTTTTTCCAAAATCCTCACTCTCAAAATTTTCATTATCTTCCTTCCATCACCTTTTCGTATTCTTCCTTCATGTTTTATTTATCATCAAAATCTTATTCATCATCATTTTTTTGATATTCTATCTTCCATAATTCTCATTCCACCAACAACATATATCTAGTTTTTTGTATCCTAAATCTCCCCAGATTTTTATTTTATGAATTCATAGCTATGTATTGAATCCTATCCTGCTAGCTCTCCATACTTATTTTGTTATTGTTTAGAAAATACTCCCCCAAATATAATGGGAGCATCGCAAGCCATGAGATGCATCAATTTCAAAAGACATGAAATCAGAAGGGAATATAAAGGTTATGGAACAAAATATGATGCAATCAAGCTTGAATTCCAATGTATAAAAAATTGCATGTAAAAGAAATCATATAAAATATGAAAAACATTTCAGTTCCAACTATCAAAGTAATTAATTAGGTAAAAACTAAATTCATCTGGGATAAAGTTGATATTTTATGTAGGTAAAGAAAATAAATGATTAAGTTCATTATATGTGAATAAATGTCTACCTATGTTATGAGAGATGACAAGGGTTCCTAGATCTTCCATTTTAAGGGTAAAACAAATGATCAAATGTATCTAGATGGATGTGAAAATTTCTGTCTTTTGTGCCATTTTAGGCGTACTTTAATCCATCAAAAGTTTGGTCAACGTAGGAATCTCATCAATATCTTTAAGAACATAGATTTTATCTGAAAATATTTAAAATTCTTAATAAATTATGAATTAAATTATCCATCTATTTAATGGATACACTCCAAGTGTATATGAAATAATATAGGGGTTTGTCCTTTTAATTGAATTTATGCATTTTATTTCGTCGTCACCTGATGTTTCTCGTCACAATTGTCATCATTTTTATCTTAATCAATGCTTTCTAACTTATATTCATAAGGCATCAAATCGATCTCTGTTTGTTCCTTCCAACTAATTCATGTCATAAATTCCCTATTCATTAGGATGTCTACTTTATGTATTCATTAGGATATCTACTTTCTCTACAATGGATATGGATGTGGACAGGTGGTCATGGATAAACTACAATACGACCTGCCTAACTCTTATGTTTTTCTCAAGTCAGTGAAATTGGTATAATTATTCTTATTCTTTGCATATCCCTGCATCATTTTTAGCTTATTTGATGGTCTACTACCGTGTGAGTTTGTAGTGGGCCCCGTCTTTATCTATTTTTAGCTCTTGGGTTTGATATGAGTTAATGTCAAGGGTTTAACAGGTTGGTGGACGGTATATGTTATTTTTGGGCTGATGTAGTAGGTTGTGTGCATTTCAGGCCAAATTATTTTTTCCAGATGACTGATTCTATGGGCCTTGCTTTCTGTTATATCTATCATCATTCACTTTGGTTGGGATAGATTCAGGGAAACTGATAAATTCTATTGATATAAAAATGAAGCTCAAAAGTGGGAGCCATGCCACGCAGCTTACTAATACAGGTTTTGAAAATAGGTGATTTTGGGCTGATGATGTGGGGGTCACATTTAAAGATTTTAAGTTTTAACCTTTAGTTATCAATCACTACCAGCGGCTGCGCATCCTTTGGCACATCAATATGCCATAAGAGTCTTCATAGCTTCACTCAAGCTCACAAAAGCCTTACCTCTGATAACACAAGTCAGAAAAATGAGATTGCAAGAGTGTTACCATTATACTCAAAGTGAGAGAAGAGTGTTAATGGTGGATTGGGGTTCATAAAGTGATGGATATTATGTGATCTTCAAGACAATCACCCGTTGATGTCTAATTTAAGTTCATTGAAATAAAAATATATTTATTATTATTATTATTACTATTGTGAAATAGTTATGATGAATTCCTAGAATATATGCAATGTACAAATGAATTATGATGATTAAAATGTAGCGATTACTGATATTTTATTATATAGTCTAAATATTCCTATTCAAATGATATTTTAGATGAACATTTAAATAACTAGATAGAGTTCCACCATCAAATCCTAGTTATATGGTACGTCAAATCCTACTAATAACTATGGTTATTAGTGTAGAGACATTTAGGATAGGTGGTGAGTTCTCTTTGGAGAAAACACTCACTAATTTAATTATTCGAATCCTAGAGTGGTATTATACCTAAGCTTTAATAAGGTTGATGCAAGTCACATTCATGTAAGTGGTTCGAAGACCCCATATACCAAGACCAAAATTAAATTTAATGATGTCATTTTTAAGCTGTGATTTATGCAACAATATTTATTAACATTTTCTTAGTATAGGGTAAGGGTCGAAACCACAAGGAGAAAGTAATGAGAGAGTGAATTTTGGTTAAAATGTATTTTAAAATACTTTTTAAGTGATTAATATTTGTGAAATATTAACTATTTTCTAGGGAATAAAATCACTACAATAAAGGACATATATTTGTCCTATTTTTAATAGGGTTTTCTAAAATGTTATGGTTTTTTAGAGCAAAAAAGAAATTCAAGAAATTTCAAATACCTTTGGCTAGTGTTCTAAGGGTGAAATTTATGGGAGATTGCACTGTCCATCACACAATTTTCAGGCAACATCGTGCCGCCAGGGACAAAATGGGGGCAACAACAAATAGTGGAAAAAATGATGTAACTTTTGCTACATGGTAAAATTTTTGGCGTGCTTTGATGGATTGGAATGATTTTTGTAGAGACTTTTACCTAGAGAATAATGAGAAATGGAAATGTTTGCTAGATATCACACAAACGTCGTAGTCACTTCCCCACGGGCCAAGAGGTGTTTTTTTTGCTAAAAGTAGTTATTAAACTTGAAATCTCTCTCCCAGATTGTTGTACAAAAATAATGGATCGATGAAATATGATGCCCTAGGCTACTAACAACAAGCTGGGAGCATAAATCCGAGACGGGATATAAAGTGAGGGGAGAAGAGTCTAAATAGGAGTAAATTTTAAGAAATGATGCCTTTGATTACAATTTAGACACCAGCGTATGAAAGAGATATAATTGCCTCCCAGATTAGAAAAAAAACTTATGAAGATCAACAAGTTAATTTACTTTTCTTAAGTCTGATGCTATGGATAAGAGTGACCTCTCAATTCTATGTAAGTGGGCCTCATATCTCTCAAGGCAATTGACACATTGTCTCTCAATAAGGTGCTAAATGTGTCCATTATCTTTCTTCCCAAGTAATTGGAGGTTAGATATTTGTATCTCAGGTTTATCAGAATCTTCAGGTGAAGATTAAGATCAGCTGAGGATGATCTTCTCATGCAAATTTATTATGTAATTTAAAATTCATTATATATTATAATTTATTATATATTATATAATTTATTATATATTATATAATTTATTATGTAGACCTCCCTCTCATTACAAAAAATTAAATTTCAGACTTATACATCCTCCTCCCTGTGAGCCTACCCCTTGTGCTAATATACTTTCTGTTGAATAAAAAGTACAAACATTATTGCATAAGTATAAACACAAATGACATATTTAATTCACATTAACTCACCCTAGAAAAATCACCCCAAAAAAAAATTGAAAAATACTTTGACATAGAAAGTTACTTTATTTAGGATTCAATGTTAAAAAGTTCTAAAAATATATATTTAGACTTATAAGTTATTTTCTTCATTATTATAATGTCAGAATATCATTGTAAAAATATATTTAATCATTTTACGCTTGTTAATACATGCATGATAATTTTATTTCAGATAAACATATACAATTCATGATATTAATATAAATAATCAGTGCATTGTGATTATCATCATTCCCATATTTGATGTCATTCAAAACAGTTCTTCCTTTCAAATTTTATAATGGAACTATGCACACCATCTAGCGAAAGAAATAATCCAGCCTTTTGATAATATCCATTAAATTTTATTGAATGAGATTCCTAAAATAAGAGAGGCAATGGGGCTGATAAAATTAATTGTGAAAACATGGGACTTATCGCTCTAGACTTCAGAGCTATGGCCAATATAATGCTGAAGGCTCTAAATGATGAAGGTAAGGTAGGAGATGTAGAGCTATTTTGTTTGAATTACAACTACCTGATGAGTCAATAGGATAGGTGAAGACTAAGAGGGGGGTGAATTAGTCTAATTTTGTATTTATGTTATCTAATTTTCTTTTTAAGATTCCTTGTTTAATATTGTCTCTCAACCACTCTTCTCACCTTAACACAATCTTTTACCCTGCTTGGGGGCACAAGTACCCTTAATGCAGCCGCGGGAGATCGTCTAGATGTCAGGACAGTCACAGGCACAACGGCCCAGTGAAAGTCCTATAAAAAACCGCAATTCACTATATGCAGGGTGAGCGTCACTCTCGCCTTACAATTACACTTAAGTCAAGAATAGGAAAAACTAGAGACGCCTACTACACACCACCACGGAGCTCCTAACGTCAACCCTCCTTGTTCTGACCCAAGCTAATCTTCTCAGCCTCGGTGACCACCTACCTGCAATAGAACAAAGACCTAGCTTCCCTAGTTGACCCCTGGTCAACACACTAACTTCCAATGTTCACCAATTTCAGTTCAAATATATTTCCTAACTAGATTTATCAAAAGACACTATACTATCATCTTGAGAGTACCAAAATGATTAGTCACTTAAAATCAAGTTCAGTTTGATATTATCTAATGTAATATGGATCAAATATTGAATCTGAATAATCAATTTCAATCAAATCAGAATAGTAGAATGAAATCTGAAGGAAATTCAAATTCAATTCAACAATACAAGTCAAAGCTTCTAAGCTCAGTGTGATCAAACAAAATCAAATAACAATCTCAATTTAATTCAATTGTGTTAATCGTATTCGATCAGTTATGAATAATCAAATATAATTGAGAAAGTCAAAGTCAAGTCGATTTTACTGATTGATCAAATTTTGATCACAAAGTGATCAAACCAACTAGATATATTGGATATGATCAGCTATGATTAAATCAGTGATAACATCAACTATTATCAATTGAAATCAATCTTTAGAATTAAATGAGATCAATTTAGAATAATAGATGTAATTGATTTCAATTTACTTTATGAGAGAAAAATAATGTTGGTTGATGCCAATCAAGGTTATGGTTGATGTATTAATCAATTAATCAGATGTGATCAAATCAAAATTAGGTACACCAGATGAGATGAATTATTTTCAAATCAATGACCAAACAAATATGATAAAATTTTTAATCAAATTCATGATTAAACTGGATTAACAAGTACAAATAAAATCAGTTGAAGAGTACTGTCACAACCAGATTAATTGAATTGAGTATGAAATAATTAAATTCAACTAATAGGTAATACCAAATCAAATTATGTGTTATGATCAAATTGTATGAATGCACTGACTTGATGCAGGCAAGCAAATTCGATATGGATAAAATGAATGATTAATAACCAATCGATTATTACAAAGTCGATTTAACAAGGATGTATTTCAGAAAAGATAACCGATCATTAAATCTGTATAATCAACTCAGTCGTCAAGATATTGAATCAGGAATTGTTGAATCAAATTAGGAAATCAATTTCTACTTTCAAGTATAAGGTTTCTGGGTTAAAAATAGAAAAAATCAATTCAAATTTCAGATTAGTGATCCACCAAAAATTCAAATACCCACTTCTGAATTTCAGATTAAAGAATCAAGAGTCAAATTAGAATTGCCTAATTTCAGATTTCAGAATAGGAAAATCTATTTGAATATTCAATTTTGAACTAAAGATTGAAGAATCAAGAATTATAAAATGAGTGATGTCTAATGTGAATTACTAATATCAGAATTTCAATCCAAGATATAGATCACAAGTTGGAAGTATTATTATATTCTCACGAAGATTATCAGGATTAAATAAAAAAATCAAGAGCACTTAGTATGAAACGATCTCACCAGTTTTTATGAATGCAGATTCCCAAGAATGAATGTTGCATCAAACCACGACCAAAGCCCCAATTTCTTGAAGCTTGAAACCCTCCAGCAAGAACAGATCTCAGATCTCAAGGTGAGCACAAAATTATGGAGAGAGAGTGGGCGCCCAAAAAGTGAGCACGTTTTCCAAAAAAGGTGCTTTTATAGTCACTTTACCCTAATGGGCCGAAAAAGGTATTATATATATAATTGTTTCTTTTATATCAATAAGATAAAGTAGGAGAAATGGTTAAAGGCCCTCCTTTTTAAAGCAAACTATTGAGAGGTCTTGGGTTCAAAACCCAAACAAACCTACATATATATTTAATATTTTTAAGCCAATTTTACATTGATAAAATATTATTATTTATAAAATCAAATACTATTATTCTTTTATTTACTCTAATAACCTGCATCAAGAAGGATTAATTACTCATTAAATTCAAAATGTTGATAAATCATTAAAAATAAACTTACTTGATAAAGGTTTTATTCTCATGAAGATCCAACAATAGGTTATGTAAAAATTATAGGTGTGAGAGTTAAAGTTGACAATTTTTAATATTTTGTCAAATTTATTATTGAATTGATTCATGCACCTAAAAATTGTGCCAGACCCTTCTTAACCAAAACTAAGGGCACTTCATATAAGGGAACATACTCTGTTTGGTTTAGAAATGAAACTGAAAATATTGAACTTCCAACTTCTAAATTAATGAAACTGTAGTAAGATCATTATGATTTTGATCCATGTTCTTAGGAACTATTTTGTCTTGAAACAAAGAGTTGTATACTTGAATCATGTGTTGATCATCACATTTTTTTTTCATTCTCAAATAGTAATTTGAAACCTTTACCTTATTATTTGAAATATGCATTTTTAGGGCCTAATAAACCCTATCATGTTACCATATCATCTTCTTTATCATCAAAATCATAATCATACAGTACTTATTGTTTTATCATCATATAAAATTTCCTGTACGATGAATTATGTTTTATCATCTCAATCTCAATCTCAATCTCAATCTCAATCTCAATCTCAATCTCAATCTCAATCTCAATCTCAATCTCAATCTCAATCTCAATCTCGATCTCAATCTCAATCTCAATCTCGATCTCTATCTCAATCTCAATCTCAGTCGCAAAACTATGATTTGGTAAAATGTGGAGTTAGTTTCAAAATGGCTCGGATATTTGGTAGAGTGTTTACGATGAGGAAAATCAAAAGAGTGAAGGATTATGGTCTACTAGGTGGAGTGTGAGTGATCATTGTGGAACTACACCGCACCATCTTACCATTGAGATGATCCTGTTTAGACGTCTTACTCTCTTCCTAGGTGAATCTTTTTTATGGGGGGGGGGGGGGGGCAAAAGGCCAACATTTTCCAATTAAATCTCATAATTTTCCCTATTTGAAACACTAAAAAATAGATTACCTAACCCCATCTTCTACCTATTCGATCACCCACTTTCATCTTCTATCCTGCACCCAAATCACCGAAACATATATTAACCTTCTCAAACCTATCCGGTTACTATAGACTGCCATCTCCCATGTACTTATATATCCTCATAGAGATATCTTGATGATATATTTTCTTTCCATTCTTCCATCCAATATTGATTCTACATCTTGTAAATCTCTTCATCTATCTCTTCTTCATAAATTCCTCATTTATAAATGCTTACTCTCTATTGGAATGCAATGACTTGGCCGTCCATCTTGAATTTTGTGGATTAAATGTTTTAGATGTCTATGTTAGTTAACCTTGAAGATTAAAACTAATCTATTCTAGTAAAATGAACAAGTTTGTGTTTTGATTAATGTTCAATGTCAATTACGCTATGTCAACCCTTATTTAGTGGGTTCACCTCAGGTCATACATGCTTATTCATATCAGGAATTATGCATATGAAGATAATTTACCTTCATGTATAAAGACATGTGATGTTTGACCATCCAATCAGCAGCAAAATCATTGAGTTAGGACAAACATTTTATGACACGTTGATAGATAGGTCTTATATCATTGATGAAATACTGTGTTGATCAGACATCATTTAGATAGTCGACCATGATAAGCAACATGGACTTATCTACCTACATTGGATATCTAAATACGAATTAATCAATTATTTTATAGAGCTTTAATATACATGAATACACTTAAATATGTGTAATGTTGTGAATAAGATGAATTCAAATATTAGATCCAATGTGAAGCCCGCATCATCGTGGACTTACCTTAAGTTTACGTTATAATCTCAAGTTCCCAAACTTCTAAAACAAGATATAATGGTGAGATTATAAGCCCTAACTTCACCATTTCCTTTTTGTATTCATAGACTGTGATTTGCTGATGTTGGATGAAGAGGATGGGGAGTTCACACGTTCAAAGGAATCATTTGGAAGACAGTTTTTGACTTCGACTATGGTACGCTGATCAGAAAAAAGTTCCATGTCTGGAATTTAATTACAAAATAGTAGTGGCAGATCGAGCAAGCATTCCAAATAAAAAGAAAAAAGAGACGATGATATACCATTTAAAAAGCTTGGGCAAGCATTCCAGAGTAATGATAGCTTTGCGATAACAAGAAAAGCTTATGAAGACACTATATGAGCTTCAGAGCACCATGATATATGACAACAAAGAGGGCATGGCTCAAAGGATCATACATAAATTAGGGATAGACAATTGGTGACCCTTTCTCTTAAAACCATCAAATCACAATGATTTTGGTACTATGTGATGGAAATATATGTGGTTGACAAATGAGACATTCCGCATATTGTTTATTGTTCATACATACAATCTATTCATTACAATACATGTGTGATGATTGTGATGAAGTCCATGAGTACATGATCTGAATTGGTGAATTATAATGAGATCATAATACGAAAATCAGTAGTCCTTAAGAATGTATTATAATATTCATATTTGAATGATACATGAGAAGGATATTAGAATATATGGATAAAATATCACAATCTACTCCCAATGATATGATGATTATGGCCGATCTTGTGAACGTTAGTATGAAGACAATAATAATAGATAGGGGATGTTCTTAAGAAAAAAAAGTTCACTAAATTGATTGGTATGAATCCCTGAATGGTACTATACCACATTATATTCCAATCATGGTTGTGTAAGTGGTCCTTAGACCTGAGACACAGAAGATGTCTTTTGGAAAAAAAATGTACTATAACTATGGCCTATGAGTTCCGAAGGATGGTATTGGTGGGTTCTATACCTTGGTTCAACCATGGAAAACATGGTTTCCATGATGCGGAAGCGTGTTATCGATTCTCAATTGATATATGAATCAATACATAAAATGTACCTTTTGGGGAACTTTTTCCACCCTTGACCTGATCTCGTTTAGATCGTTTTGAAACCATTCACGTGCCCCGCCTCTAGAAGTATCCACACGATCCCTTGGTGCTTGGATTTCCACTTCTTCTTCTTCAACTCTCCTTAAAAATATTGAAGATCTTCTCACTACGAAGACACTCTCCTTGGTTGAGTGGAGAAGAGAGTAGAGTGGAGAAAGTGGGGGATCTCAAATCTGGCTGGCCTGGGTGCTTGAAATGAGTGCCACTTCCATATTTATACTTTACTTAAGTTTTTCTCAAAAACTCCACAAAGTAAAATATATCCACCAATGCCCTTATGATCTTATGCGTGTGACCCTCAAGGCCCATGTATCATTCTAGTTAATAACTTGAGTGGCTAGTAACAATTATTGACCAACCTTATTAATTAATTATATCACCATATAAATTAATTAACTAATGATCAATTTAACCCAATCGATAGGTTAATTTTCCAGTCTATGGGTTGCTAAGCTACACCTCGTACTCTAGAAGATACCGAGTAGTGATTGAACTCTCTCATGGAACCTTTACCGCCATTGGTTACTGAATATGTATAATCTATCATCCACGCGAGAATCTCAAATGACTTAGGGTATGGTTTATTGTCAAACCCTAATCCATCATTCGATAAGTATTGATGCGTAATGAGAATCATTAGAGAACTCCTTCTCCAATACCCTCACTACCCTGGCCAGGGATTTGCTACATCGTTTTCCTTGAGTCAATCTCCTCTTATACTGAGGGCAGATGTTCCCGTTTTGACCACTCAATCACCTTTGCGAGCTTCTCATTACATTCGAGCTATGACTTGTTTGAATCCCATGATTAGAGGCTCGTAAATCGTAGTAAAAATGTAATTGTCCATTCACCAGATGTCCTTGGTGTCTCAGGTCACTAGGTCACTTATACAATTGTGACATGAAACAACCTGATTGACGTTTAAGTATTATACCATTCAGGGATTCATACAAATCAATTCAGTGAACTCTTTCTCCAAACAGCACGCACTATTTGTTCTATGTCACCACACTAATAACCATAAGATCAGCAATACTTATCATATAAGTAGGATCAATTAGTGCTTTTCTATCCGAATAATTTGATGCCCATCTCGATTATCCATCGAATAAGAATATTTGGAATACATATTTAAAAACTAGTGATCACTGTATTATGATCTCATCATAATTCACTATACCATTGCACGTATTCATGGACTTCATTTTAAACATCACACTTAAATAATAATGAACACTAATATTTTATTCAATGAACTTAGATAAAGCTGGGCACCCCACAAGCTGAAGACTCAACCTATCATTACATTGTAGCATATAGAGGATGAGGTGTAGCTTGGCACCCAACAAGCTGAAGATCAACCTATGAATGTGGTTAAAATGACCCATGATTAATTAATCTATATCATGATATAGTTAATTAATTTATAAGGCAAACAAAGGTGATTAGGCCACTAGAGTCATTAACTAGACGTATACATGGATCTCGAGGTCACATGCAACTTTCTTTTTGACGTCAGAAGATATAATTAAAGTTTATGGGCTTTTAGGAAAAAGTTCCACTTAGTCTAAATAGGTGAAGGCCTAGAACAATATTTACCCAGGCCATACTTTTTTAAGGCTCAACCCTTCTTCTCCCTTCTTCCCTTGGCTTCTCTCCAATTTTGATGCAATCGCGATGACATAACAGTGACGATGGAACACGAATGGGACTTGTGAAGGTGAAGGAGTAGATTTGACATGTCAGGGTAAATGTGGATACATCTAGAGGCTGCATACTCACACAACTCACCATGTCTCATTGGACTAACTGATAAAATAAAGATCCAATTTTTTGATTGGTGATTTGATCAATAATTTTTTAAATATCATTATGATTCCCGTTCAACATCTTCAGCCACAAGAATCCCTTCAACTTCATCAAAATCAAGGCCGTAGATCCCCAGAACCATGATCTTCTTATGGATAAATCATAGAATCAAATTCTAATTATGAATTGATGTGAAGTCATTTGAATTTTAATCTGACTCATAATTTAAAGAAAATCTTATTGAGTCATTTCATTGAACACATCATGTTACTCTAAAAAACAGTTATTATAATTATTATTATTTTGTCTTTGCGTTTATTTTTAAAGTACCTTAGCCAACTATCAAAAACTATAAATCTATTTATGTTCATACTTTTCTGAGATTATCTACCCTTCATCTTCCAGCAGTTGACATCATTATTCCTTCAAATTGTACTACAATTCCTCTCACCACGACTTATTTTTTCTCTAATAATCTGAACTCATCTATGATTAAAAATAAAAAAAACAAGTTTCATACTATCTAACCTAAGTTTTGTACTATCTATCCTTAGTTTAACACTATAAATAATCTCTCTTCACACATATCACCCCCAATCACTATAAAAAAATATTGTATTTATATGGATTTTTTCCTCTTACAAGTATTCATATTATTCTATTTCCTCTCTACTTGTTATCTTATAATTATTCCAATTATTCTGTTTTCTGTCTACTCATTGTCTTAGCATTGTTACTCCATATTAGCTTCATTATCACTATCGTACTTCTAGTTTATTATACAAATAAATAATTATTTTACCTATTATTATTATATTATCTTGTTCATCTTCTTTCTAACTCATAAATTAGACCTATCTCCGAGGACCAATCGTCCTGGACATGAACCACGCATCATTTGGTATTATGAGCAAGTTAAAAAAATTAAACTAGTTTATTAAAGAAAATAAAAATTACGACACCAAAAATGCACACACCTTAATTTTCCTTATCATAAAACCCAAAATGAAAAATAAGAAAAATAGGAAGAAAAAATGAGACTAAGAATTAAAATAAGAGGAAAATATGAATAAAAGAAACAAGAAGGTTAAAAAACACAACAAGAAAGAATAAAACCAATAACAGTAGCAACATAACTCTGAATAAGAAAATCAAGAAGGTTATAAGAAGGAAATAAGAAGAAAATGAGAGGGGAAAAAGACAAGAATAAGAATAAAAAAGAGTAAGAAAAATATTAATGAAGAACAAAACCAAGAGAGCAAGGAAGAAGAAAAATAAGAGAAGGAATGAACAAGAGAAGGAAGGAAAGGCAAAGAAAAATAATACTAAAGAAGAAAACAGGGAAACCAATGAAGAAGAAAAAGAGGAGAAAATGAACAAGAAAACAAAAGAAAATACAAAAAACATTATAAGAAAGAAGAAAACCAATAAAGCAAGGAAGATAAAAAAAATAGGAGGAATGAAGAAGAAAAGAAAGGAAAAGAAAAATAATAACAAATAAGGAAAGGAGGAAAAAAGAAGGGGAATAAAGAAGAAAAAGAATAAAAAAATAAAAATAAAATAAAAATAAAATAAAAATAAAAGAATAAGAAAAGGCCAAGAAAAAAAATAAAAAGAATAATGAAAATTAAATGACTGATATTGCAATTGTCAGAATATCAAATCATCAACAGAGAAAACTTTAATAATTTTATTTCTTTTAAAAAATAACACCTAACCACAAGGCTGCGCCAAAGGCCTATGCGTTATGCTTGCTGGGGGGTTGACACAATGTGTGGTTTGAAAATTTCAACCATATATTGCACAATAAGATCACCCCTAAACCTAACCAAAATTTTATCCATTGGCCCATTGCCCCGATTTTCTCTCCGGTCATGCTCCTCCCATGACTTGCTAACCCAGTTAGTGACCTAAAAACCTAATACATAGATCCTAGTAGCCCAAAATTCTTGAAAGAAGTAAAAATAGTCGTTCAAAATTTAACCAAAATAGATTACACTAAAATATATAATGTACAAACATATCCCAATATATTTTCAAGTGATCAAAGCTTCTCCTAGATCCCTAGCCTTCTTTCATAATATACTATTTTTAATGTCTTCACATGCATACTGTCCTTTGGGAGATAAGTTAAGTTCTCTGTTATCTTCACCCCAACTTGATAGAGTTATTTATGGCCTGCAAGCCAATCACAGATGTCATATCTCATTCATTATTCGTCGATACAAATTATAATCATTATTAAACACGAGATAATTATAATAAATTCAAGGATATATGAAATGGTTATTGAATTATGATGATGTCATAATATAGTGATATCTTATTACTGTACAGAAATCCCAAGCATTCCTATTTATAGGATATTAGAACGACATCAAGATATCTTGACAGAACAAAAGTATCGTCTCCTGCTCATATAATGAGTTTGGTTTATTTGGTAACCATCAGTATGGAGACACTGGAGAGAGATAGTTTTTTTTTCATTTGGAGAGAGATACCAGTTACTATTTAGTTTAATATTTCACTAAGTTAAGCCGTTAATTCAATAAATTTTTTTACCTTTAAATTTGATTTGATAGTTTTTTACTTGCATTATAAACCATTAAAGTTTAAGATAAGATAATTACAATTTAATATCCTAAATTCTATTTTATGTATTTTATCAAATTTTGAGATTAACCCCCACTTGAAAGACTCAAGTAGATTTTTCTCAAATCTTGTACTAGTTTTATTTGATATACAGGATTAGGCGAATAAAATGGTGAATTGGATGCAAATGGTAGAAAATGAGAAGCCCAAGACATGTCCTGTACCAGAAAATGAATCCTAGGCCATGACCCAGATCATAAAAAGAAACCCAATACACAAGAGGTCCGTTTTTGGAGCCCACTTCAACCGTTTAAGAGCTAGATTAAATAAAGGTAATACTTGTGTAACGAATCCAGAAATTTGGTTTTTGAAAGTCTGTTTTTCTATTTGAAACATCAAGGACATACATCATTATCAGAGAAAAACATATCCTAGCCCTCGAAACCCAGGAAATCAAATCCAAGGGTTGGGATATTTAGATTACCTCTATTTAAACTATTTTCTCCTCTATTTGTCCTATCTTGAATTTATGTTCCCAAATTGTTTTGTCAGCCTGTTCATCAAATTTATATGCTCCATTATTTTTATACAAGGGCATGGGAGACAGGGTTAAAGTTTGTTCCAGATTGTTGGAGAAAGTGTCACTCAATATTTGGGAATGAATGTCAGGGTATGTGTCATCATAAACTATACATATGAATTTTCTCTATCTAAGAATTCTAGAAAATAGCCTATATATCAAGTTTTCAATGCCTCCAACGATTTCCAGAACCTCAACTTGTAGCCAAAATATAGCCATTATAATGTATCGTGCATCCTCACCACTTACCCCCTCTAGCCACTACCAATTGCAATCTACAGAGGCTCCATGAAGTGGCTAACTTAGTCACTGACCAAATCTACTAATCATAACCAGCATAACCACCAGTCCAATTGCTTGACTCAATTTGAACATTTTGAAATGACCCAACAACTTTGAACCAAACAAATGGTTCAAATGAGTCGTCTTTTTGAGACAAGTTCAAACCCAATAAACCAGTTAAAACTGAACTGACCGATTCAAACCAAATCAGCCCGTTAGAACTCACTGATTCAAACTCAATCAACCAGTTAAAACTGAACTGACCGGTCCAAACAAAATCAACCCGTTAGAACTCACTGATTCAAACTCAATCAACCAGTTAAAACTGAACTGACCGGTTCAAACGAAATCAACCCGTTAGAACTCATTGGTTCAAACAGATGCAAGCCAAAACTTATTTTTTATGTTTTCAATTATTTTTCACTGTAGAGAATATCTAAAAGTACCCAAATTTCTTAAGAATCATATTAAATTATTAGATTACAATAAATTAAAATAAATATACATTTTATTTCTTTAAAAATTTTAAAATTATTTTATGTCATTTTTATGAGTTTTTCTCCTAGAAAATAGCTAAAAAATAAAATTAAAATGGCCTTATAATATCCTAAAATATATTTGATCCAAAATTTACTCTCTAATTACCTGTTCTCTGAGAATTAAGATCTTAATTAACATATACTAATTTTGAAAGTTTTGTAAATATTGTTGTAAAAATTACAAATTTAGCCCGATTTCTGGTTTATCAACTCCATAGTTTGGTTCAAGTCAAGGTTCTATAAATTGTCCATAGAAATGAGATGCCAAAGATATTGTATGGATGGAAGGTTGTATTTTTAATTATGTGATGTGAGTTTTGATCATAGGATTATAGCCTGCTTACCTTGGATGTCGAAAAAACGTCCACAATGGTCATTGAGTTCGCAAATTATTGGTTTAGACCTATCAAAATTAAAATAACCAAATATCTGTGTTATCAAGCTTAAAATGAGGAAATCTATTTTTAGCTTTTATTCAATTTTTTTTGGATTTAATCAAATTTTGAATGATTTTTCTGACATCATATCGTTAAAGAACTTAATTTTATGATTCAAAATTTTTTTACCAATTATTTGAGCTTATATTCAGAAAGATATGATTTTCTAAGACGAGATGCACCAATGAAAAAACAGAAGTGATTTAAATTGCAATAAGTGTGATATGAAAATAAAGGGAGAAAAAAATGAAAAAAAGTCAACCATTGCGACAATATACGTGGCACACAAGTGTACCCTCACAATTGATTAAAAAACAAAAATGTGTTGACCCGGCACGCGGAAACACATGCAGAGATGGATAATGAAATAGATTATTCTCTATTTTTACATGATGAATATTGTCAGCACGTCATTCAAATAATAAACCAAAAAAGAGGAGAATCTTGTGACATGGCACAGGGCGACATGATGCCTTTTCACACAATAATGGTATTATAAAAAAACACTTTTTGGTATTTTTCTCCTGAAAGTACACGGTGATTTTTCAAGAGCACGAACATAGAAAATGAGGTGCTCAAAATCATTAGGAATATTTGATGATTGGACATTGCAAACAAAAAAAGTGGAAGCGTCAATGTCGATGATGAGGAGAGAGAAAAATGAAGGGCTACGATTGCCCCTGATTCAAAATGCGATATCTTATGATCCACAAGTCTGATTGAGCTGAAAGTTTTAGGGTTGCGTTGTCTCTCCCTCCTCTTTCCATCCATATTATCTGAGCTATAAATAGAGTGCAGAGTAGTGTCAAAATTATCCATGAACTTGCTTCCTACTCATGTGGGTCGATTTAAAGATAGTGAGTTTTTGAAATCTATCTAGTGTGTTCTTGGTGCCTTTGGTGTGTGGAAAGAAGCATCAACGAAGAGGGGGATATTACCTACACTAAAAAATTGCAGTAATTCTAGCAGAACATAAGGATCTATGGTAATCATCTTTGCGTTACATTGTTCTTTCTTGACATTATCGGTAGCATAATTCTATTCACACAATCATGTCTCATCATCACACCACGTCCATACATCTTCAAAATCATGTCTTACCATCGTTGTACTATTCACTTGCTAATCATCGTATTCGACTCGTTCTTTACCCTACTGCCATCACACCTCTATTAAAGGAATTTTAATTATTAAAAATATACACATCTTTGAATCATTTTTTGCATCATTTTATTAATTTTTATCTTTATTTTACAAAAAATTCCCTTTCCACTCATTAATCCTTGAAAAGTCTTCAACATGACCATTTTTTCTCACTTCAATTCTATCTAGTGCTCGAAGGCCTTCTTTATCTCATTTAGTAAATATTTTGAAAGTACTATGTGATTAAACTTTAAGTGGATTCAATAAAGAAGAAAGAGAGGAAAATAAGATAAAAAAAGACGAGAATTTTGTTTAGGTGGCCAGCTGAAGGAGGAGTCGAAGGCACTCAAGCCAGCCACCAGCTAGCGAGCGCACTACACTCAAGCTAGCCAGAGCACTGCCGCACAAGGAGTCCAATTGCTAGCACACACAAGCACACAGAGAGGCCCACACAAAGGGGTCGCATAGAGGCCCAACTGAAGGCTCACAGATGCCCCATAGAGAGATTGGCATGTATGCTACAGGGAAGTCTTTTATTTTCGATCTATAATATCGTGCACAATTTTTATAGCATGATTTTTCTTATAATTTTTTGATATGGGAGTAGATTGGCCTTTCTAAGTTTTAAATCTGTATCAGACTGGGCCATGAAGCAACCAAGCGATCTCGCCCCAATGGGGCATAATCTTAAGAAATAACAGAAGAAATTGTGACCGGGCTTCGAGCTGACCTGGCCGAAAGCTTGTGTCATTTCGGGTCATATAAAGTAGATGGACATGATCTCAACCGTCCGATCTTCTTAAGGAAGATTGGACGGTGAGATCTGTTTGTAATATCTAATCATTTTTTTATTATTTCTTTTTTAGGCTCTTCGATTGGCTGTGGTGAGTGATTAGGAAGGGGGGCCCATCTACAAGAAAATCATACATGTGGATGCTGAAGGGCAAGATGAATGGGCTGATGACGAGGTTATGACATGGAAAAAGAAGGGGCACACCGTAAGAATGGGTCCATAGTTGCAATTTAATCGCAGCCGTTGAACCCATTCAAAGGGGGATCAGAAGCCTGAGGGGTAATCCCATCCTTCTCCTCCCCTTGGCTGGCTGGCGGAGGCTGCCGACGAGGGGACCACAGGCCGATCCAATGGCCCCTAGAGAGCCGTTGGATCAAGTCTGATCCCTTGGAGGGTCGAGAGAACCTGTCACCACCCCTTAAAGAGAAAATTTGAAGGTTCTAACTGCATCTTCATCGAAGGAAAAGGGGAGATGACAAGGATCCTTGAAGATGGCCTAGGAGCTTGAAGAGGTGCTGTGGCATGCCTCTACCAGCTTTATGGATGTTGAATAAGGTTAAGAAGGAGAAGAGCTTATAGAATCGTACAAGGACAGAGGAGAAGGGCAAGCTAAGCACACCGAAGTTCGGGGGATGGCAGTCGGCGCTCCTCATTGATGCTCTTTGAGTCAGGGCATTCTGTGATTTTGAAAATTCTGTCGATCAATCTCCAGTAGTATTTTCTCCATGATTAGCAAATACTTCACCGTGATTGGCGTAATCAGAACTTTTCTTTTTGACAATGTTGAATCTTGTACTCTGTATAAGTCGTAGCCTACTACTATAATCACCTTATTAATCATATACAATCATTCTTAATTAATCTTATTAGTGCCTCTATCCTCTTTTAATCTCGCTCTCTATCTACCTAGTCGTTTAATCATGTTATAAACTCGATAACCCCTATTCTCTTACCAAATTCACTTGAGCTTAAACTCTTAGGATATATAAAAGAGTTTCTCTTAGGACATAAGTCCTTATTTCCCTTATATTGATAATACTTCTTCTTTCCCTTTTATTATTCTTTCTTCCTCTTAATAAATTAAATACCTCTATAAACTAACTACTTACATCTTATAACTATAACATCTTATTCCCTATCTAACTAAAATCATAATATCATTATTCTTATATCCACTTTCTATTTTCCACATAGCTTACTACTAATCAAATAATTAACCTCCTAGCTCATATTAAGAGTATTTTACCTGTCTATCTATCTTATTAATCTTATCTCCTTCTTCACTACCTATATTAACATCACCAGTAACTATTAATCCATTTCTTATTGCTTTATTATTTCTAGTATCTATAAAAATATATAAATAATATCTGATGTTCTCTCATATCTAGTTATTTCATCCTCTTATTATTCCTCACTAACTACTTATCATTTACTAACTATCTTTATTCCTATTATCACTCTTCCTTAACTAAAATTCAATTCTTAAATACACATCTAAAGGCCAGTCCCTGTGGAGATGACCTTGCTCTAACTATACATCTGAGAGAGTATTCTATATTTTAAAACAATTATTTGATTTAGGCAAATTACAATTACAATGATACAAAAATTACTTACGTAATTTGCTTTTATTAGCCTCACATTATCATAATTTCATTCTTGCTTTCAATTGATCGTTTCAAACTTGAATTATCACTGTCTACTCTCCTTAACTCGATATCACTAACTCTCTTAGTATTTCCTCGTCACTTGACTTCGTATTAAGAATTACCTCTTCTCATCTCGATAATCACCATAGTAAGAGTATCAAGTCCAGAGTCATCGTTCCCTATGGAGATGATCCATACTCATCAATAGCTAAAAATTACTTAGTACATGTTTATATATTTATTGAATAACCTCCTATAACCTAGAGGATTGACACCTTTTCTACACCATGCACAATCCTTAGTAGTGGGAGGTGGGTATTGACTTGTGCTTGAGTTCAAGTGAAATTACTATTTACCTATAAAATATGTTTACATATAAGTAAGTGGATTACTGAGATGTCTGTTTAGGATCATGAAGTGAACTGAAGTAAATACTTAGGGGAATACCTTGACAGTTGAATTTCCAAGACACTAGACTACATTTCACATAAATCATAGATTCAATCATGGTGAATTTCCTAAGTGCTAAAAAAAAACTTCATAAAACATTTTAGGATTTTGTGTCATATCTATGTGTGCCATTACTAAGGGACTAGCAATATTTAGGTAAGGGGTTATTTGACGTATCCAAATTCATGCTTGCAATTTATTAATTAGAAGGTCATATGTTGCTTATATGATGGAATTAGCATTCAGATTTCATGATATAGGATAAATAAAATCCATTTCATGCATTTATTCATACATTATGTAAATTTCATATTTCTAATTAATTTAGCATTAATATAACATAATAAGTAAAATTTTGTTACAATAAAAATAAAAAAATAAAATAAAAAGACTGTGGCCCGAGGAGGCACACCAAGAGCTATGGGTGCAGCTGCAGCCTGATTAATACGGTCCACTAAGGACCACAGCTGCAAGTGAAAACCTCAGCCACAATCTCACACACCAGTACCCCAAGTTCCCAAAGGTCTTTCCCTGTGCGCGCTCGCAAGGTAAGTTCTCTCTTTCTTATATTTCAATTATTATATTGTTGTGACATTTATATACTTTTGAGAAATTTTAAATCTTTCAATATGGGATTATAATAACTGGAACATTCAGAGGAATACAGGTCGGGCTAGAAAATATATAAAATGTTAGCTAAGCCCGTGGGCGGTCGCAAGCATAAATCATAGAGAGAATGGAATTTTGGGCTTCACACGGCCTAGGACCAAGCCTCTGGCATCATGGGCTTTCTTAAAAAGCAATCTTTTTATCCAAACTATTGATCTTCTTTCGTAAGATGAAATGATCCAGATTCAATCTACGCATTACAATAATTTTCTCTTTCTTATAGGTGACAGATCAACGACGCGCACCAACATGGACCAATGAAGGAAGACCAAGTAGAGATCGGAGCTGACGTGGACTTGGCTGACTAGGATGTCGACCATAGGGGCAAGGACATCTTCTTCTACCTCTGGTCGTCATTTTTGTTGCCGGCGACCAATTTTTGACGACGAGAAAGCACATCTCAACTCGATCGCTGCCGGAAAAAAGTGGGGAATGGTCCCACATGGATGATGAAGCTTCTCGGAGCCCTTCTCACCTATAAAACTCCCACCTTCCTACCTGGAATAGAATCTTTCTCACTGCATTCAAATCTGAACATTGAAAATAAAAATGAGGGACGGGAAGATCATTCTTCTTCTTTTTATTTTCTTTCGATTCTCTTAGTCATTGGTGGTGATAAGGGCTGTGATTTGAAGAGAGTGTTAGAAGAAGAGAAGAATTAAGTGGCTAACATGGAAGAAGACGCAACCGATCTTGGAGGTCCAGAGCCAATGGAAACCAACCATTCGACATCCAGATCTGGTACGCGGCAACATTTATCCATATACCTTACAATTTCTTGAATGAAAATGAGGGAATATGAAAACATCAACTAAAAAAGTTGTACAAAAAATATGCACTTTCTTCTCTTGTGGATTTCATCAACCATTTGATCTGTGTTGCTGCCCAAACATATTTAATTGATTTTTCTTAATCATTTTGAATCCAATTAAAATTATTAGCAATACTTAATAAAATATAGGAGGTTATTGATAATCTCAAATTTTGGGGTTTTAATTTGTCGTTGGTAATTGAGATTATTCAATAAAGATTATATTTAACTGTACTTTAAAATACTTAGGTAGTGATGAGTACGGATTGTCTTCACAGGGAACAATGATTAAGGGATTAATTTTGTATGCTAATGATGATGAGCGAGAGGATAGATGAAGACCAGATTCGAGGAGATGAGCTAGTGATATCGATTAAAAAAATACGTAAGTTATATATTAATTTAACATAAAGAAGAGAGTAAGTGAATGTGATGTACATGGTGATGAACGACGGTATGAGCGAGAATAGTGGTAGGGTGTGGAGTATTACGATGGCAAGGATAGAGAGAAGAGAGAAAAGAGTGAAATATAAGTGAACATACGATGATAAACCCTAATTACGTCAACTTATGGTGTCGGGAACGAGACAACGTAAGCCGAAGACACTTACCTCAGATCCTTATTTTCTGCCAGGATAACGGCAATTTACTAGTGCCGGTAAGCTCTCCCTCTTCTCCAATGCTTCTCCCACACACCCAGGACACCAAGAATACTCTTGATGGATCTCAATACTCACTATCTTTCAATCAGCCTACACAAGTAGGAAGCAAGTTCAAGATGAATTTCATAATGGATGGAAAGAGGAGGGGAAGACGAAGCAGTGCTGAAAATTTCAGCACAATCAGAGTTGTAGATCAAAAGTTATGGCCATTTCAAGTTGAAGAAATCCTAGTCCATGAAATTTTCTCTCTCCTCATCATAATCATCATTTTCTGTGCCCGTTGAGAAGTCAAACCGCTCTGTATTCTAGGCTTTTCGTTTTCCCTTGGATGCTTTTCGTATTACGTGCCATGTGTACCTAGGAAGAAGAAAAAGACAAAAGACAGAAAAAAAGAGAAAAAAAGATTAAAACAGTTATTTCTCGAGGCTGACGTGGCGGCGCGTCAGCACACCACGTCACCCTGTTTCTTCTTTTTTTTGTTTTAAGTGAGTGGACGTGAGTGCGCCACATCACCCTGCACCAAAAAACCAAAAATACTTAAAAAATTCATTTTAAATAAAATAAAAGCCCAAAAAACACGTATAAATTTATATATTTTAACTTAGAAAAATCTTATCTTTCCAAATTTAATGTAAAAAAATTCCAAGAAAATCATATTCTGTCTCAAAAATTATATTATTTTAGAATCTTTTGTTAGAAAAATCCCAAAAAATGTAAAAAATTCAGAAAATCATTCTAGAAATAGTTTTAATCATTTTAAGCTTGATAACATGCAAATATGAGTGATTTAATGCAAATATACATGTAAATATGACCATATTAAAGCACTAAACATGCATGTTATCAGTTATACATCTCATTCTATCAATTTACTAGATATTAAAACTGAGAAATCATATTCGTTCGGCATGATAAGCATTATATCACTACACTCCTTCAGTAAGGCATTTCATCAAACACTTCATGTACATACACTTTTCAAACATTCACTTTGAATTTTTAACCATAAATAAACTCCGAAATTTTTTATAAAAATTACCTAAATTCTCCAATTTATATTTAATTTCAATATACAATTTTTGAGCTGAAAATAAAATCAAACGACAAAATTCTCTTTGTAAAAACATAAATAAGTGATTTCTACAAGTCATTTAAACAAAAACCTAGTGGTGTTTGCTATCTTCTCCAATTGCTTCCTTGATTTTAATCATCTCTCTCTTATTTTTACTCCCTAAATTTATTCTTATATTCCACCTAACATGTTCAGAGAATCCATCCATATTTTACTATTTGGAATTTATACAATAAATAATAAAATTTCTTATTAGTATTATCATCGCGGAATCTCTCATCCCTACCTCCGAACTCACTATTTAATTCTATCTCTAAGATCCAATCCCTAAGGAGATGACCTTACTCTCTGCTATATGTCTTTGAGTGAGATTACTAATTAAAAATTATTTGATTGAAGTGAGAGTAATAACAACGACATTAATACACACCATTTTTGCTTTATCAGGTGGATTTGAGGAAGGCTTGGAGTTGCACTATAGGGATGATTAGTAGATCAATAATGCATACATATCGTTAGACAGCTGAGACGAAGAGTACCTCCCATAACCAACACCATCATGCTGTCCTAGTGTGGATTTGCTTCCCTGCCCTTCGACTCCATTTTTTCATGCACAATTCCCTTGAGTCATTGGCCAACACCGTAGGAATATTTATATGTCTTGGCAAAGACGTACATTTCTTTAATTGCCCTGGATATGCATGCATTTGTATAGAGATTCACCTTTTGGAGACTCTCCATCGTATGATCCTAATTAGGAATGGTGATGAGCTGATCCATCAGCCCATTGTATACGAGAACTTACCAAAATTTCATACACTACACTGTCCTCAGACATACTACCCATACTTGCCACCAAAGGGCGATGGAAGCTACCTCGCCCCCCATAGCAGACTTTCTCCCCCCCTTGCTCTACAATTAGTACATTATAGAGGCAAGAAACAATGCACAAAGCCGTGACCCTAATCAGCATTTGCCTCCTATGGCGTGATCACATCCTAAACCACCATCAAAGGCGAGTGCTCCACCATCCACACCCACTCTACTTTAGCCTCGTGTTGCCTCGAACTCTACCCAACCCTCATCTACAGCTCATCAATGGGTGCTGTCAAGCATCCCAAAACTCTCACTAAGGCCAAAGATGTACCAACTCCTGCCTCTCATTGACACTAAATGCATTTTCCCTTTACACAAATTAGATGGGCTTGATACTAGAGGATGCAATGAGGTAGAGGAGGGTCGACCTAGTCAGGCATACATCTCCACTAGACACACTATGAGTCGCTATCCCCACAAACCTTCTCGTCCTTCCTTACCTAGTACTCAACCATCCTCTATCATTAGTCCCTCATCTCCTCCACCCCTGCCTTCCTGTCCCCTCCCAGCATTTCCTCATTCCCCTCGCCCCTTTGTTGTTAGCCCTACCATGCATTCTCCCTTACACCCCCTTCCCTCCTCCCCTTTTGACTAACCTTCTCACACATCCGCCCTCACACCCCCCACTTCTGTATCCACCGGAACTAACCCCACTTTTGTTTTTCTCACTTGATGTCCATCCATCCCATGTACCATTTACTTGGGAAGAATGCTAGACTGATCATCAAGCCTCTCTCACTTCCTGTACTAGTGAGGATACTCATGAGGATACTAGTGGAATCGTCTCCATGGGCCAGGAGGAGGATGTCAAATCTATATTTGAGGGCTTTGATATTGACACATCCCTTATGGATACCACTCGGATAACCCCCCTTTATGTGGCATCTATAACACACAATCACGGGTGTGTTATTCAAGCTAATAGCTTTTATGATTCCAAGTCTTACTTGGAATTATAGAGGGATTGATAACCCTCACACTCAGTCACATCGCCTTTCACTCATCAATACACACAAACTAGGAATAGTTGGGCTTATTGAATCAATGGTTAGATTTGACAAAATACATTCCATTATGAGGAAACTCGGAATGGATCTTGCCTACTGTGACTCCTCGAATAGGCTCTATGATGGATCGTGCCAGCCCACTCCATCAGAGATGTCTTTGGAGCTACCATCGTCATCATTGACGGCCCGGCGGTTTGCGTCCAGCCCGACTGGCACGCCAAGGCGCAAGTGAAGACACCCAGGCTCAAATACCCCAAGTAAAGCACGTCCGCTTATTCAACCGTTTTGATTTTTGTTGGCACATATTTGTTACGATTCATCATTTTTATCGCGTTCATCGTGTTTACATTCATCATGATCATACTCGTATTCGTATCATTTTCGTGTCCCTTTGTATGCATCATAGTGTCATTTTCTTTATTTTAGTTTTTAAGGGGCCCCTATGTATAAGGGCATGGTGGGTGCCCTTACCAGTCAGACTTGGGATTTCATTTGTTCGGAAATATTGTGCAAACCCTTGGTCTCACGAAGGAAGAAGAAGGGAGACGCAGAAGGAGAAGAGAAGAGAAAGGGAAGGAAGAAAAATGCCGTCGGCCACCACCATCCCCCTCTTCGTCACCTCCAATCACCGACGACCGCTTGTGAATGAACCGCGCATCACCAGTCACCGCACGACGCCATCGCCCAGGTCTTTGTTGGGACATATTGCACAACCGTGGGGCACCAGTGCACCGCCAGTCTCCGAATGCGGTGGTCGCGTCTACCCTACGGTCAATGAAAATGTACCATTTGGGTCTTTGCACCGTGGGGACATCAAGCGTGGTGTTCGTGGGTCGTAGGCAACAGGGGCCATCGAGGTGGTGTTCGAACCCACAACGAATGCGGCTTGTCTGTGAGAAGAGGTAGCAGTGATCATGGTTGTTGGGACAGGGGCCACCGCCGTCGTGGCAGCAGGTCACGACTAGAAGTCACAAAAATCACAATCTTGGCGGCGTTCAACACAATGTCGACTGTAGGCGATCAAGGCTATGTCTTGGTTGGAAGCGGCTGAGCTGGGTGGTCATGGACAAACCAGAATGGCGATGACAACAGATGATGGCATTAGTGACCTTCTGGACATGGCGACACATGGGGATCCCGGAGATCGTTATTGATAATGGGCAAGCACAATGTTAGCAAGCAACAGCTGTGGCTGTTCTTTTGGTGGCGGTATGGTCTTTGCAGCGGTGAAGTGCAACGCCGGTGATGTAGATCGACCTTCATTGTCCTTCAAGTTACTCTAGTAAAGCCAGAAAATCTCCATGGAGGAGAGGGAGGGAACCCCAATGTGAAGAGTAAACTCAATTTTCAACAATGAATTCCAATTGATCTTGGGACATACCATCCTTTAAATAGGTAAGGGTGGTTGCCCTAATGGGCCAACTTAGGGGAAATGTCCAAAGAAAGACATTCCCCTAATGATCCAAATGAAATTCAAAAACAAGAAAAGATGACAGAGCCCAAAACACGGGGGCCCACAAAATCCATAAACACAAAATGCAAAAGTGAACGAACTATCAGGATTGATCGTCAAGCCGTGTACTTGAAACTCGGGTTCTTCGCATCGGCTCGTGCTCTGCGATGCAGCTGTTGGCGAGCTGGGGCTTGGTCTTCCTGATAGTCCTCCATCAGAAAGTATGTCAACCTACAAACGAGGGGGGCCTAGAGATCAAGCACCCTCAAGACGTCCAAGACATGCTTGAAAACAAGGTTGTAAGGCATATGTGTACCACGAGCTCCCTACTAGGGTACTTCATACCGGCCAAGTAAAGCGAGTGGGCTCACCATGCGTACCATTGTGACCCGTTGTCACGTTAACCAAGGCACAATTAGTGTTTGATATGATACTTGGCTTGTCGATACCCTCTTAACTTGCCACCCTAGCTTTGTCCACCATCGCCTTCTTTTGACTGTGGCTTAGTTGCTAACGGGGAACATGAGACTCCTATGGGAACAACATGGACTTCCATTAGACTCCTTACTAGAGGCTATGTCCACTACAATAATGACCTCCCCAGATTGCCCTATATGGACACTCACGCTTGATGAGAAATTTTCCTGTCGTTCCTCTTGAAACAACTTCCAAGATAGATTCCTTGCATAGACCTGGGGTCAATGCATATGGCACTCGGTGATTATCACCCGCGACTCATTCTTCCTTTGGAGATTCATGCACTCTTGCCTCCTACTAATGATCAAGTGACTCACATTGGTCACTCCATTAGTTCGCGCTGCCATTGTTGCCTCGTCTCTCCTCAAGTTGAGACTATAAAATACCTGTTCTTCTATTGTGATATTGCAACAGAATGCTGGGGCCACATACTCTAACACCACTAGAGTGTTTTGATAAGATCTTTATCTTGTCAACACACTCTAAGCTTTTCCCTTATCTACACATCACCATAGCATATTTAGCTTAGGGGATATGGAAAGGGAAAAATTCTTCTCATTTTGTAGGGTGTACCATGAGTGTACTACGGAGAACTCATTTTGTAGGGTTTCATTTTGTAGATGTCTTGTGATGCGTCAAGCAATGGCTACTAAGAACTCATCACCTAATACTACACATTGCCTGATGCTCACTACCTACGTGTGACATCCTTTGGACTTAGGAAATCCTGGTTGCTTTGATCCGCATCACCACCTTGCTACAGATTGTACATTGGCATCCACCGCCAAAGGGCTCTCTAAAGTGCAACACCAATGGTGCATCCAAAAGAAACCCTGGCCCAACCATTCGAACTAGTATCCTTCAATATCACACAAGGAGTATCATTTTTGCTTTCTCACATTTATATAGAGTTAAAACTAATACAACAACTGAGGTTATGGTGGTACATGATGGCTTGTTCCTTTGTGAGGAGTGCAACCTTAACATTATCATCATAGAATCAGAATAACAATTATTGGTCGATATGCTCTGTGTAGGCTCATGCTCCTAGTGGCGTCTCCAAAGAGTATGACAGGAAGTCATGTGGGTGTGATGTGTGTAGGGAACGACAAACGTCATCCATCATGTCACACGTCACCGTGACGAAAACATGACAGATGACGTGACGGTGACGAATTTCAGGGGTAGTGGCGGTGACGGTGACAGTGATGCATGAGGAGGTTTACATGACGATGATGTGATGGAAACATGCTGCCCTAGACGTGTGACATGATGAAATGTCCGTCACGGATGATGGCCACGACGTGTTTTTAATGCAATTTAATAGTTAATTTAATGACTCACAATTATGAATATAATGAATTTAATAAATTAATATATTGATGGAAAAATTACGAATTTAGTGTCTTTTGTTTCAGTATAGTGTGATAATTAAATTATTGACGTAAAATTGTGAGTATAATTAATTTCTTGATGGAAAAAATAAAGATTCAGTGAGGTTTTTATTGAAAACAATTAAATAATTATTAGATTGAATGTGAAATTATGACTATAATAATTAATTTATTGATGAAAAAATTAAGATTTTTATTGAATTTTTAAAATACATTTTAGTAATTAATTTGTTGGCGGAAAATGTGTACAAATAATTTATTAATTAACTTCTTGATGGAGAAATTAAGAATTTAGTGACACATTTTTAAATACACTCCAATAATTAGTCTACGGAAGGAAAATTATAAATATAATTAATTGATTAATTACTGTCTCTCTGAAAAATTAAATTAAGGATTTATAGACTTGATTTTAATTACATTTTTAAAAAGTAATTTCATGACAGAAATTCATGAATATAATAAATGTAATAATTAATTTCTTGACGGAAAAATATTGATTTAGGGTGATTTTTTAATACATTTTAATAATTAATTTATTGACTAGTGTATGTCGTCGTCTCCGTCAACCTTTATCAACAACATTAATGTACGCCATTTTTTGCAAAAGATCTTTTACATGATTTGGAAGCCAAATGTATAGAGATAAAACAATCCGAAAATCATGCACTCGACAACCATACGCTTGGAAACTCTCTTGTCCTGGCAGCAGCAGCAAAGGGCAGCGAAGTTGGGGACCTAAAATGAAAGTAATTGTTTGATTTTAAGTGATGGTGACGCCGGTTAAATCAAAATTTTTGCTTTGTACTTTTTTTATCTTACATGCTAAACACGTTGATCTTTGGCTGTGAGATCCTTCGATTTGCCGTCCTCCACATCCTGCGAAAGAGGACATCTCAGTAGATGAAGAAAAACTTAGACGATTCAATTGGCATTTGAATCAGCCAAGAATTGATTTGGGTTTGAATTGGCTTCATAAAAAAAAAAATTTCATGTACAATCATGCATAAACAAACTCACCGGGCACGCCATTTTAGGAACATCATGCCATTGATGGTGAAATTCCCATGAAACAAATTCCAGAGATATGGTAGCAATAAGTTTAGACAAGTATAAATCATGGGAGACTTTTTTTTTCCAAACTTTGTTTCTGATTGAATCTCAGGAAATTGAAAAACAATAGCATAAAAAAATTCAAGACATAAAACACAGAAAACCCAATAAAATCAACCCAAAGAAACCCAAATCTGAAAGCTAGGCTGCGGCTGCGGTTGTTATCAAATGCAGATTGACAACAAATTGAGATGCCAAAAACAATTTTTAATGTGCAATTTAATCAAATAAAAGTGAAAATCGAGTAATCATTCACAACCCATTGGTACTTGAACTGGTTCAGCCCCAACCAGTGTGTAGGAACATTGAGTAAAAAGTGAGAGAGTGTGAATGTAAAGTTACAAAACATCAGAAATTAAATAGGTCTGACTTCTGGCCCGTTATGGGGAGTGGAACCCAGATATCGAAACATTAAAGTAAACAGTTGATTTTTTTAAGAAAATGAATATTAATGTACTGATTGAGAAACTCAAAGTGGATTGTGAGTTAGTTTAGTTTTCATGAAGAAGGTACCTATGCTCGGATAAGGACAAAAGACATCGATCGGGCTAGAAGAATGGAAGAGACATTTTTATTAATGACGATCACCAGATCTGCCAAAAAATTGTCCAAAATAATTACCTTAGAAGTTTGGACCGATAGAAGTAAATTAAGAGTAATGATACACTAGTCTTCATCGTCAGAAAAGGCATTTGCCCTATCTCCATCACACAGCTGAGCATTCTGGACACGTAACCAACACTTGACTGTGACCAGGAGCTCGATGCTTTCAGTTGTAAGACGTGCCCGCTTGAAAGTGACAACTGCACGTCCTGCGGAGAATAAACTTTTTGTTGGGGCACTGGTTGCACATACTGAGAGAAACTCTTGTGCACGGGTAGAAAGTCGAGGGTAGGTTCGTGCGCCTTTGCGTGCCCACCATCCCAGTGCTTTCTCTGTGTCCTTCCTCTTCGTTGATTGTAGATACGTCTCCAATTCCTCGGCTGCATTTGGTACTCGTCATTCCTTCTCCCTAGCTGGCGCTACACCATCAATGAGTTTTGTGAGCCAGTCATCATCCTTGGGGTCATTATCAATTATGTCTTGCTCACCATGTAGGGGCATAAGTCGGTGGACAAATGCCAATGCATCCTGAATGCCACTAGGATTGAGTGATGCTCCCTTGTTGAAAGTGTCAAGAATTGGTGCTGTTGTTGTCGCACGATTCTTCGAAATCATCTTCTCATATTTCAACATCTTACACTTCATGCTCTCACAAGCTTTACGGATAGATACAATTTGAACAACGGTCATCCTTCTTCCCGATGTGAATATTGTACACATATCGAACTTGAGCAAGATTGTGTCGATATGTCGCATCAGTGCCCTCAAGATGGGAATCACTTCTACGACTCTCACTATATTCGAGCTACTAACATAGTTTGTCATCCTATAAAATGACCCTCCAATGTCCTTGAAGTCTGCCAACATTTTCCACTCTTCATGTGAGAGTCTCATGTTCTTATCTGTTACCGAGAAGATTTGTAAAGCCATAAAATTTACGACTTCTTGCTTCTCCAATGTGACATGCAACATGTCATGCGTATTGTTTCACCGCGTTGGGCAGTCTAATGGGATTTGGTTGTGATTCTTCGGCATGTCTTTGCACTTCTTCACGTACTGTTGTTGTCGTTGTGTCAATGCTTGGATGCTTGTCACTAAGTGCCTAAGACGGGCAATCGCGTCCCACAGGATAAGGCCATTATAATGAATGACCATTTCTGCATGACTTGCCGTAGCCTCCCACATGGCGTCCAAGTCATCTATATCAGCGTTGTAATCAGGATCATATACTGCGTCCGCTGCGCAGTTGTTCGCAGTCCTAGGAGGAGATGTGTTCACCGATACACGTAATGATTTCAATGCAGCCTGGACGATGATGTTTAGCACGTGGGCAGCGTAGGGACATGTCGGTCCTCTGTGACATGGTCATTCACCAGCTTGAGTTCCTTTGCGAGCAGTGTTATCATCTGCCCGTTACTTGACGCGTTGTCCGTAGTGATAGATCCAACCTGCACGCTGAAAAGGTTAGTTTTGCAATAAGGTAGTACAAACCAAAATGAAGCCATAAGGGATTTCGCCGAGCTTCGTCTTCAATTCGAAGTCTTCCAATGCTTGAAGTACTATTGTGCTCATATTCTCGCCATCGTGCTTCTCCACTAGCGCATGTATAGCAAGTACACATTCACATATTTCCCAACGGATGTTTAACCAATGAATCGTGATGCTAATAAGACCGCACAAATTCTCAGCGGTCCACGCGTCCACCATCAGTGAGACCCTGGGGACATTTGCCAATAACTCTATGAGCCTCCCCTTCATGGTTCCGTGTAGCTTAAGCGTTGCAGCCTTTATTGCCTTCGAACCTGGCAGGTCAATTGTCATCTCCGCAGCATACTTCCACATAATCTTGAACCCCACATTGTCCACGATGGCCCATGGGGAGTCCATGAGGCAAACAAACTGTGCTATGATCTCCTTTGTCTTCTCCAACATCTTCGTGACGACACCACCCTGACCGTACGCCTCAGCTATTGTTCGTTGATTGAGATTAGTGCCCTTCAGCTTGTTCTATACTCTGCTATGACTGAACTCCAAGTGCCTCCAGAATATGTTTGGCTACCCGTCTTTTTGTCACTTCAACCTATTCTACAGTGGGTCAACTTTTTGGTCATGACATAGTCGGCACACCCGTATGCCTGACCCAACCTCCATGAAATATCGCAATATTTCATCCTTCCCTTTGCGTTTGGGACATGACGGCTCTACCACTGGTAGAGGGCTTTCTTGAAGATCCTCCTCTGATGACTCTACTGCCAAGTCAACACACATGTCGCCAATTGGAGTTTCCATCAGCGACTGTGTCGTGAAGAGTAGGTGAAAATTCTCATTTAGTCAAATTCAAAAATTAAATCACTCAATGGATAAATCTCGATGAAAGTAACAAAAAGATACTATGAACATTAGAAACAACTCATGCAACTATTAGAGCTACGTCATTGTCACATGAGAAAATCACTTAGACTCTGAATATATGAAGAGCGTAACCATCATTCTAAACTCAAAAGGAATCAGAAAAATGAAAACGTGTAAATAATGACTGGTTAAAGATCACAAAATAGACATCAGAAATATGAAGCTGTGCGTAATTATTGCCTTCAAGCGTACCTCGTTTATGGGGCACCCAAAGTTTGACATTGAAACGTTCGTACTACAAATGGCAACTCGAACAGAATGTCAGAATTTTTGATCTTTGAATGACCTCCCCTTCCTTGATGAGATTGGTAGACAGATGGATATCTG
The DNA here is from genome assembly GCF_029677425.1 of Wolffia australiana. Taxonomy (NCBI): domain Eukaryota; kingdom Viridiplantae; phylum Streptophyta; class Magnoliopsida; order Alismatales; family Araceae; genus Wolffia; species Wolffia australiana. The sequence continues at coordinate 6,749,284 of NC_135852.1, read as the reverse complement.
GATTGGAGGAGTGAGAAACAAACGTAAATTAATTAATATTTCTGAAGCTAAATCGGTATACATGAAGATAGAAAAAGAGACTAAAACATAGGAAGGAAAACAAAAAAGATGTATGTAGCCAGACAACTAAATTCAAAAAGAAGTGACAAAGATAGTAAAATAGAGACATTGAAATAAGAAGATAGAGAAATAGATGGAGTAGAGAGGGATGGAGGTAGGGAGATAGAGAAATAGAGAGAGTAGAGGGGGATGGAGATAGGGAGATAGAGAATTTGAGATAGGAAGATAGAGAAATTGAGACCGGAGAGTGATAGAGATAGGGAGATAGAGAAATTGAAATAGGGAGATAGCGAGGTAGGGAGAGTGGAGAGTGATCGAGATAGGGAGATAGAGAAATTGAGATAGGGAGATAGAGAAATAGGGAGAGCAGAGAGGGATGGAGATAGGGAGATAGAGAATTTAAGATAGGGAAATAGAGAAATAGGGAGATCAGAGAGAGATTGAGATAGGGAGATAAAGAAATTGAGATAGGGAGATAGAGAAATAGGGAGAGCAGCGAGTGATCGAGATAGGGAGATAGAGAATTTGAGATAAGGAGATAGGGAGATAGAGAAGTGGGAGAGCAGGGAGTGATCGAGATAGGGAGATAGAGAAATTGAGATAGGGAGATAGAGAAATAGGAAGATGGAGTATTTGAGATAGGGAGATAGAGAAATTGAGATAGGAAGATAGAGAAATAGGGAGAGCAGAGAGTGATTGAGATGGGGAGAAAGAGAAATTGAGATAGGGAGATAGATAAGTAGGGATAGCAGCGAGCGATGGAGATAGGGAGATAGAGAATTTGAGATAGGGAGATGGAGAAATAGGGAGAGCAGAGTGCGATCGACATAGGGAAACAGAGAAATTGAGATAGAGATATAGAGAATTCGAGATAGGGAGATAGAGAAATTGGGAGAGCAGAGAGGGATGGAGATAGGGAGATAGAGAGATAGAAATAAGGAGAGAGCGAGAGTGAGAGGAGAGAGTGATAAAGATAGGGAGATAGAGAGATTGAATTAGGGAGAAAGAGAAATAGGGAGATTCAATGTAGCCAGCATTTCAAACGTGGATCAACTTCAAAATATCATCATTTGCCAAAAAAAATGGAGAATCAACGGAGAAGATGACTTACTGCTTGACAGAGAAGATCTGATGGAGAATCACTAGAGAAGACGACGGAGAAAATCCTCTTGGTGGAAGTGGTCCCCGACTGACGGAGAATCACTGGAGAAGAAGGAAGTCAAAGAGGAGCTCCCCTTGGAAAAAAACTCTCTCGACCTGGCAAGAGTGTTCGACCGGGCATGAGCTCGACGGAAAATCTCGCTACCTCCATGTTTCTATCTCGCTATCTCGCTATCGATGGAGACATCGACCAGATGGGGAATCCAGAGGAGGCAAGCTCTTAGAAGTTAAAACTTCCAATTTAGAAATTATTTTCCGTCACGGTGATGCCGTCACGATGATGGTGACGTGACAGGATGACACCGGAGGGACGCGTGACAGGTATGTGCCGGTTTTTTTGTAAAACCTGGGACACATGACATGATTGTGACGTGACGAACATATCGTCACATCATCGTCCGTCACTAGTCATCCTCCATTCCGTCACGTCCGAGACGTCATGTCCCGGATGTGCCATTCCCTAGACATGTGCTTGACTAACATTCGTCACCAGGTGCGAGAGGGGATCCAAATGGCGGATGCACTTGCCAACTATGCGGTATGGTCCCACACCCCTTCCCTCCATATTGTATGGGAGGATCTTCCTCGGGAGGACAGGGATTGCCATCGTGTCGAGAAACTCATCCTGCAAGCTGTTTGCACACGGCGCACTCTTGTGCTCAACAACCCTAGTGAGTGGCATATTGCGTGGAGCACTAAAGGCGGGCGTGCACGACATCTTACCTAAATTTTGTACCCTTCGCACACCTCTAGGATGATACCTGATGATGGTGTGAAGAATGCACATCCTCCAAGTCTGAGGGACAAGAATGAGCTGTAGGCGATTGAGATCTCCTCCACTACTTGCAACGATATCACTGTTGTATCTTTTTCCATTACGTCATGGGCGTGGGCATGTCGGGTCCGTGTGTAATTGGATATTTATGCTCTCTACACGCCTATAAAGTCTTATAAACACTACACCTTAAATACGTAAAACCCCCTAGGTGGTGTCAGGGCATGGCTGGTTTGGACTACGAGTGCAACCTTTGGGTTGGTCATACTCGGCACCATGTTTTTTCCAAAAATAAAAATAAAACATAAAAATAAAAAATGAGTCTTTGAAAAATTTCCATGCTATCCTTTAAATAAAACATGCCAGTATATTTTTGGATGCTTCTATCTCCTTGGAGACCCTACCCTCTTGATGTGACTAGAATGACCAGAGATCATCCCAAAATATTGGCAGGACTTATTTAGGATAGGACACGGAGATCCAATGTGCCAAGTACTGTGAAAATACATACAGAGGCCAAACACATGGCCTGTAATGACTCATTCGATGAACCAAAATGAAAACGGATTTGATTCCACTCTAGGTGATTTGATCATGTATGGTTTTTTTTGTTTGGGTCACACTTTGATTCATTTTATTATGCTGCACAGGCCATTTTTGGACTATCCATTACAACCTAAGAGACCCAATCAAACTTAGGTCGTGTATCCGCTTCTTCATGTCATGTGGCACTGTCTTGGTTTACTATTATAGGTGTGTAACCTGTAGAAGATTCTACGTCAATGTGGTTTTTAAGATCAATGGACTAATTTTATTATATTTTTTATATCGAATATCATATATCTGAATAAGCCCTGTTATTGATGTAAAATCAATGTTTTACCATTTGATCACATTTATAGGGGAATACACTTAAGGAGAGAAGGGACAAGAAGGATGTGCACCTAAAAAATTCTATCTTGAGTGAAAAGTATTGGGGCTTTATATACTTTATAATTAATGAGTTTTCTTCATTAAAACCCTTAAAAATTTAATCATATTTTCAAAATTCTAAAACTCCACTTGCGTGTGACTGTCGAGGCCTATGAATCAATCTAGTTAATGAATCTAATGGTTCATTGACCTTTATTGAAAAAAATTAAAAATTTTCAATATTAATAGATAAATCAATTACTCAAAGATCAATTTAACCCAATTGATAGGTTGAGTTTACAGCTCATAGAATGCTGAGCTACACATGCTTTAGATGATGCAAAGGAGTATATCAACTTTCTCCTGGAAGTTACACATGCTTTACACATGCTGAGCTACACATGCTTTACACATGCTTTCCAAATATGACTTATGGTATGATAAACTATCAAACCCTTAGGACTGATGCACTAAAAAATCATCTAAGAACTCTTTTCAGACACTCACTGCCTTGGACAAGGACTTCCTCACGTTGTCTTCCTTAATCTCTTCTTACTCTTAGAAAAGATGATCCAATCTCAACCCCTTTATAATTTTTGTGAACGTCTTGCTTCATTCAAGCTAAGATGATTTTGAAATCCATTAACATAAACTCATAGTTTATACTCGAAACACAGTTGCCCATCCACATGACGTCAAAACTCATAGTTTATAGTGAAAACATATAGTTTAAAGTCAAAACACAGCTGCCCTGTGCGTTCATACCAATGGCTACATGATCTGACATAGTCATCATATAACTAGGACTAGATAGTTGATAATCACAAAGAACATGTTGATTTTGATAGTAACTTCACATATTTATGTCTTTATTTTCATGAAAATGATCATAAAGTGCATGTTCTTAAACTATAAAATGATTTACACAATTTTTTATGATGAATTTCAAATTTTCTGGATTTTTTTGATTTCAACATAATAATCAGTCATTAACTTCATAAAAAATATTTTTATAAGACTTATCTAAATATTTCGAGGAGTGTATTATGTTTCTATAATGAATTTATGCCTTTTCATATATTTATGGTATTTTTATGGAATTTTCTAACATTAAATTCATAAATAAAGTAATTTTATGAGTCATAAAATACTTTTTAGATTTATTTAGACATTTGAGGGGAGTAATATATATATATATATATTTGTTGTTAAATTCTGATTTTTGAAAAAAATTTGAGACATTAAATTCAGAAAAAAATTAATTTAATATGTCCTATAGTATATTTTAAATTTATTTTAATATTTCAAAGAAAATTTGACTTTTATCTGTCATCCTAAAATTTGTGGTATGCTGGGAATTGACTGCATGGATGGAGGTGAGAGAAAGTTGGATGACTCAGATTTCAACAACTTGAAATAAAGATATCTAAAAATCCATAAGGAGTTTTAAGTTGAAAATTCGAGGGTAACTCAGGTAGACTAGGTTTACTCCTCTATCCCTCCACCATCTCATATGTACATACCAACCCCCCTATCCATAAAAAACATGCTTGGATTTTATTTCAAACTACGATTACCAGATTAATTTTTGTTCAATTCTTTTTTTCGGTAGGTAATAAGTCCAAATTTTGCGGTTTTATGTCATTTTTATAATTCAGACCTAACAAACAGTACTTGTAAAAATTTCCACTTAAATAATCCATAATTAATATAGGGCAAGGGGTCGATCCACAGAGAGGCAGAAATTTAATTTCAGAGTTTTTCTTAATCTTGAAATGAAGAAAATGAGTTTGAAAATGAGAGAGATAATTTTTAAGATTTTATGAATTTTTAGTTAATTTATATAATTTTGTATGTTTAAATTGAAGAAAGAATACAAGGAAAAACATTAAAAATATTTTACACTATTTTTCCTAATTTTAATTAACAACAGAAATTGAAAATAAATATCTTTTGAATTTTATCGAATTTAATTTTTACCAAAAACCACTAAAAATATTAAATACGAGAGTTAGAGATTATTTAAGAATTTGTTTAGATGTTCAAATCACTGGAAATTGATTGTATGAATTTTGGGATTTTCCAGAGTTTTTTGGAAAATTTAAATGCATAAAATAGTTTATCCTAATGTTTCATGATTTTTTTCTGAATTTTTAATAATTTTAAAATGCAGAAAATAAGGAAAATACCTGCTCCGGTGATGGCGCCCGTGGGTGACGGGCGGCGGGGAGAGGCGGCAGGCGGTGGCGGCGTCAACGGTGGATCTGTTTTCGCATTTGGGTCGACGGGCTCAATCCTGGTCCATTTAGGCTGGTCTTAGTGGGTCACCCACTAAAGATCAGCCCACCAAGTCATTACTTAGCCAAATGAGTGAGCCCAATTGGGCTTGGTCCAATAGGGTCAGGACTTGGCCAATTTGGCTAACTCCTGCACAAGGCAATCCTGTGCCCTGCGGTCACGCATGTTGCCCGCGTGCAGACCGGCGGGCAGAGGGGTGTCCCTGCCGCACAAGTGCCACATAGCACCGCACGACACCGCACGGCATGACGACGGCAACAGGGGGGAAATTGAGCTTTTTAAAGGATAAAACTGACTTTTTAATGGGATGTTTTGTGAGATTTGAAATGGATATGATAGAGTATCTTGGGAGAGATAGGAATGGATTTGAGATAAAGAAAGAAATGAGTTTAAAGAGAGAAAATGACTGAAATGAAGAGGTAGAGAGAGAAAATGAAGAGAGGTTACAACGAGAGTTTGAGATGGAAATTAAATGTGAAAATGAAGGAGATTTTTATGAAATTTAAAGGAGATGAACTAGGGATATGGATGAAGGTCTAGAGAGAAAAAAATTATATTCTAGAGATGGAAAGCAGTGAAAATGAATATTTAGATAGAGAAAATGATGATTTTAAAGGGGAAATGGATAGATAATGATGGCAAAATGGAGATCTAGGTTCCTAAAACCTCATTCCAAGTCTGGTGAGTCCTCAATGCTTCCTCTCAAGTCAGGATCTTTATATTTCTGTAGGATCAGGAGTTTTCCAGTGCAAAGAAGAGACAATATTTTTTTTAATTAGCAAAATACACGGTGCCGGGTACGTCCAACCTTCCGGTTGTGCCTGTAGACTGATACAGCCGTGCCCGGATGCCACCCAAGGGGGATTTATATATGAAGTGGAATCTCAAAAGAAGAGATGAGATTGAATCAAAACTTCAACAAACTTACAACCTGGATTCTGAAAAATGCCTTGTCCTGCTGGCCAGCCACTTGCTAGAGTACATCCAGAATGAGGGGAAATGAGGGAGAAAAGGAGTATTTATACACAAGAAGAATTACTAAAATGCCCCTTTAGGTATTTTCTATTATCTTTTCTTGCCATTTTGCCTCTTTTTCTCCATGGTTTGAGAGCTTCCCCTTGTGATCTTCAGCCTCATTCTTGTAAGGTTTTTGAGAGCCCAATTGCCAGGTCAGGTAGTGGCCCATCCTCCTCAGATTTCTCTTTTGAAGGTCCACAACTCCACTTGATCCTTTCAAGCCCCTTTGTAGAATCACAAAGCTCCCAAAAATTCTCTAATGCTCTAGAATTGTGCCTTATGATTCCAATAAATTTCTGCACAATTTGAACTATAAAATACTCATCAGTAACCAAACTGCTTGACTTTAGAGAATTCTAGGAAGTTAGTGAAAAATAACCATAATGTGCAAAAAAATTAGAATTTATAGCTTGTGCATAACTATCTAGTTAATTCAAATAATAACATGATAAATTCTGGAATAACAATACAAAAAATCATCTAAAATTTTTTTGAATATCCATTCATTTATCATGTTATCAGTAGGTTCTTGCATTCCAAGAGTAAATAGTTAAAGGAATTACAATAATATTAAGAATCATGAAGAGAAAGCACCACTCCGCATGTTGGGCTTGTGATATTAAGGTTAGTGTGGTAGCTGTCTCTTTAAAACTTACATCTTCATTCTTTTTCCTAGGCTATCCCATCCATAGCCAAGGTTTTTCATCATCACACTAAAATTCTTTTCTAAATTTTGTTCAAATTATTTTATAAAATTTGAAAAATTAGGCTAATAATGGAATTATTTTCTCATCATTTTATAGTCTTTTAAATTAATCTTGATAAGTTAATATTTTTTAGTTCAATTTAACTATTTAAAAAATATAAAATGATTACAAATATAAATTACTCTTAAAATTCATTTATTTAATAGTTTATCATTGGGTACTTGACACTTACCTTGTGCTGTTAGGAAAATTATAATGAAGAAACCTCAAATGACCTAAATTAAGCCCAATTTTATGTTTATCAATAATGCTTTTATATATTGGTATTTGATGCCCTTCTCAAGTATCCTTTGAGTAAGTGTAATTAGAAGAACATATTTTAAAATAGTGATCTTCGTATGATGATCTCGTCATAATTCACTTAGTCAGATCATGTATTCAAGGCACCATTATAAGAGTCACATGTGCGTTACATGAATATATTTGATTGGCCAGACAACCACCTATATTTCCACCATTAATGAAAACTTATATACATGATTCTCTGTCTTCGGTTTACAGGTAGATATAATAAATATCAAAATTAGGTGGGCTTGATATTGGCCAATTATTTATCAGATGAAAATTTAAAATGATAGAACACTAAAAAGGTTTTAGAGAAATTAATCAAATCTGAGAAATAATATGGCTACTTTTTAATCATTACAGGAGAAAATGATGCTCCACGTGACTTAATAAATATAAAATAATTTATTGTTTTTCCTTTTATGAGAATAAAGTTAAGATTCACTATTGGCCACATGCACCAAGATCATGGCATCCTCATATGCTTCATCTCTTTCAACAACATATCATCTCAGAAACTGGAGCAGAACTAATATTCATCATATCTTAATCTTTCACATATTTTTTTCCAACATTTAACACCTTTGTCTCATATCAACCCCCCTTTTCCCTTATTTTGCTACAATCTACATCATTGACTGCTTAGGTAACCTTTAAAATCATCGAAATAAACCTTGAACTTTGAAATTATATCCCTTTGACTTGTAGATGATCAACTTTGTTAAAAAATAGGAAAAATAAAATAAACTAGATTAAAAGTAAAGTAGTAGATGATATTAAGATTGTAAAATCTTACCTTGCCCTATTATGTTCACAGAAAATAACATATAATGAATTGAACTTCGAAAGAGAGGCACATCAGACTGTCCTAACCCATTTATTTAATGTATACATAAATTATATTTGATGTATCGTAAAATATAAATGTTATATGTAGACCTTTCCCATGCTTTAATCCAATTTGAAGATTCGATCAGAATATTTTTTATTATGATCACGTACACTGCAGTCAGTCGACCATTTTTTTATATAATGGATTGTAAATTTTTTTTTATATAATGGATAGTGTAAGAATGTGAAAATTATGGTATATTTATTATGTTTATACATCTGTCCACGTTCTTTTGTTTGAGAGGAATGGACTATTTGAAAAGGAGACTGGTAGAAGGATTCAAAAAGAGAAGGCAAGTTTGACGTGATCTCAAAATTGGATTTTATGAAAACAGCTATTCAGTTGTGGGCCTGCTGATGGGAAACCAGTCTCCGCGTGTTAACCTCTTAGACGATAAATCAGACGACAGCACGCCACACAGAGAAATAACTACACTTATGTTGATGCCCATGTTCTTCCATCGTATTTGAGAAACACCAAGATACGAATAAAAGGCGCGGTCTTTTGGAAAACCCATTGTAATTCTGGGATTTCATCCGCTCCATCGTCTTTCCAGATGCAGCAGAACAAGTTGAAGAACAAGGTACAGAAAGAAAAAAGACAGATAAATGGAGAGAGATATAGAGATAGAAAAAAGAGCAATAGAGAGAGATAAAGAAATGGAAAAAAGGGGTACCGAGAGAGACAAAGATCGAAAAATGAGAAGGATAGAGAAAGATAGAAAAATGTATATATATACATGGATAGATAGAGATATATGTACGGAGAGAGATGGATAGAGAGAGAGAGAGGACATCATCCCCTGCGCGTGTTAGCTGAGGGTGAGGGCAGAGGTGAGAGAGAGAAAGAGGACCTCCTCGCAAGGAAGCGTGAGGCCACCCATTGCGTAATCGAAACCGAACTCCTCCTCTGCACAGCGGAGGAGGAATTGGAACTCGGGAGCGGAGAGGACGGAGATGGGGATGACGTGCCGGGTCCTCGTCTCGCCCACGTAGACGGCGAAGTGACCCTTGGGCACGTCCGACGGTGTTTTGAAGCCCATCTTCCCCCGGCCGGAAGAGCATCTCTTCAGGAGCTGCTTCATCGAGGCCGCTTGCAACATCTTGCTGCTCCCCGTTGCCTTTCTCCACATCTTCTCTGGACCCTTGCTTGTTAAACCCTCAACTCCGCCCTTCTCCCTTAAACGAGACTACAACGAAGAGAGAATGAGAGACTGTAAGCGGTGAATGTCGAGGAGAGGCGCTGTTGTAGTGTTGTATTTAACTTGGAGTGGACTTATGTCCTGGTGTGTGACGTGGTTTTGTGGGCCTATGTAAGACTAAAAAGCGCCCTTCACGGATATTTATTTTTTACCCGTAAGGGGATATTTATTTTTTACGTGTTTATCTCACTATGCATCTATCTATAAGTGTATCGGTCTACAAGTATATCCATCTATCCATATCCACCCATCTACCTATGTTTATTTGTTTGTCAATGTCTATCGCTCCTTCTGTCAGTTTATGTATCCATCTATATGTAAGTCTATCTATCCATTTGTGTGCATCTGTCTATCTATCTATTCATCCATCCATCCATACATCCATCTATCTATTTTCTCCATCGATGTAGGTCTATTAATCTATCATCTATCATCTATATATCATCTAAGTTTATCCATCTACCGATGTATATATCTGTTTCTGTGAGCTTGTCTATTTATTTACCCATGTACTTGTTTGTCCCAAAGTGTTTTAAAATCTCTGTCATCCATCCATTATGTATACTTCAGCCTCCCTTTCTGGACATGACATTTTGTTTCAATGTTCTGGACTGAAATATTCTGTCTCTCTCTAGCTTAACGTGGCGAAGGAAGTCCCTCATCCTTCGTGGCATTTAGAGAGAGTGATAGAGAGAGACAGACGCAGAAAAAGTGAGAGAAAACCGTCTCACGTATTGCAATCATCTTCTAGACAAACACTATCTGTCTTTCATGTCGGATCATAAGGAGATAAGGTTAGATTTGCGAGGCTAAATACCAAATGATGGGGGATCATCTGACTGAAGCTCACTGGTGTGGGCAATGGGAAGGTGGGAGAACATGCCGGCGAGGGTATGGGCGAATGGGTTGCCAACCTGGCGGCTTGGCGGCGTCGCTGTCTCAGAACTAGCTGAGAATGAGAACGTAGACGCAAATGGCGCGACATCAACGGGGAATCTTGACGAACTCTCCTCCACGACGACGACCAAGCGTAAGGTCGATCCAGAACGTCCTTATCCCCCCAGAAACAGTCTAAAATGTCTGATGCCGGGAGATGGTGGGAAGGGGGGATGGATTGAGAATGCTGAAAGAAATCAAGAACGAGTGAGAGCGAGAGAAAGTGGGGAGGTAGGAAAGATAAAGAGATAGGGAGAGAACGAGAGGGGGAAGCGAGATTGAGAGAGGAGAAAGAGAGAGGAGAGGAGAAAGCGGGAGAGGAAGAGAGAGAGAAAGAGAGCGAGACAGAGCGAGGAAGAGCGAGAGATCGAGAGAGAGAGAACGAGAAAGAGCGAGAGAGAGCGAGAGAGAGAGAGAGGGAGAGAGAGAGCGAGAGAGAGAGAACGAGAGAGAGAGAGAGAGCGAGAGAGAGAGCGAGAGCGAGAGAGAGAGAGAGCGAGAGAGAGAAAGAGAGAGAGAGAGCCAGAGCGAGAGAGAGAGAGCGAGAGAGAGAGAGAGAGAGAGAGAGAGAGAGAGAGAGAGAAAGAGAGAGAGAGAGAGAGAGCGCGCGAGAGAGAGGGAGAGACAAAGATGGAGAGAGAGAGAGCGAGAGAAGGCGAGAATGAGAGAGAGAGAGAGAGCGAGAGAAGGCGAGAGAAGGCGAGAGAAGGCGAGAATGAGAGAGAGAGCGAGAGAGAGAAAGATGGAGAGAGAGAGAGAAAGAGAGCGAGAGAGAGCGAGAGAGAGCGAGAGAGAGCGCAAGGGAGAGAGAGCGAGAGAGATAGATAGAGATAGATGTAGAGAGAGGGGATAGAAAGAGGGAGGAGAGGAGAACGAGGGAGAGAAAAATAGAGAAGGGAAAGAGAGATAGAGGCGGGGGGAGAGAGGGAGAGGGAAAGACAGGAGAGACAGGACAAAGCAAGAGACGAGAGAGAGAGAAGGAGAGGGAGGGCAAAGCGAGAGACGAGAGAGAGAGAAGGAGAGGGAGGGCAAAGCGAGAGACGAGAGGGAGAGAGAAAGGGAGATAGAAAAAGAGAATACAAGAATGTTGAAGACACAACTTTATTGCTTGTTATGGCATCAATTACTCTTACAAGTCTGTGGTCTTAATAGTGGTTGCCTCTGGGCTTGTAGGCGTGATGGAAAGATGACTGAACGAGATGATTTCAGTCATCAGTCATCCGTCACATATGACAGATGGCTGATGCCGTAAAAGATAAAATGGATGACAGTGGATGATGATGACGTTTAAATGGTAGAACTGTTGATAAATATATATATATATATATATATACATATATATATATATATTAAGGACCTTCTTAGATGGAGAAAAGATCACGTCCATTATCTTTGTCGAGGACAATGACAATGTAGAAGGGGACAATGACTGTGGACAATAGGGAAAATATCCATCGAAGATGGGCCAATGAGCACCAATGACAGGGAGCACCATAAATATGCATCAATGATAGTGATGATGACAGGTAATGATGAGGATGATGTCTATTATTAAGGGGGATGATGATAATCGACAACAGGGACAATCATAACATGCATTTTTAGTACTTTAATCTGATCATATTCACATGATTATTTGCATTAAATCACTTCTCTTTTCACGTTATCAAGCTTGAAATTATTAAATCAATGTTTAGAATGATTTTCTGAATTCTCTGCATATTTATGCATTTTTGGAGATTTTTTCCAACAATAGATTCTAAAAGAATATAACTTTTGAGACGGAATATGCTTTTACTGGAATTGTTCGACATTAACTTTGGAAAGATATGATTTTTCTAAGTCAAAAAATACATTGCATTTTATTTTTTGGGCCTGTATTTAATATAATATGAATTTTAGAATATTTTTTCACCGTTATTTTATATCGAGCCGCCATGTGTCGCCGTTTGATTTGTCGAATGGCAGCCAATCATAGATATCGTTGATGATTAGCGACAGCCAATCATTTACCAGAGCAATCATGGCTTTGGGATTGGCAAAGCCATGATTGCATTTATGCCTAATGAATTTTATGTTGCAGGATGACATAGACAAATTTAAAAAAGACGGCCTTTTTTGAAATAAATGCGAGCGTGGGTCGATCCACAAGATGATAAAAACTGCTTTTTTTCCTTTCTTTTTGGACTAACCACGGTGACGTGGCCGCACGATGGGGTGCCACGTGTACACGTGGCACGTGCGTGCACAGGTGGCAGGCAAGTGTTTGTATCTAATTGGAGGAAAGAGAAATAATTCTGACGTGGCGCGCTCTGACGCGATGCCACATCAGCTACAAGAGTAAGTAAATGAAACTATTATATAATATAAATCATTCTCTTTTGTCTCTTTTCTCCCCTGCCGGTACATTGCTCTTCACCTCACGATCCTGGCGGAGGTTTGCTTAGTTATGGATTACTATCCACTTTTCACAATCATATCACATCCTAATATTCCTCTTATCTCTTTCTGTCACACCGTTCCACATTCACCCACTATCGTATCATTCGCATATCATTAAACAAAATTCTATGTTAACTTACTTTTTTCTTTACTAAGTTAAATTAAGATATAACTATTACATCCTTTTACTCTATAGCTCACACATTCTACTCTCGTTTTCATCTCTTCTTGCGTTTATCATCACTATAATAAGAAATTAATTCCGTAATCATCATTCTAGATGGAGAAGATCCGTACTCATCCCTATCTTAATATTCCTAAGTACGGTTAAATATATTTTTATTGAAGAATCTGAAATTACCAATGACGGATTAAAACCCCTAAATTTGAGATTATCAGACAACGAACAACAACAATAGGGATGACAGCCCCTAACAATGACAATGACAGCTGTTGATGAGGGGGACACCAAGCATTGCTGAGGAGCCCAATAATTGTCATTGCCCCCTAAAACAATGTCCATTATGGACAGCCGAGACTGTTGTGGATAGGAATGATGACTATCATCTTCTGGGACAATCCTCATTGATAGGGATACCAACCATCATTGACTAGGACGATGACCATCATCGATAGAGATGGCAATTGGTTGTCAATGGAGATTGAGACCATTATGTTATCGACACCACTCTCTCTCAATATCTCGTGCACTACCCATTTATTCACCCCTAACTAATGGCCACAAAATCATACAACTCTTGATTACCCATCAAATATGGCTATTTTAGAATGCATGTTTAGAAACTAGTTGATGCAACACGCCTACAGTCGGGACCGGTCAGCGTGTGTTGCAACACAGTGGCACGCCAAGTAAATGTAATGAACGGGCAATGATGAGTATGATGCACTTAATGTAATAAACATGAGAAACACTAGACCACCGTTAACATGGGAATTGGCTCTTCTGGTTCGTCGGGCGAGCTAGTAAGGGCCAAACGCCCCGAATTCCGGTGACTGACTCGAGGCCTTCGGATGGGGTTTCCCCGGTCAGGGCTGAAGCCTTCACTGATATGTTAGTTAGGGGTGAATAATTCTCTACCAGAGTGCTCCCATCTCATAGGGTCTCTAGCAACTACCCAACCTAGCTAGCCACCGAGGGAGGAGGGGAAGGGCATGGGGAAACGGGAAAATTGCTCACACGCAGTTCGCACGAGGAGAAAGAAAATGACACCAAAATAAGGGGAGAAAGTTGCGGGCTGACCTAGGGACTAGTACACCAAAATAAGGGGAGATTTCTTTATCAATGGGTAAAGAAATCTATGGGAATTTGAAGTTGAAGCATAGGGCTAAAATGGAGCCCTTTTGGTTTTGGGATTTGAAACACAATTTAGACAGCTGTGGTACATGTCATGGCTCCATCCACAAACCTCTATAAATTCCCTCCTAGAGAAAAATACAAATAAACTTATGGAACCTCCAACTAATCAACAATATAAAGAAATAGAATAGAGAAATTAGAAATGAAAGAAGAACATTTCGGTATCATGATTTATGTATAAATAATATTTTTCTTCTCTGTCCTCAATCTGGACATGCTCTTGCAGTGGCTAGTCAGCAAGATAATGAACCATAAATTAGGGGCAAAATTTTTATTCAAGGCTTCTGGTTTATGCGACAATATAAAGGCAGGGTCAAATCAACAAAGAGCATGTAATTAGTGAATTTTTGCTTAAGTTTTACCTTTTGGGGTTTTAATATTTATTTAAGCAATTTAACCTATATTAATAAGATAAACTAGTGAAAAGTAATTCAAAATAATTCTGATGGAGGACCGTTGAGAAGACCCAGTTAAGACTCACCAGCAAACGCGTTGTGGATCCCGAGCCAAAATGAAGGACCCAACCTTCAAGTTCAAAGCTTGACGACCAGCCCTGACAGTTTGATTATTTTCGCATTTTATCTTTAAGAACCTTTCCTTTTCTTTCTTTTGGGCCCCATGTTTTCAGCCCATTGTCTTGTTTCGTGTCACATTTTTTCTCTTCAGGCAATTAGTGGAATGTCTCTCTTTGGACAATACCCCTACATGGCCCATTAGGGCACCACCCCTACGTATATAAGGGATGGTACACCCTAATGGCTCCTTGGAATTCTTTATTTTCAGACCAAGAATTCTCATCATGTTGGAGTTTTCCATTCTGTTCATAGAGATTACCTGTAAGTACTCTGAGATTCCTCACGAGGATGACGATCCAATTCGTACTCGTATGTCCAAGTCTAGTAACAGAATCTCTGGGTCCCGCGTTTAACTGTCCTGTGATCATCAATGATCCTCCTTTTGCCTCCGCTGACATCCTTCATGTCGGTCACAACCAATCTGCCTACCCCCACCGGGCAAGCACCCAATGCCCGACGGTCTCTTGTTGCATCGAGTTCTGATCTTGCCGTTCGCTCGGAGGCAACCCACACCACTGCTGAGCCTTCTACGATCATGGACACTTCGAACTTGACCTCTGCGGGTCAAGCGTATTCTCGATGACGTTCGCAGTATCGCCGATCTTCAGCAACACCGTCATCCTCTACGGATCCACCTGTCTTTGACTGGACCCAAGCATACCCATTTAGAGATCCAATAGGGCGGTTATCCACAAGTCTGCCATCAGACATTTCCTCCGCTCGATCAGTCATGTGGATTGTTGGCTATTGCGCGCCGTGGTGGTCTGTGGACGTCCAGACGTCTGTGCGACGTGCTACCAGAGGTGACCACCACTCCGATCGTGCGATTACTACGTCGACTACACCGACTACACCGACTACACCCCCTACACTGCGAGATCTCTACGTGCCCACCCACGTCCAAGGCGCTGCCTGCAAGTCACCATCTCTTTGCCCCTTTACATTACAGGATATTTACTTGTTTCAATGTCGATCTCATCGGCCCTCTAACTGAAGACTATATTGTAGGTCTAGCCATTACCCTTGTGAGGGTAGGAGTCTTTATTCTTGGTGTTGGGGCAGGTCTGTTATCGATGGGGTTGTGGACACGCCTGGGCAGTGATTGCTGGCCCACTACGTCGGTCTTCCAGCAGGTCCGTCTGGTCATTGGGAGCCTGCCTGGCCCTCGACCCCTCATGTTCATCTATTGATCTTATTGGCCTAGTCGGCGAATGATGAGTATTCTTCGTTGAGTTTTCTAAACAATTGCATCATTCCACATGCATATCATCCCGCCGCTGTGGTGTAAACGGATCGGACGACTCTGTCGATTCATGTTAATCAAATTCTAAAATGATAAGAAACTAATTTTCATAATTGACCAACTTATAATTTATAAGAATTTTAAGAGTTTTTTTTATAGAAATTTATACTATAAATACTAATTAATTCTATGTAAATACCTTCTCTGGTGGTGCTGACTCATGGCGTTGTACATGAGTAAAGTAGAGCATATAAAAAAGATATCACCATTGATTAATGATGTAACATGAGGTGTCAAAACCGTACGGCTTGTGTCAGACCATAGGACGCTTGTGAGAATGCAAGATGCAACGGGAATAAATGATGCAAAATTTTTAAATTCCATAAGTATGATGGAAACCTACTGATTTGGAATGATAGGACAAATAGATGACACGAGGGGTCATGACATGGACGAACTCCCAATGACCCGAGTGACCAGAACGAAGGCCGATAGAATGGGGGACAATCACCATCCTTGAGTGTCCACGTCCGTCACCTCGAACGATGCAGATCCAACACCGATGAAGAGAGTCCCTAACACGAGTGCGGTGGCTAGGCCTATAAGACGTATAAACTCAAGGCACCACAGCAAGCAAGGAAACCATTGAAAGACGTAATAATACTACAAAGAAAAGGGGAGGGGAGAAGTGACATGTGTGCCGGGGCCTAGATTTTCAAGGTGGATTGCAACTGTCACTGTCGGATAGCCAAGGGATGACTCCAGGATTGACACAAGCATTGCAGATGGAGGGCGAGATTTATCAGCGAACGACAACTGGCCGTGGCCCAAAAAAGGTGCACGACTACCGGTGAAGAGCACGTGTAGTGGTTGGGGGCATCGGGTGGGGTGTAGCGGCAGCGGTTGCGATCAGTAGGGAGGGGACCTGCCCATTCTAAACAAGAGGGCACGACTGCTGACCAGGAGAGATCCAGAATGATGGGTTTGGATGAAGAGACCCGGCGGCTCCCGCAAGATCTGAGGACAGAGGCACTCGCAGCCGCTGGTAGGAGCCATGGATGGACGGCGTGCGGCTTCACACGGGAGTTGGTCATGGCCGGTCACAATGGTCAACCATTAGTTGAGGTAGGCTAGGGTGGCACACGACCAACCATATCGTACGGTCTGGTGCAACAACATTTTTAGGGGGGGGGAGGAGTAGGGGAGGTCATTGAGTGGCTGAGGGTTGACGTGCAGGCTTGGTCACCTATCGGGGGGTGGGGCTCAGTGCTTCCCTCAGTAAGAAGGCACCATCGTACACCAGGGTGATAAGCCTAAAATTTGCGGTGTTTTAATCCCTAATTTGTCGTTGTTTTCTTAGGCTTATGCAATAAAATTTGTAATTCCTTCCTCAATTAAGATTTTAGTATAATGCTGAGTAAGGAGTCGAACCCTAGAGAGGCAGTTTTGCAAGAAATTCTGATTGACTTAGTGAAATTGAGAAGGTTTTAGTTTAAAACACTAGAAGAGAGAGAAAGTTAAGGAAGTTTATGGAGTTTTTATGATTTAGGTATTAAAATGATGGAATTTTTGGATGAATTTTTGTGTGGAAGTTTGAATTGATGAGAATTGAAGAACTGTAACTTGAATTTTTTGAATTCTAGAGAGAGAAAGTGAAGTTTAACCTAGAGAGAAAGTGCATGAAATTTGGGGATTTTTGCCTAACAGTCAGATCTGTCAAAATTGACAGATCTAAATGATAGGAATTGTTGAAATATGATGAAATCTAACTTCTAGGATAGAATTTTTGGCTCCTAAACAGAGATCCTATGCTTCTCCCTCAAAATCAATGATTCTAGGGCATATATCTTTCGCCTATGCCTTGGCGTGTTAGAACGTCTAAAAATCACAGATCTGAGAGGTGTGAAGACTTACAAGACTCTGGAGAGGCTCCAATCCGAATTTGAACTGCTGAATCAAGCTGTGTCCTCCTGGCCAATTGTATTGGAGCTCAAAACAAAGTTCAAATTTCGCCACCTTCCTGAGCCCAATTTATAGTGTTCTTGGCTCAGAAAGGTGGTTACGAATATTACAAACAAACCCTGAAAATTTCAGGTCATTTGGAAATCAGGATGAAAAGTTATGATTTTTTGAAGTTTTTAGGCTTGATTTTCTCTCCTCTGGTCGAACGGTTAGAGAATCCACGTGGCGCGCTCCGATTGGCTGCACGTTTTTTCTTTTCTCAAGCGCTAAAGCGCCAAAATTCGCCACGTACCCCCCTGTGTAACAGAATGCATACAGCGCATGGTGAGTTTAATTCGCACGTAATATATGAGTACAAAGCGCTCAATGCCTCCAATTGCGCCACGTACCCCTCTGTGCGTGGCGCGCACCGCGCTACGCACAGAGGGAGAAAATGATTTTTTTAATTCAAAAAAAAACCTATTTACTCCGCTTTGTAACAGTAACCGGCGACGTGGCGCGCTGCGGTTGCGCCACGTCGCCCAAAAAAAATTCAAAGAAAAATAGAAATTCGCCTGGAAATTTATAAAAAAACCCTTTGCGGCTTTTTAAACCTGAAAAATGCCCTTAAAAGTCCGAAAATTGGATAAATACGCCTGTGATCAATTAAAAAAATCCGAGAGTGATTTTTTCAATGAATTAAATTTATTTTTGGCTCTAAATCACTCCAAAAAAATCTGAAAAAATCAGGAAAAATCAGAAAAATTATTAGAAAACATTTCCAATTGAAATAAATTCATTAGAAAATATATTTCTACTTAAAAAATCATTTTTCCTAAAAATAAAATCCAGAAAATTGTGCATAATTAATTAAAAGTTCATGAAATTATATAAAATCAAATTTTTTAGAAATTGCTTATCTTTTTAATATGATAACATGCAATATGGATCTTTTAGATAAAAATTTCTTATAAAATCCCTGATTTTGCATGATAAAATTGCATGTTATCATACCCCCCTACTTAAACATTGCTAGTCCCTTAGCAATGACATTTAACTCTCTTTGACATTCCTTGTTTATCCATGAAAATAGGAATAAATGTGCATGAAGTGTTTCGAGTATCAATCACATATTGAGAAGAAAGTAACCATGAAAATTAGGCATTAACCTTCGCAGGAATGCAAGGATCAAATCTTTATCATCAAAAGATAACTAATCAAATCAGGGAAATATCCGAGACTCCTTATGTCTAGATTCACTAAGATGATTCAAGGCCATAATTAGAAGAAAGGAAGATTTTGAAAATTAATTCCCCCTCCCTAGATTTTGGACTTTTATTTCCCTTAGGCTATAAAAGATTTTGGGCAAGGTGCTTGTCTCATTTCTACAAAATTGCAGTTTTTTGGAAAAAATTCTTTCAAAATTCTCACTTAGCTAGTTGCGGGGGCACTTATTTGCGGCCGAGCCACTTATTTTAATGTACATGTGCCATTGCAACTAACCCACTCTTTTTTTGTTGCAATTGTAGCTTTGACAGCGTAGTTCCCTTGAAGATTTTCACCTTTTGGGGTTTATTACGTCCTTTTGTCTAGGGGGGAAGGAATGACTTGGTCAAGCTAGAGTGTTTTTGAAATAGAATTTTTATGAACCTTGAAGTCTTAGTGGTTTACCAAACCTTCAGGAATCTCAAGGATTTCTCACCCATTTCAAAAAGTTATCTCAACAACTTAGAAATGACTCCCACATTGCCTAAAATCATAATTTATTCCTCCTTAGCATGCTCATGATCCGCTTGAAAAGCCTAACTTCTCTACACATATTCTTATGTCAAGAATAAAAAAGTTCTATCAAAGTTGGGTTATGGTTGATTACAATTGAAGAAGCATCTACCTCACCACTAGGTAAAAAAAATATGAATTATTCCTCTCTACTAGTCATTCATGGTCATAAATGCAGAGAAAAAAATTGAGTGGTAGGAGTTGCAAACAGTAAGTGGAAGATATTTCTCAATTGCTTATCACTTAAAAGCAAGGAAAACAAATAAAGCAAGCAACATGCCAACACAAGGGAGTAATCCCTTCAAAAAAAATTTTGCTTCATTCTTGCAATTGAGATAAAAAATAATTGAGAAAAGCGAATATATTCCCAAAGTAATTAGAAATAGTGATCTTAACCCATTTAATAAAATTTTCTAACCCCTCTCCCCCTTACTTGGATGATGCAATGTCCTCATGCATGAATAAGAATTTAAATTTCATAAGGTAGGGGTTAGAAATTTCAAACCGACGGAGGGGACATTTCTGACAAATCCAAGGCGTACTAGATGTTTTTTCTGCTGAGATTGATCTTCCTGTCCAAATCAGATGACTGGGGAGATTTTAAGTATAAAATGATCAAGCTGAAAAAATTAATCCAAAAACATGCAATGGAATTATTTTTCTATATATATAATTTTTTATTTTTTTATTTTTATTTTATTTTATTTTATTTTTTGTTTTTTTTATTTATTTTGCTTTTTAAAGTGTGATGGAATTCTCGAAAAGACTAACAGATGGTGGTTCAGGCACTTCAAGCTCCCCATATGGTTTTAATCTCTGTCCATTCACCTTAGATGTTTCACCTGTTTTTGGATCCAAAATCAAAACAGCACCATTATCAAACAGAGTGTCGATAACATAAGGTCCATCCCACCTTGATTTAAGTTTCCCTGGAAAGAGTTTTAACCTAGAATTATAAAGCCATACCTTCTGTCCAACAAAGAGTTGCTTATTGCTAATCATCTTATCATGAAAATTTTTCATCTTCTCTTTGTAGATCTTCGAATTCATATACGCTTCATTCCGTAACTCTTGGAGTTCATGAATCTGCAAAAGACGATTCTTCCCTGCAATATCTTGAGCAAGATTAAGCTTCTTAATAGCCCAAAAGGCTCTATGCTCTATCTCCACAGGAAGATGACACATTTTCCCATAAACTAACCTATAAGGTGACATCCCTAGAGGTGTCTTATAAGCAGTCCTATAGGCCCATAAAGCATCATCTAATTTGATAGACCAGTATTTACCACTAGGGTTAACAATTTTTAAGGATATTTTTGATCTCCCTATTTGTATTTTCAACTTGTCCATTTGCTTGAGGGTGATATGGGGTAGTCACTCTATGATGAACCCCATATTTTTTAAAGAGATTTCTTAAATGGACATTGTTGAAATGACTACCACCATCACTAATAATTGCTTTAGGAAATCCAAATCTGCAAAATATATGACGTTGAATAAAAGTTAATACCACCTTATGATCATTTGACCTTGTAGGAATGGCTTCCACCCATCTTGAGAAGTAGTCAACTCCCACTAAGATGTACTCATACCCATTGGAGTTTGGGAATGGCCCCATAAAGTCGATTCCCCAAAGATCAAACAGTTCAACCTCAATGATGGGCTGAAGTGGCATTCTGTCTTTACTCTTGATATTCACTGCAGCTTGGCACTTCAAACAACTTGAACAAAATTTAAATGCATCTTTGAAAAGATTAGGCCAGAAAAATCCGCTATTTAAAACCTTAAGTGCGGTTATCTTATGAGCATAATGTCCCCCACATAAGGATGAATGACATGCTTCTAAAATATGAATTTGTTCTTCTTCTGGCACACACCTTCTAAACACATCATCCACACCAAGTTTGAATAATTCAGGCTCATCATAGTAGTAGTATTGTATATCCTTAAAAAATTGTTTTCTATCATAAAAATCCCAATCTTCAGGTAGTAAACCAGTCACTAAATAATTCACTATATGAGCATACCAAGGAAGCTTTTTAAACTCTACTGACAAAATATGCTCATCAGGGAAGAATCATTGATTGGAATTTCATCACTAGAGCGTAATCTCGATAAATGATTGGCTACTAAGTTCTCACGTCCAGGTTTATCTTTAATCTCTATGTCAAATTCTTGTAAAAGGAGAATCCATCTAATTAACCTAGGTTTTGTTTCTTTTTTATTAAGCAAAAATTTTAAAGCAGAATGGTCAGAAAAAACTATTATTTTACTACCTAAGATATAAGATCGGAATTTTTCAAGGGCAAATACTATAGCAAGCAGTTCTTTTTCAGTTGTAGTGTAATTTACCTGAGCCTCATTTAGTGTTTTGCTTGCATAGTATATCACTACTGGCTTCTTTTCAATTCTCTGTCCCAGCACAGCTCCCATGGCAAAGTCGGATGCATCGCACATTATTTCAAAAGGGAAGTTCCAATTTGGTGCTTGGAGTATAGGTGCTTGAGCTAGTGCTTCCTTAATCTGCAAAAAAGCATTTTTAGCATTATCATCAAATGTAAATTCAGCATTTTTAGAAGTGAGTTGAGTTAGAGGTTTTGCTATTTTTGCGAAGTTTGGAATGAATCTCCTATAGAAGCCAGCAAGCCCAAGAAATCCCCTAAGTTCTTTGAGTGTTGTGGGCAGGGCTAGGTTCTGAATTTTTTCCACTTTTGCCCTGTCCACTTTGATTCCATTTTTGCTGATGTCATGGCCCAGCACTATCCCTTCCTTTACCATGAAATGGGACTTCTCCCAATTTAACACCAGGTTGTTCTTGGCACAAATCTGCAAAACTCTTTCAAGATTACTCAAGCAATCGTCAAAAGATGACCCAAAAACAGAAAAATCATCCATAAAAACTTCTAAACCATTGCCAATTAAGTCAGAAAACATGGCTGTCATGCATCTTTGAAAAGTTGCTGGTGCATTGCATAACCCAAAAGGCATTCTTCTAAATGCCAAAGTTCCTACTGGGCATGTAAAAGTTGTTTTTTCTTGATCAAGTTCATCAATTTCGATTTGATTATCACATGAATATCCATCAAGAAAACAATAATATTCATGTCCAGCTAATCTTTCTAAAATTTGATCAATAAATGGCAATGGGTAATGATCTTTGTTTGTGACAGCATTCAATTTCCTATAATCTATACATATTCTCCAACTAGAGGTAACTCTTGTTTGCACTTCTTCACCTTTGTCATTTTTTACAACGGTTAACCCCGTTTTCTTTGGCACCACATGAATTGGGCTAACCCATGGGCTGTCTGATATAGCATAAATGAATCCAGCATCTAGCCATTTCATGATTTCTGTCTTAACAATTTCAGCCATAATTGGGTTAAGTTTCCTTTGCGGTTGCCTTATAGACTTAGAATTTTCTTCCAAGAAAATTCTATGTCTACAAGTATTTGGGTTGATACCCTTAATATCACTTAACCTCCATCCAAGAGCATGATCATGGCTTGATAAAGAAGTGAATAATTTCTTTTCTTCATCAGCTGAAAGGGATGATGATATTATTACAGGTTTACTATTACCTTGCTCTAAAAAATAATATTTTAGGCATGAAGGTAATGGTTTCAATTCAATTTCAGAATGCAACCCTAATGGTGAGATGCTTGAATTATTAGAATGCAAAACTGCAAATCACTATCAACAAGAAATACTTCTTCTATACCTTGATTCAAATCATCAAAATAATACCCGCCATTCTCAAAATCATCATAAGGTGAACACAAATCATGGAAAGGTAAATTATCCTCTATTTTCTCATCCTCCACTAACTCAACAAAACAAATGTCATTCCTAGTATCCCGGGGACCTTTCATTAGTTTTGGAATTGAAATCTCAATAGTTTCATTTCCTACTTTCATGGTGACCACTCCTGTATCAAAATCGGCATTAACTCTTGCGGTGGCTAAAAAAGGTCTTCCCAAAATTATAGGAGCATGACAAAGTTTTCCTACTATTTGAATATCTACAACAATAAAATCCACTGGGAATTTATATCCAGCAACCTGTACAATCACATCTTCCACTACCCCATATGGTTCTCTAATTGATCCATCCGCCAATTGTAACTCAATCGCAATCGGCTCTAAATCTCCAAATTTAAATTTATCATATAAGGCTTTTGGCATTATATTGACACTAGCACCAGTATCTAATAATGATTTACTAAATACTAGTCCTCCTATCTCACATTTAATCAAAGGAGCTCCTGGATCTTTCTTCTTTATGGGAATATTTGCAGAAATGACCGCACTTATGGTTTCG
Organism: Wolffia australiana; assembly: GCF_029677425.1. Taxonomy (NCBI): domain Eukaryota; kingdom Viridiplantae; phylum Streptophyta; class Magnoliopsida; order Alismatales; family Araceae; genus Wolffia; species Wolffia australiana. The sequence goes on along the minus strand of NC_135852.1, from coordinate 6,725,302 downwards.
GATAATTGTATCCTTGTCTTTTTCCTAGTAGGAGTGCATAGTTCCTTAACATATTTTGCATATGCAGGAATATGCTGGATGGCTTCAGTTATGGGTATAGTGATGGTAGCATTCTTGAATAACTCAAACAAATTGTCATTAGTGGGTTTTTGCTTAGAAGATTTCAATGCACTAGGAAAAGGTATTGGTGGAGCATAGGCCTTGGGGTTAGGATCTAATGTCTTCTTTTCCTCTCTCTCACCTGTGTTCTGTCCTCCAATTTCTTCATCCTCCTCCTTTTCTTGATCATCTTCAACCACTAAATTATCACCCGCTAATTTATCATCATCCACTTTTTCTATGATTTTTCCATTCCTAAGTTTAGATATTGCATTCACTTTTTCACTATTAGCATTTATTTCTAGGGGGTCATGTGTATATTCATAAAAGGAATCAGAAAATGTGCTATTGGAACTATCATTATCAATAATAGAAGAGATATTTCTAGGATTAATAAGAGGTTGAGTAGGAAGTTGACCTGAATTTTCCATCTTAGGAATTGTTTCTTCTATAGTACTTTGAGTTCTCATGTTGGCTGGATTCCATCTAGCTTCTTGATTTCTTTCTAGCAACTCCATCCTTCTCATCATGAGTTGCCTTTCTTCTTCATATCTCTTTTCCCTTGCTTCATTATCCACCTGCATTTTTTTCAACATTTCTATTATAGAGGCGTTATTTTGATCAAAACCTTGATTTTGTTGAGATTGATAGGGCTGGTAATTGTTCATGGTATGATCTTGATTTTGAGGAGGTAGTCTGGGCTTGAACTGTTGCCTCTGTTGGTATGGATTACTGTTTCCATTGCTCCATTGTTGCTGCCCAAATGATGATTTTTGTTGCCATTGAGATGGCCCTGCTTGCTGTCCTCCTACAACATTCAAATCTTCTAATTGTGAAGGGTTAGTACAATCCAAATTAGAACTTGACCCACCCTGATGAGGCAACCCAACACTATTAACTGATTTAACTTGCTTAAAAGGAGCCAAAGCATCACTTAAAATACACTTAAAATTTTCAGCAATATCCACTAATGATTCTTTCATTTATCTTTCAAGTTTTTCAATCCTTTTTTCATTGTCCATACCTTTTGCTTCAAGAATTCCACCTCGTTTCCCAGGTGTATCTCTGGCATTGTATGTGCAACTTTGCCTAAATGCCCAATCCTCCACAAGATCCTCCAAGATCTTAAAGGATTGATCTGCCCTAGTGTTAATGAAACTACCTCCACTAGCTATATCTATCAATTGTTTATCTTGATAGTCTAATCCCCCATAGAAAATTTGTGCTAACTCATAATCAGGGATTCCATGATGAGGACACTTTCTGATTAATGATATAAAGCGTTCCCAAGCTTCACCTAAAGTGTCATTTCCTTGACAGAAATCTCTTATAGCTTTCTTTAATGCATTAGTTTTACCATATGAAAAATATTTATTAAGAAAGCATGATTGTAATTCATTCCATGATTTAAATTCTTTACCAGTCCCCATGAACCACTCATGAGCTCTTTCCTTTAATGCAAATTGGAAGAGTTGGAGCTTGATAAAGTCATGCGGTACACCTGCAAAATGGTAAGCTCCACAAAAATTAGAAAAACGATCCAAAAAATTATAAGGCTCTTCCGTGATAAAACCATGAAAAGTGGGCAATTGATTGATCATTGCAGGATCCACTTTGAAATTAGCATTTCCAGGCAGTGAAGCTGAAATTCTAGTGAAGGCTCTGTACTCTTTGGGAGCAGCCATCTCCCTTAAAGTTCTTCCTCCTTGATCCACATTTTCTTCTTTTTCGTCTTCCAATACTCTTCTTCTTTCGTCTTCCATTTCGTCTTCGAATGTCACCTTCGTCTTCCCTCTGCTGCATTGCTGTTCAATGTCCTCCACTAACTGAGGTAGAAGAGATCTTCTACCGTTCATGTAACAGAAACTCAAAAGAAACTGTTAACCTTCCAGTGAACTCAAAAGAATTTAAAAGAATAGCACAAATCTTTAGAATTGACAATTAATATCAAGAAAATGAATGAATCTTGAAAAAATTTTTAAACTCAATTGACTATTTCAGACAGTTCAGAAACAGAGTTCCTCTGTATCAGAATTGTCTCAGAAATCTTGTAATCACTGTGCCTCCCCGGCAGCGGCGCCAATTGATAAGCCTAAAATTTGCGGTGTTTTAATCCCTAATTTGTCGTTGTTTTCTTAGGCTTATGCAATAAAATTTGTAATTCCTTCCTCAATTAAGATTTTAGTATAATGCTGAGTAAGGAGTCGAACCCTAGAGAGGCAGTTTTGCAAGAAATTCTGATTGACTTAGTGAAATTGAGAAGGTTTTAGTTTAAAACACTAGAAGAGAGAGAAAGTTAAGGAAGTTTATGGAGTTTTTATGATTTAGGTATTAAAATGATGGAATTTTTGGATGAATTTTTGTGTGGAAGTTTGAATTGATGAGAATTGAAGAACTGTAACTTGAATTTTTTTGAATTCTAGAGAGAAAGTGAAGTTTAACCTAGAGAGAGAAAGTGCATGAAATTTGGGGATTTTTTGCCCTAACAGTCAGATCTGTCAAAATTGACAGATCTAAATGATAGGAATTGTTGAAATATGATGAAATCTAACTTCTAGGATAGAATTTTTGGCTCCTAAACAGAGATCCTATGCTTCTCCCTCAAAATCAATGATTCTAGGGCATATATCTTTCGCCTATGCCTTGGCGTGTTAGAACGTCTAAAAATCACAGATCTGAGAGGTGTGAAGACTTACAAGACTCTGGAGAGGCTCCAATCCGAATTTGAACTGCTGAATCAAGCTGTGTCCTCCTGGCCAATTGTATTGGAGCTCAAAACAAAGTTCAAATTTCGCCACCTTCCTGAGCCCAATTTATAGTGTTCTTGGCTCAGAAAGGTGGTTACGAATATTACAAACAAACCCTGAAAATTTCAGGTCATTTGGAAATCAGGATGAAAAGTTATGATTTTTTGAAGTTTTTAGGCTTGATTTTCTCTCTCCTCTGGTCGAACGGTTAGAGAATCCACGTGGCGCGCTCCGATTGGCTGCACGTTTTTTTTCTTTTCTCAAGCGCTAAAGCGCCAAAATTCGCCACGTACCCCCCTGTGTAACAGAATGCATACAGCGCATGGTGAGTTTAATTCGCACGTAATATATGAGTACAAAGCGCTCAATGCCTCCAATTGCGCCACGTACCCCTCTGTGCGTGGCGCGCACCGCGCTACGCACAGAGGGAGAAAATGATTTTTTTAATTCAAAGAAAAACCTATTTACTCCGCTTTGTAACAGTAACCGGCGACGTGGCGCGCTGCGGTTGCGCCACGTCGCCCAAAAAAAATTCAAAGAAAAATAGAAATTCGCCTGGAAATTTATAAAAAAAACCCTTTGCGGCTTTTTAAACCTGAAAAATGCCCTTAAAAGTCCAAAAATTGGATAAATACGCCTGTGATCAATTAAAAAAAAATCCGAGAGTGATTTTTTCAATGAATTAAATTTATTTTTGGCTCTAAATCACTCCAAACAAATCTGAAAAAATCAGGAAAAATCAGAAAAATTATTAGAAAACATTTCCAATTGAAATAAATTCATTAGAAAATATATTTCTACTTAAAAAATCATTTTTCCTAAAAATAAAATCCAGAAAATTGTGCATAATTAATTAAAAGTTCATGAAATTATATAAAATCAAATTTTTTAGAAATTGCTTATCTTTTTAATATGATAACATGCAATATGGATCTTTTAGATAAAAATTTCTTATAAAATCCCTGATTTTGCATGATAAAATTGCATGTTATCACAGGGATGATCCACTAATTGGTTGGCGGAGAGGCAACAACAATCATGGGAGAGTACTATGGACGGTGACTACCGCTGGGGTTGTCGGCTGTTGAATGGATGGCTGCATGGCCGCTAATACTGGATCAAGATCACTGGGTGGCGGGAAGGTTGTCACGGCAGATGGCTGCTTAGCCTGGATCAAGACAGCTGGGTGGCAGGAAGGTTGTCAAGGCAGCATCCAAATGGTGCGGTGATGATTGGGGTCTTAGTTCGCAGGCAACCCATCGGCAGTTGTTTGACGATGATGGGGATGCTCGGTGGCTGCTGGATCCTTGTGTGTTCTCTGGTATGAGGTAACCTAATAAATTCACAAAAATACTATCCCTCCATGGGAAGGGAGAGTGGAGCCCCCTGGTGCAACTTGACAAAGGTTTTTTTCTTTTCCAAAAGTGCCATCGTTCAAATGAAAATCCTACGCCCATTATATAGTAGGGGGTGTGGGGGTGGTAAGACAAAAATAGGGTTGAATTATGTAATCTTACTATCCTTTATCGTTGTTGATTTTAGCTTATACAATAAAATTTATAAAACACTAACTTAAGATGTATAATGATAAGTATAGGTATCATCCAATTGAAGTTAGTAAGGAATTCAATCAGTTATCTACTTGAATAATTTGACCCTAATTAGAGTTAAATTAATCTTTAATGAAGATTAATTTACCCGAATTAGATTATGAAATTTGAAAGGAGGGTAGAAGGGATAAGAAGACTAGAAGAATTCGGGATCCCTAAATTAACTTCTTTGATCCAATAAAAAGGATCAAAGGAGTCAAATAGAGGGGTTAAGATGGAGATTTGGTTTTAGATCATTTTTTGGGAATTGGGTATCCAAATTCATTGACTACCATATCATGAAGACAATCTAATATATCCTAGAAATTAAACCCTTTTTTTTCATAATGTGCAAATGGAATACCTAGTTAAATGGAACCCTTTTTTATCTCTTCGCTTAATCCTTGTAAGGGCTTGTAAATGCAGTTCAACCCAAGTGATTTAGAAATGGAGACCAAGATCAACAGAAACAATCACAATTTTAACTGACACATAATCCTAATTATAATAAAATTCAAATACAATGAAGTAAAGAAAACAAAATACAGATCATCTAGGCTGGTTCTTCTCTCTGTCTTGCAGGTGTGAAGAAGCCTCTTCCAGAATGACCTCCTCAACTCAAAATTCTGCTTTTTTACTTAGGTCAAATGGTAAAATTACCATTATACCCCCAATAAGTAATTACTTTTTTTGTATCAATGTAGGTTTGTTCTGAATTATCCAACCATACAGATAGAAAACGGAGGTTGAGACAAACATTTACATAAAAAATTGACCTCAATCGAACTTCAAGATAAAAAGTTATTGATAAATGAATTTTGACCAATCATAGTGATAGACCCAAAATGTAGCATGTAAATGTACACATTTTAAGGTCATTTTTGGTACATATCATGTGTATTTTAGCCAATTTTATAAGATTTTTGCATTTCATGCATTAAATAGAGCAACTGATAAAATAATGCATTTTTAATGTCATTTTTTATACATGTTTAACATATACAAGAATTCTTAGCAAAAATATGTTTAGGGCATTTTAATTTGTAATGCTCTATGTAGTATTTCAGTTTATATTTTTCAGCAGAGATGAAGTCGAAGTTAAAGAAAGAGTTATTGAAGGTAGAAATAGAGAAGAATGATAAAAAATATAAGAAAAGGGGCTTCTTGGGTCGGCTAAGGAGCCGACCAAGCACGTCGGGCCTCAAGCCAGCAACGAGGCCAGCGAGCGCCAAGCGCTCAAGCCGGCCCAGCTGCTAGATAAGCCCGTCACTAAAGGAGCTCATAGAGAGAGGGCTCTCATCAAGACCAGAAACGGCCCAACAAGATAAGTCATGGTTGCGGTATGGAGGTATGTCCTTCAAACTCAACAACCTATAAAGGCACAATTTATACAGTGACTCTTATTCTTTAGATTTCCAATATGGGATGCAAATCCCATGTTTATTTTATTCGCATCCAGCCGGGCCACAGAGTGAGAATATGAACATGGCCCAACGGGCTGCAATCCTAAGGAAATAGGAAGAAAAAAGACCGGGTTTCGAGCCAGTCTGGCCCAAAGCCCGTGTCTTTTTGGGCTTTATTTAAACAGCGGGATATGATCTCAGCCATCCAATCTTCTTAGAGAAGATTAAAGGGTGAGATCTATCTCACCACATTTAACTATTTTATTCCTTTTTTTAGGCTGACGCGGATCGTAGGCCCCTAAACACTGGCGAATCAAAGGAGAAGCTATCGACGCGGCAGCTGATTCAGCGCGCTGATGGGGCATTGATGTGGCAAAGAGGGGCACACCAATCTTAATGGGTGCACGGCTGCAATTTAATCACAGTCGTTTATTGATACAAAGAAAGATCAGATGACCAGGGCCATTCCCGTCCAATTTCGCCCCTGGCCATCGACATTGTCGTCTGGAGGCCGTTTTTGGCCGGCTAGGGGGGACCAGCGGCGATCCAACGGCTGGGGAGGGCAATTGGGGCCATCCCCTTCCATCAGACGGCCTCTAGGATCCCTCCCAGGCGGTTAAAAGGGGCCGAATGACCCCAATTTAATCTATATTTTGACTGAGATTTAGAGACGGCAGAGGACCCGTCCGGTGGCGACAAGAACGGTAGGAGGGTCGTGACAACCTCCTGACCGTTTGAGAAGCTCCGGGACGCTTCAAGGAAGAGCTAGGAGAGCTCAATTCTACACCAGCAAGGGAGAAAAGCAAGGGGCATACCACATACCAACGCTAGGCGGTGGTGATCGGCACCGCCACCCCCTTACTTCTATTCAGGGCAGAATCAGGTACTCTAAGCTCATCTTTGTTGATTTTCATTAGTTTTATAGTTAAATTTGGCCTCAAGTTTGTTTTATCCCTGATCTGATCCAGTTTGATCCAAATATTATTACCACAACGTTTGCTAGGCATTTCATCAAACACGTCATGTGTTTGATGAATATACTTTGATTTATCTAAGTTTATCCCTATCAACCTTATAAAAATATAAAAACATAATCTACCCCCTCTTCCATCTTCTTTCGGGTATTTGTAGAACACCTCATAGGGCGTTTGACAGAAACATCCTTTTATAATCAATCTTCTCTCTTAAAATCTATATAATACATAAAAAACTTATTATTAATTAAATAATATATTATATGTCTCTTCTTAAACCCCTTGACGAGCATTTGGTTGAACACCTCTCGGGTGCTCGACTGAATCGACCCAATAATTCTGGAAATTAACTATAAATAGATATATACAATATATAAAAATCATATAAAATCCCATACAATAATCCTACAACAAACATCTTACCTACATAAGTAGTAATCTATAATTAAAAATCTATGTTACAGTTATATAAATAATTCCATTTCTCTTACTACCTCTTCACTCACTAATATCCCTCTATACTTATACTTAGTACATTATACTTAATAATTACTTAATACTCTCTCTTTACCTATCTTCTTAGTATATAAAATTAATACTCTACTTCGTTTATTATATCTAAATACTATAGCTAACTCTTTAATTCTTTATTATTCTTGGTATATCTAGTACATATATAATCTTATATTTTTTTTCTTCTCTAGTTATCTTATTAAACTAATATCATCTCTAATTATTAATTCCTCTTAATACCCTATTAATCTATATACGTACTAATTACTTAATTCTTCTTAATTTCTTTAGTATCAGTATTATTATTATTATACTTTAATAAAAAAACAACTCAATTATTGAATACATACCTAAAGGCCAGTCCCTGTGGAGACGACCTTACTCCAACTATACATTTGAGTAAGCTCTATATTTTATCAAATTTATTTGATTGTAGGCAAAGTAAATTTACGACGACAATTAAAATAAACACGTAATTTGCTTCCATCACATAGCTGTTGGATCAATATTCATTTATTTAATTTATTTTTTCCTTACACGCAATCACTTGTTGATATCTCATTGGCTCCAAATTTTTAGACTCAAAATTGTGGGTTCTTTCTCGGTGTGCCAGATACCCCCGGTGCGTGCAATTTGTATGCATCGCAAGGGAGTAAACTTCAAGCCAAGAGAGAGAACTTCCAGTAATTTTGAAGAAAAGTCCCTGATTAAATGGGCACGCACAAACAGACACCGCCCAAAACATGTTTATGTATATGCCCCTTTTCTTTTCTCTCTCCTCCATATTTCCTACAATATAACAAAATCATAGAAATTTCTGATTAATTCAATAAAACACTCGAAATAATTTTAGTCGATTTCTACTGAGAGATGTTTGAGGGCATACTTGCAACAAAATTAAAGAAAAAATCTACGACTTTATATTGCTTTAAAAATCATATTTTCCTTATAAATATATCCATTTGGAATTTAAAATTTCATTTCTTCCTAGAATAAATTCCCAAAAAATCCAATCAAATTCTTATAAAAATATAGAAAATTCAATAATTTGTCCTCAAATTCATAAACATAAAATTAATTTTTAAACCTATAGTTTCTGTTTTAATATATTTATTCCCATCTTAAATAAATTCCATAAAATTCATAAATTAACAAAAAAATTAGGGAAAATTAGAAATTACTTGGAAAATTAATTAACATTTAAATATATGATAACAAACACATTTTAAACTGTTTAAATGCATAAACATGTGCTAATTTCTTGAATGATATACTAAATTTAGGGTGCTACCATATACCCCCTACTTAGACATTGCTTGTCCCTTAGCAACATCTAGGTATTTTGCCAAATTTTCATTTTCATCCTGTGGGTCAAAGAAATAAAGTGTTGGATGTGGTAGAGATGTCAATCACAAGTTGAGATGAAACACTGAATGATAATTTCAGTTTTGGCCTTTTCAGGAATGTGGGATTCCCCTCTCCTTGATTTGAATGCCTACGTAGATTAAAAGGGAATGTACCTTTTGATAGGTATGACACTATACTCTTAGGGTAATCTATCTGCACTCATTTGATGCTGGTCTCACTTCTCTCGCAAGCACGGTGGGGGCCACTTAGTACTCGTCTCTCCATCAAGTTTCCTCCTACCCAAAAATAAAAGGAGACAATTTCCTCCTCCTGTCGATCACAGAATATGGAATACTCATGAATGAGATAGGGTAAGTGATAACAACTAGATGAATTTATGATCAAGGAGAGGTGGTGCTACCTAAGATAACCTACTCTCAAGATTTTAGAAGAACTGGGGGAGATAGAAAAGATGTGACCAATATGATGATACAAACATGGAGAGTAATATGACGATAAAGGGAAAATTAACAAGAGAAATTCACACTCGTCAAAACCCCCTTCTTCTTTTTTAATCACACATTTTCTCTTTTATTTATATTTTCTTTCAATAGAAAAGGGGCATGACAAAAAACACATTCCATTCTATAAATGGTTTCTAAACATCTTATCACAACTAACGATGAGTGACATAACAATCACATTGGTCAAAAGAGAAAGAACAATAGAATAAGATTGAGATAATGCGGAGTGAAGTGTGGACAGAAGAAGAGGTGAATGAGTGATATCGGAGTGATATCGTGGAACGGAAGATAGATGTACTTGGGAGATAGGCGTATCCTCCATAGTTGAAATAAATTGATGATGGGTAAGATAAGATGTGTGTGTGAACAATGAGGTGGATTACGATGATGTATTTGGTGCATAGGAGTTGGACATAGAACAATGAGGTGGTTGCCCTAATGGGCCTTCTTAGGTGAGAGGTCCACTAAGGAGTCTCTCCTAAAAGACTAAACAACAAAAACAAGACAAGACAATACAAGCAAAGATGACCAGACATAGGAGACCCATACACGAGGGCCTCCATAAAGTCACAAAAGAAACATGAGCACAAAATAAAATGACGCAAGTTAGGCCTGTACACAAGGGGGCTTCCATAAAGCAAAAGAAGAGACACCGAGCCCGAAATAAAATGATGTGAGGGAGGTTTCCTCACACCTGATATCAAAAGTTTGGGTTCTTCACGTTGGCTCAAGCTCCGCAATGTGGCTGTTGACAAGTCTGGGCTTGATCTTCCGGATGATCCTCCATCAATTACAATAAAGAGCATTTTGGATATGTGCGGGCAAACTGCGTAGTGTTGATGAGTGATGATAATTTTAACATTTGTAGTGTGACGAAGATGGAGGCAGATATATTTCAACAAGTAGGAAAGTTGTAGGTTGCATACATGATAGCATAAACCTTGGCTATTTTGGAAGACAATTAAACAAAATATCATCTAACAACAGTAAATGAAATAAGGGGTTCACTGCATTCACTCTCAACCATGCAAACTCACATCATATATTGGCAAAAATATTTCCTCGGATACTTAACATGATCAACTTGGACATCCTCAATTTTGAATTATTCAGTTCGTAATAAATAAATGTGACATTCATCCCCTACAAGCAAAGGGACTCGACTCTTTAGGCTGATTTCGAGAAGCTTTACACATTAATCTAGGAGTTATCCATCTATCAGCCACTACCAACTGATCTACGGATATTCGAGCATTATTGTGAAGAGTTTATCACCGGCATCTACCTACCCAAACTCCATCCATCTATTTCCTCTCAAATTTTGGGCACCATCCTCTCTAGCAAACAGGAACCGAACATTTCCCAGATTTTCTCCGCTGCACTTTTTGTGACTACAGGTACGTTACACTTCTCATTGGGAACTACTCATGCCCCGTCTGTGATGGCGATCGTGCTCCTTCAATACTCAAAGCCAACAATAGCCATCCACCACAAGGAAAAGGAAGGAATTCGTTACCTCCTTGCATATATTGTGATAAGCAGAATCATCCTTCCAACAAGTGTTGGAAGCAGCTCATGAAACCTACATTTGCACAACCACTTATTATGAATGCACCTCTTGCACCTCTCGCCTCACCAGCTCCGTCGAGCACCCCATTACTAGCATTCCAGGTGACACTATCTAATGTAGAGTATGAAGCCCTCTGTTGCTACAGTAGTCTCGTAGGCTCATCCTCTTCGACAACACCATCTGCTCCATCTACAGTAGGTACACACACTCTACTTGCATCTTTATTATCGTCTTGGATAGTTGATGGCGCAGCATCACCGGACGTCATCGAGCCAGCACGAGAGCAGCCGCCGGACGTCATCGAGCCAGCACGCGAGGAGCCTCCGGACGTCATCGAGCCTGCACGCGAGGAACCACCGTCATCATCGAGCCTGCCACCGCCACGTGTCCAGCCGACACGACGAGCCGCCGCAGCGACACGCGACCCCGAGTTCAAATACTCGGCATGACGCGCGCGCACGTCACCTTCGGAGCTGCCACTTTTCCCCTTTCGCTTTTGTTTCGTTTTGCTTCGTTTTGTTTTGTTTTGTATCTTATGCGTCATCGTGTAGTGAGGGGAAGAGCCCAGATGAGGACGTCTTCCCCTCACATGGGCCTGACAAGCCCATTATCTTCCTATTTTTCTGTTATTTCTTTGTTGTTAAAAGGGGGTCCACCTTCAACCATTATATAAGGGGAAGAGGTGGGCGCCCAAGACCACTATTTCCAAAATTGACAGTTATTTTTAAGAAGTGGAAGAGTCACGTTCGTGAGAGGAAGGAAGAAGAAGAAAGAAGAAGAAGAAGAAGAAAAGGAAGAAGAAGAAGAAGAGAAAGAGAAGAAGAAGAGAAGGAGAAGAAAGGAAGAAGAAAGAAGAGAAGACTCCCAGCTGATACGTCGCCGTTCCCCCGCCGTAGATCCGCAGCGCCGCCGTCGGACTCCCCGCGTCCGTAACGCTGCTACCTGATTGCCGAAAACCGCCGAATTCCACCGCTGTAGCGTCGTCCCATACCTCTTACCGACGCCTCGACCTTCCCCGCCGCCGATTTCTCCTCCCCGCATCCACACCGTCGTTTCCCCCCTTTCTTTTCTTTTCCGACCGCCATCTTCTCACCCGCACGACGACGGTCCGCCCATTCTTTCCACCTCCCACCGTCCCCATTTCCTTCTCACAATTTCACCTTCGCCATCATCCCATTCCCTTTCTCTCTCTCACAATCCATTTTCATTCCCCCTCGACGTTACACTACGCCCTTCCATTCTCTTCTCACTCCCATTCTCTCTGTCCCACGACCACTTGACTCTTCCACTGATCCCCTTCCTTTCCACCTTGACTCTTCCATCACTCCCACATCTCTCAACCCCACTCTCCCACCTATCACCCCTCGACTCTTCCAACGCTTGACTTCTTCCCCATTCTCACTCCTTGCATCCTACCTTTACTTATCCCCGTTGCGCTAACTCCCCTTACCCCTTCACCCCCCTTACTTCCTCATCCCACCACCTCGACGCTTCCTTCTCCCATCATCTGCCCATCGGCTCATCCCGTCGCCGAAACGCCACCAACCGATCACCCTACCCTCCCACCGGCGGTGACCGTTCTGACCAGTAACGCTCTGCGAGTGTGGCCCGTGCTCGTCATCAGATCCTACGATCGGCGTTGTCCCGATTGGTCGCCTATCCACTACGCGCGAGCTGCTGCAGGCGACGGTTTCTCCTGCGGCCCATCTTCGACATCTCTTGACTGCGTTCTGAATTTTGGCACCTCTACGGATCTCCGAATACGAGCGTCAGTCGCTAGCGCGACGACGGTATTTCTCTCACTCGCTCTCCTTACGTCCTTTACGTTCTTCAGTATATTTTTGTATTGCCTCCTCCGCGCTCGGGTTAGATAGGTGAGCGTGATACAGATTGAGATAACGTCGATATCATTTGAGGGTCTTTTCCCGTCCGGTACGAGTCGGGAACACCTGATGCGTGTGAGCACATCAGTGGGAATTTCCCGTTCGGCGACGTACTCGTCCTCGACTCTCTCGGGTGAGGTTCAGCAGACCCGTCAGGTGTCACTCAGGCGACCCGTCATTGCTCTGGAACGGCAACACCGCTTGTCGGCGCACGCACGTACTATATACGGCCTCGTTCATTTATCCGTCATTTTCATCTGTCCACTCGCATACATCGGACGACGACCTTCGTCGTAGTCCGATTAGTTAGTGAAACGACACTGAGCCCATACCCTCGGTGACAACCGGACGACGTCGAGACGATGTCCGACATCAATAGTTGACTTGGGGGCACATCCACCCTTCTCTCCTCATACCAACTGTCATCTCATTCCCCATCTGTTACCATTATAGATGGTTGGACTTCTCCGATCAAACGACACGACAATATAACCGTCACTTCCCATATCCCCCTTACACAAGTTCTCCATGTTGCTGGATTCCCTTCAAACCTCCTCTCCATTAGTGCCATTACTCACGCACTATAGTGCTCCATGAAAATTTTCCTTATACTATATATTCTAGGATCTCCGTATCACGTAAAGGATTAGTTTAGGCCATGAGAATGGGTGGGGGATGTACAAGCTAATCTGTGATGAACTCTCCTTAGGCCTTCAAGCCCTTTGTCTTCATTTTCATACAAAATATCCTGTCTTTTATGGCATTGTCGTCTATGCCATCCTTGTTTTAAAAAATTACAAAAAAACAGTTCCTTCACTTTCTCTAACTTTTGTGTGCTAGTCATGTCAACTAGGAAAACACCATCGTTCATTATATCCACACCGAGATGGGCTTCCTTCATCCGCCCCATTTGACCTTGTCCATTGTGATGTCAGAGGTGTTCGGTTCTAGAGGCCTTGACATGGATGAAGAAATCAAATCGACACACAGCGGAAGACATGCAAAATCGAACGACATCATTAAAACTATTAAACGAAGTACCTTTACACAGATCACATCAGTGATTTCTTAGATCCCAGAGTGAGATGAGTCGAGCTGCTCAAGTGTGCAGCCTCCAGACGTATCCATGCAATCCTTGGCACATTAAATCTCCTTCTCGTTGACGAGCCCTGTTCTACCTCCAGCGTCGCCGTTAGACCAATCCAATCGCATCAGGCATGAAGAGGGGTATTGGGAGAGGGGAGAAGTAGGGAAGGCCCCTGAATAATTCTAGCATGGGTGAATTTCATTCAAGGCCTTCCCCTATTTATACTAAGTGGGTATTTTTCATAAAACCCCTCAACACTTATGTATATCTTCCGACATCCAAAAGACCATTGGCGTGTGATCCTCTAGGCCCATGTATCAATTTAATTAATGACTCCAGCGGTCCAACAACCTTTATTGGCCTTACAAATTAATTAACTATATCATCATATAGATTAGTTAATGTCGGATCGATTTAAACAAATCGATATGTCGAGTCTCCAACACGTAGGGTGCCAACCTTCACCTCGTGTTCTATAAGATACAAAGGAGTGAGTACGACTCACTTGATAGAACATGTTCATCATTGGTTATGTATAGTCCCTCATCCACTTGACGCTCCTTGGAAGACTTAGAGGTATGGTCAACTGTCAAACCCTAATCGGTCATCCGAGTTAGTACTAATGAATTCAGAAATCATCGGAGAACTCTTCTCTGATATTTCACTACCTTGGCCAAGGACTTCATTGCATTGTCTTCCTTGAGCTTTCACCTCTTATACCGAGGGTGGACAATCTCATCTTGACCACTCAATCGTTTTTGTGAACTTCTTGATGTACCTGAACTAAGACTGTTTAGAATCCTATGATTAGAGACTCATTGGCCATAATCAAGGTACAATCGGAATTCCACAAGACGTCTTTGGTGTCTCAAGTCTAAGGACCACTTACACAACCATGATGTGAATCAACCTGATTGAAAGTTATGTATAATACCATTCAGGAATTTGTACAGATCAATCCAGTGAAATATTTACACTAAAGAGCACCTACTGTTTATTCTTAATGTCTCCACACTAATGGCTACGGTACTGGCATACTCATCATATGAGTGAGAATAGATAGTGTTATTCTATCCAGAAACTTTGATGTCCTTCTCACGTATCCTTCGAATAGGAATGTTTAGGGCACATGCTTAGAGACTAGTGATCTCCGTATTATGATCTCATCATAATTCACTAAGTCCGATCATGTATTCATGGATTTCATTATAAGCATCATATGTGCACTATAATGAATATATTCTACCAATGAACATCGAACGAGATGTGTAATGTGTGATTGGCTTGTCAACCACAAATATTTCCATCATCTTTGTCAGATTCCGCTATTACATCATTTTTCTGGACAATCACACTAGAGTAAGCTGGACCTATCTCCTCCACAATCACACTAAAGTTCCCTCCATAATTACCCAGTTCATCAATGAAGTGACTTCTCAGTACTTCACTACCCCAGAAATCATACGTATTGGCATTGCCTTGGAGGTAATACAAACCTCATGTCAAAGGTTTTTCGCTGATCGTGGCATCATACATCAAACCTTATGCCCACACAGCTCACAACAAAGTAACGTTGTTGAACAAACACATCATTACCTTCTTGGCATTGCTTGCACACTCGTCGAGATGAACACCCCTCACTATCTCTGGTTTGATGCTATCCTCACAACCACCTACCTCCAAAACTGTTTTCCCTCTACGGCCCTCAATGGTGATATTCCACTTGATCACCTTCATCCCAATGCCGCGCTCTTTCCCTTACCTCCCAGAGTGTTTGGATGTACGGCCTTTGTCAAAGATCACTCTCCCCTCACACTCAAAAAAGGGTATTTATTGGATACTCTCAGACGTAGAAATGATATCACATTTCATGAGATGAGTTATCTCAGCCGATGTCACATTCCATGAGGAGTCTCCCTTTTTTTCTCTAGAAAAGACTCCTCTTTGCCACTCTGCAATAACACCATCATGCTTTACCCCTCTACTTGATGTTGTAGATTCCGCTCCATCTCTTATTAACTGCCTAGAATCTTACTTGTCGCCTCCCACAGATCCCCTCTTGGCTCCGCCTACATCGTTTGCTTCGAATGCTGATTTGCCTACATACATTGTTGCCTCTTTCTGCTTCTCTTGCTCTTCCTGCTTCTCCTCGACAATGTCCATCTCCCGATTGCCCTTCGCAAAGGTATTCATGCATGCAACAGACATCCCGTATCTAACTTTGTCTCCTACGACCACTTTTCCCCTTCGTTTACCACCTTTGCCCTCACTATGACCTCTTAAGTCGCTACCACGGACACACACAGAAGCTGCACAGGTACTTGTGTGGAGAGCCATGGATCTAGAGGTGAACGTGCTTGTATCATGCGGCACATATAAACTCGTCCCTTGGCCTTTTGGTACCAACATCATCACCTGAAAATGTGTATTCACCATCAAAACACAATCTAGATGACTTAATTGCTCAACACAAAGCTCGCCTAGTTGTCCGTGGGTTTACTCAGGTATAAGGGATTGACTACACTTAGACCTTCTCTGCTGTGGTTTGTCTCAACTCAATCTGTGGGCACCTCTCCCTAGCCGTGAATGAGGCATGGACTATACATCAGGTGGATGTGTCTAATGTATTTCTCTACAGCAATCTTGAGGAATAAGTCTTCGTGGAGCAACCTCTAGAGTAGGTTGCTCCGGGGGGAACACCAAAGTTGTGTCTCCAACACAAGGCTATCTATGGCCTCAATCAAAGTCTACGTGCATGGTTTGCTAAGTTTGGTGGACTTTTGAAGAAGTTTTGCTTCACATTGTGTCGAGCTGATCCCATTGTGCTCATCAAAACCACCACTGCATGTATCATCATACTTATAGTTTATGTGGATAATATGCTTATGACAGGCAATGACATAGAGGGTGCTCAGATCACCAAAGTCTATCGTCAACAACACGTCAGCACACATGATCTGGTAACTCCAATATAATTCCTTGCCATCAAGTTTGCTTATCAAGGTGATAAGCTGGCCCTCTTCCAAAGTACGTATGCTTTTGATATGCTTTAAGAGACGTGACTTGTTGGATATGTCATCCCCACCCCTCGACATAATTTCCCATGGAAGCAATGCAAGCGATATAATTTCCCATGGAAGCTTGACCACCATTCTGGGACATGTCATCCCCACCCCTCGAGCATGGGGACCAATATCAGCGGTGGGTGGGGAAACTGATCTACCTCACCGCCATAGGCCCTAATATTGCATAAGCGGCAAGTGTCTTCAACAGTTCTTGCAGGAACCACATCAAGGTCACTAGTCTGTAGTGCTAAGGGTCCTTACCTACATCAATGCACCTAGAAAAGGACTTATTTATTCACGACACCATCAACTTCGAATTGAAGCCTACACATGTGTAATATGCAGCTGATCCAATAGATCAAAAATCCATTGCCGACTATTACATGTATGTTGACAGTAATCTAGTTACATGGCACTATCGAAAGCAAACAGTGTTTCCTGATACATTGCAGAGTCTGAGAATTACGCCATAGCCTTCACAATACGAGAGATGATATAGCTCAAATGCCAACTACAAGGGCTTGGCGATGAGTCTCCTACACCCATGCCCATGCGTTGCAACAATCAAGCCACAATCTTCATCGCTCGAAATGAAGTGATCCACAAGCCAACCAAGCATATTGAAGGGGACTTTCATTATATTCACAAAAAAATAATGCATTTTTTGTTTCAACTCCATATGTCGCTTCGCCTAAGTAGCTCGTGGATATGTTCACCAAGAGCCTACCAGGGGTCTCTTACAATCGAACAAGCACCAAGCTGGGTATGATTGATCTATATGCTCTAGCTTGCAGGGGAGTGCTAACCAGTCCTATTAGGCCTATTCTCTCTCTTCTCTCTCTCATTGGTGATTAGTCCCACATGGGTTATTTTAATACCCCAAATCTCCCCTTGCCTATAGAAAGGCATGTATCCCTTCTTTTCTCATTACAATAATATTTTCTCACATGATATTTATGAATTAATGTTTCCTTTCTCTAATGTGGAAACAATTAATGATATTCCTGTTTTACTTGGCGCTTGTGCAATTTTCTTCAAAAAGAAAACTTGGTGCTTGTGCAAATAAGCCCATTTATAATGCACAAACAAAAGTTTCATTGTCTTCTGCATAATACGAGGATTTTATACATTTCAAAATGAAAATCATAGTAAATAAAAAAAATCACATGAAAAATAAGCTTATTAGAAGTCAAATATAGGGGTACATTTTATGAGAACAGATAATAAGTGTGTTATCAACCCAGGTACCCCCACGTATCATAGGTAGGTAAGACCAGTTCTATAAGAACATAACAGCCCTTAGAACAAGGATTTTAGACATAGTGATAACAACCGTCTAAAATCAGTGATTTTACGAATAAATTCATAAGAAATTAGCCATTTTCTAAAACGGTGTATAGGAGTTAGAGTTACTGGTAATAAGTTTAAATATATCATATTAGAAAATTTTAAATTATAAATGAGAGAGCAAGGATTGGCTGTGAGGCTTTGCCGACTGAGAAATCCTAAGCACAATACTTGGAGGCTTCGCCGATTGAGAAGTCCTCATCTCAGTCCAAGGAGGCTTTGCCGATTGAGAACACCTCAGCCAAAAGGCAATGGAGGCTTTGCCGATTGGGAACACCTCAGCCAAAAGGCAATGGAGGCTTCGCCAATTGAGAACACCTTAGAGGCTTCACCGATCGAGAACACATAGAGGCATCTCCGATTGAGATCACCTCAGGCTTTAGAGGCATTGCCGATTCACCTCGTTTACTCGTGGTTAAGCAAAACCCTTATTTTTTACAAGGGCAAGTTTTGATACTGATGCTTTCTTTATCATCACTGTTAGATTAAGATCAAGCCTTTCCCATTTTCTCTACTATTATTAGGATGAATCTCATGAGAAAGGAGAAGTAGACTCAAGCATTCATAATAACCAATACAAATCAGCAGAACCTGGTGTCATTCTGAAAACATAAACACTCGCCTACGTCTATTTCCTAGAGGGAGTTAACCTAGAACAATGTCAAGACAATATTACAATTTTTGAAACGACACCATTATAGACTACTGAGATTTTAGTTCATCAAATATCCCTTACTTTGATGTCTTACTCGAATGATTTCAATTCCCACATAGCCGAAATACTTTTAAAATATCTTCTAATGACAAAAACCATATGCTAGTTATTGAAATGGAATTCAAATCTTGGATGAAAAATTATGGATGGTCCTTTGCGCCGAAGAATTCAAATTACCATATTATATGGTGTAAATGAGTTTATAAGTTCAATTATAAACCCAGAGGAGAACTCGACATATAAAAAGAAACAAGTCTGGCCAAAAAGTAAAACCAACAAGAAGGTTTCGACCACTATTTCATTCCTTTTGTTATCTCTAGTGTTCAATTACTTCATTTTAAAATCCTTTTGTTACCACTGTTAAATGAATTCATTTTATTGGAATATCCATCAGTTTGATATCTCTAATGTTGTCCTACATGGATATCTGATTGAAACTATCGATATGGAAAAACCACAAGGATTTATGGATCCTAATTATCCTTATTGTGTATGCCTCTTAAATTATAATATATGGTATAAAACAAGTGCTGAGAGCTGGTTTCAATAAACTTTATTCTTATCTTTTAAGTCTTCAATTTATTGGTTAAAAAAATTAAATATTTTAATGTGTATACTATATTTCAATTATATGTCCCAATTCTGGTGAATTTGAATATCTCTTAGAGCATATACCAATCTAGTCTGCTCTTAACGACCTTGTTCAAGCACTCTATCTTCTCAGTATTGAATTATTTTAATATAATCAGGGATATTTTTTATCTCGATACAAATAGATTCATGCTTTACTAAAATTTAAAAAAAATACGGAAAACTGTAAATGGTCACACACTCTGTATTATTTATCTTCCTGCCTCTCTAAAAATATTAATTCACTTTGATGATTCCCGTTACAAAATTTAATTAGAGAACTTTCAAACATCATTTAACTCGGTATGATATCTCTAATGTTGTCAATAATGCTTGCATAACTGTAAAAACCTCTAATTGATAATTGGCATGATCTTAAACATCTTTTGTATTATTTTTATAAAAAGTTCTACGTGGATAGCTTGTTCATTGTTAATCAGATTCAACCACTTATTCCTTTAGTGGTGCAGACTAGGCAGATGATAACAATGATCAAAGATCTACCGGTGCCATGTACATCTGGGAAGAAATCGTGTGTCTAGGAGTTGGAAGAGCAACCCACTGTGGCAAGATCTATTCCATAAGCTGAGTATAAATCATTGGCCAATTCAGCATATGAGGCCATCTGGATTGAAGACCGTCCAAAGGATCTTCAAATTCTGTCGCCCATCCCACCTACCCTTTGTTGTGACAATATTGGTGCCACTAATGTAGCCAAAAAATCTTGATTTCTTGCAAGGATGAAGCACATCAATATAGGTTTCACCATGTTGATGAAAAAATCAGGTAAAAGATTCCAAATATCAAGTTTTTCAGTTGTTTTTTAGTAGCACTCGATAGAGCTCAGGAGCAAGCTCCACGTTTTTGCTAACGATGATGAGCTTGAAAGGGGTGGGGGTAATAAGGAATTTTAGTCGATGGAATGGTCAATTCCGTATTGCCTTCAACCAACCAGGATAAACGTAAGTCTAGACTAAAGATAACTGTACATGTGCCATATACTGATTATGAGACGAGGAACTAGGTTTCGATATAGTTTTAAAGATAGACGGCTAGAAAAAAAGATAAATAGGACGATAATAGAGGACTATGATTTAATATTAAATAAGCATTATGAAGGTTTGATTATATTGTATTTATAGGTATGTCGTAATGAAATAAGTCATTACAACTTACTATTAATATTATTAAAATATCAAGAGACATGCATGATTACAATGGCTAAATACAAAAGCCTTGCAACTACAGCTTATGGGTGTCTTGATCTCTCTCCTCCTGTCCTTTCTTTTTTCATCTTCTTCCTCTTCTATCCTTAACTTATTTCAGCAATGACATCAGGGAAAAAAATACTATTATTTAGAACTTTATGCCTAGATAATTTACTATACACGTGGGAGGAGCACTAGTTTAGCTAACATTTCTGGACCTACCCCTACTTGTTCGACCCAAATGTTCTTATATCTATTGAAATTCAAATAGTACCTTTTTTTGCAGGGGTAGAGTTATCACCTTTGATAGATTATGTCACAGTTTTCATTGAAATTGATTTTCATTGACCCATCAAATTGACACTTGTGATGATGCCAAAGGGATCGAACAGCTCGTGTTACACCAAAGGGAGGGCAAGAGCAGTCATGTCATATAGCGGACACGAGCAATGATGATGTCATGTTAATGATAATGGGACAATAAAAATAGATGAGAAGTATAAATCCGGTGTCGACGGACACCAATGACCAATAGGCTATGGTAAGTGCAACCTAGGAATGCCACTAGGCTCCCGATGATCTATACGTCGGGTTAAAGGCCGAGTGTGAGTTCTTCTACTACCGCTTTTTGTGCTCACCTTCGACAGTCTCAACCAAGGACGTACCGAAAGAAATCTTAATCCTCAGAATGTGAGTCCTATCTATCACTATTCTAATCTCGGCGGTGGAGAAAATGTTTGGCGGCACTGAAGGAAATAATATTTCACTGGGAGGGGATTAGATGAGTGTACTAGTAGCGCTAAGCGTGAGCATTATCTGATTCGACAACAGTGGCAAGCGAGCAACTTGTAGGCGCGAATACTGCACCGGTAGCTGTGCTGGTGCAAGCAAGCACAACGACGCAAAGTAGGCGCGGTGGCGCAAGTCGGTGTGGCAGAGTAAGTAAATGCGGCGGTGCAAGTAGGCGCGATGATACAAGGAGGTGCGGCGGCGCGAGGAGGCGCGACTACGCAAGTATGCATGGCACCGCAAGTAGGTGCGGCGGCGCAAGTAGGTGGAAAGGCACGACAACGGGCACGATGGCAAGGCATCGTGGTGATGACTGTAGCCACGAGCACAGTGAAGAAGTGCGGCTTCAGGTGCAATGACCGGCGCAGCGATGGCTAGGCACGGCGGCAATGGCAAGGCATGGCAGCGGCGGTAGGGCGTGGCGGCAGATGGCAGGTGGCCACAGCGGCGATGGCAGGGCACGACGATGATGGTAGACGGTGGCCACAGCGGCTATGGCAAGACACGACGACGGGGACTAGACGTGGGTGGTAGTCGCGAGCGCCTGAAGCAGCCGTGTGCTGCGGCGGCTGCTGCGGTGGCCGCGGGCACCTCTAGTGGCTACTAGAGGCTGTTGCTGCGGTGGCGGACAGCCGCGGGGGGCTTGGGCAGCTTGGGCCGGAATGACTTGGGTGGCTTGAGCGGCCCCAGGCGGCCACGGGCGACCTCACACAGCCGCGGGCAGCCTAGGTGGCTGCAGGTTGGCCGCGGGCGGCAGCGGGCGACCTCACGCAAGCGTGGGCGGCCTGGGTGGCTAAGGGCTGGCCGTGAGCAGCCGCGGGTTACCCTGGTCTGCCACGGGTGACCTGAGTGGACGCAGGCTGGCCGCGGGCAGCTTGGGTGGCCGGGGGCAGCCTGGGCGGCCGCGAGCGGCCTGGGGCGGTCAAGAGCAACCTGATGTGGCCGCGGGCTGCCTGGGCGGAGGTGACGCTTGGCGCCCGCTGGTGTCACTAGGAGGCCGTTGGCGATGCAAGGCGACCTCAGGAACGGCGACCGGAGCGCCGGCGAAACCGGCGACAGCGGAGATTTTCGGCGATGGCGGTGGCGGTTCCCGTCAAACTCTAGGGTTTCTTTCTCTCTCTCTATTTTTGCAGTGGCATTTTCTTTAATATGAGAAAAAATAAAAAAACTAAAAAAATAAGGAAAAATCATATATTTTTATTTATTCTTCTCTTCCTATGGATAGGCCCCACCTTTTATAGGGGCAAATATGGGCCTTCCCCCCTTAGAAATAAGGAGGAAAAAGGCCCAATTAAAAGTAATTAGGGCCCCCTAATAAGAGGGAGAGGTACACAAATACGCCCACACATGCGCTAACATACGCGCAATGTGTAGGTTAGTACAACGGTCCAAATAGGTGTGAATAAACAAGAACAAACACATATACGACTGACATACATGGCCTACTAAACAAGGAAAATGCAAGTAAAGATAATGCCAAACCTTGTTGGCCCATTGACAAGGTCGGGTACTTCGAAGGCTGGGTATTGCGCGTGAGCCCTCGCTCAACGAACAGGTTTGATGGGGTCTTTGAAACTGGATGGCCCCCCATCATGATGGCTTTGAAATTTGACCACACTATATCAGATCAAATTATACCAAATATCTGGGCATGATTGAACCTTTAGTGGTTGGTACCTTATTTTCCTAGAGGGTTGATTCAATCAATTGGACCATCCAACAAACAATAGTAGATCATTAAGTTTGGTAGGAGCATCAAATGGAAAAGTAAAGCTTCACCCAATAGAAGGATGCCACATTGAAACATGGTAAGTAGAAAGAGTTGGACACAATATGAAAACCCGATAAATTCACCACTATTATGCCATCGTGGAGCGAGTATAGAGCTATAACAAACCCTATCATTGAGCTATGATAGAGCCACCATCATATCACACATTTTAGAGCTTTGTGATGTATCACTGTGAGCCCTACCAAGTGTGATGGTACCACTGCCTGGGCTCTATACACAATTGGCTCTGCTTTGATTATCCTGTTGAAGCTCTATCAAGTAGGAGAAATAAACAACTTTGAGTCTTTTTTATTATGATTATATTTTTACAACTTCGGTGGGCCTAAACAATTCCATTAAACTCATAAATGATCTCACATTATTCATGGATGTACTATCTTGATCAATCTTTTGCTCCTGCTTAGAATAATAAATAAGTCCGTTGGGTCAATTGTTGATCGCACCTCACACGGATTGGGTTTCTTGAAGATAAATTTCTTATTTGAGAGGCCCCGTCTGACCAATCAGATCAAATTTCCAACCTCTACCAATCATTTCTAATGAGCATAGTGAAGAGAGTACCCAGTCAAACATACAATAAAAAAATCAGCTTTTTCTTATGATTCTAATATATTCATACATATTGAAATATTCTAAAGCTAGTAAATATCATACACTAGCTCCAATTAAAAACCTCCACCACTAGTATCCTTGAATAAGTTGATTGAGCAATTTCATCCCTCAACCCATCAGCACAAATCTTCATAAAACAAAGAATATATTCCATTTCATGAGCACCTTATCACATTAAAATATAGAATGCTACAAAAACTAATTTAAAGTAAAATTAATCAGGAAAAAAACCACTAACAAAATATGTATTATTTGGAGATGAATCCTTCGTTAAAATACTCTTAGACCAAAATGGAAGGTAAAAAGTCAAATTTCTTCATAAAACTGGGGACACGTCACCAATTTTATAGAAATGAAGTAAATGATATTTTTTATAAAATTCTAAACTTTTGAAAATACTCTTGACTTTTTTACAAGGTTTTAGATGAATTTTCAAAGTCTGAGTTCACACCCTTTGGATTGACCCTAGCATTCTGGCCTTGAAAAATTTGAATATTAATCAAAACACTAACTGAGGCATTTGGAGTCAAATGCCTTTAATTTGATCATTATTTGACCTCGTGGAAACATTAACATATCAATTTAAATAACAATACTAAATTAAAATTTTATGCAAGATAATTTTAAGCTAAAAAATGATCATTTCTTCAAAAAGAGTTCACATTTTTCTTTGTAGTGATACATAATCTTGGTGTTTCTTGATTCTAAACTGCTATGGTTATGCATTATTTAAATTTCCCTGAAAATCAATGTGTCTCCATGAAGAATCCAAATTTATATGGATGTTGCAAAAATCCAACCCAGGGATATAAAGAGAAGTAGAAAAAGTTAGGCATAATTCTTTACAATATTATTGGCCTATTGATATTAATTTTAAAAATATACACATATTTAGAATCATAACTGATGAAAAATTTTAATACTGTGAGTTTCATGATGAGATATGTCTATTTAGAAGACTGGATCATGTCACAAAGATAAGTATATTCTCTCTAAGATATCTATTGGAAGCATGAATATGAAAAAATATTTTACAATTGCATGCCTATAATCACAATCCATAAATATTATTTTTTAATTTTCGTAGTTAAATTCTTCAATTACAAAAATACTCGAATGTTTTAGTATTTCCTTTGAACTAAAATTTTAGAAGAAGTCTTAAAATATAATAAATTAATAAATATAAATCCAAAAAATTATTAAATTTAACCCTGAAATTCAGATAAAAGAGGGAAACAAAATTATTTATCATCTTATTCCGTCAATAAATGAAGTTTACTTCATTAAAGATCAACGTTAATTTTTAAAATAAATTACTCAATACATAACTTGAGTGTGGATGAGTTAATTTAAATATTCAAATATAATTTATCACTCTATATTTTTATTAAGTGAGTCTGAAAATGTTAAATATATTTTGATTTCCTGTGACGCAATATTTAACTGTATATTCAAACTATATTTATCACATATGTTGAACTTGGTTTTTACTTATTTCATCAATAGATGATTTCATAAGGTAATATAAGTATATTTCAAAGGTTTTAATGTGGGTTGAACAACATCATATCTCAATTGAAAAGGTTCTGATTGCATTAAAAAAAGGTTTGATCCATCTCAAATACCGTCAGTTAATTTTGACAATAAAAAAATTATAGATGGGCCAACCATTTCCAACCACTTTTGTCTCAATATTAAACATGGATAGGGTATACAGATTCAAAGAATCTTATGATGCAAAAGATTCTCATAATTTGGTATTATAAATTCATTGTTTACTTATTTAATAACTTATGTTTTTACTATCGTCTCATCATGAAATTATCCAATGCCTTCAAAATGATCATCACATTTAATTTATACATCATATATTGGAACTTTGAAGACATTGAATAATTTAAGGCCATAAAAGTAATGTATTATGGATAATAATAAGAAAATCTAACTTTCTCAGGCAGTTAATCTAACTTCATGCCTTGTCTTATATTGAATAAAAATTTTAACATAAATATTTGTATGACTTCAAGTCATATAAACTAATATTTTACTAGTAGTAAGTTCATAAAGTTAGTGTTTGTCAATGACATAGGCATTTTATATGTTTTTATTACTATAAATTGAAGTATTTATTAGAATTTTATTTCTTTCAACATAAATTCTAGTATAACGTTCAGTAATTCTTTTCCAAATTCCCTGTTTTATGTTATTTCATTGTTCAGTTACAAGTTTTTTCGCTTTGTTCAACTAGTTGAAGTCAGGAGCTAAAACAAATAATAATAATAAGATAAAAGGAAATAATTCAAATCTTTTGAGACAAGAATGACGACTCCACAGTTAGATGGACAGTGCGGAGCCCGAGGGTCTTAAAGGATACCACATGATAGGCCAACCATTAGGTTTGGTTTCTGATAATGTGCCTCAATATCTAGTTTGCATTGTAAATTCAATATGGGATGTGAACTGAGAAAACACCCTGAAGAAGACAATAACATATAGTTTCAACTTTTGGCCATTTTTCTCATCCTGTTTATGATGGTATTTTTCAATATTTTTTTGCCGTCATTCATGTTTCATCTTTTTATTTTAAAAGTCCAATTGTTTCCTTGCGTTGCAGTTAAAGAACGAATTTTAGAAAAAAAACACATGAGAATCATGCAAAGCCAGTCCATTATTCAATATTTCTTGAGCTAACCACATATGTTTTGTGGAAGTTCCATTCAGAATACACTGATACTTGCTCATGGCCCACCTTCGGAATAAATAATGTTTCACATGGGAGCTATCATGTCGGCCATGTACAAGAAACATTACTCGGGGCATATAAAACATTCTTTTCCTCCTATTTTTCTTTCATTTTTAGATTCAAACCTATGCAAACATCTCAAATTCAAAAGGAACAAAAAATCTAAGAGACCCATCACGTTCAGATTAATTTGGTTTTTCTGTCTCTTCAATAGATCAACTTGACCATCACATGAACTTCTGTTTTTGGTTTGTGTTATTCACCAAAAGTGGGTTGTTCTCTCCTTTTGAAGTAGTGCAATCCTTTTGAGCTGGGTCTTTCTTTAATATGCGTGCCTCATAGAGAGACTATTCATGAGGAAATATTGAGCTATCACTAAAACATGTGATTTCCACAAATCCACTTTATGTTTGCCTTCTTTGGTGCAGTAGATTAATTCACCAAATATCAAGTTCAGAGGTTCCCCAACAATTCCAAATAAATCTGAAATATCACTCTCACAACTGACTTAGACAACAATAGGAGCAACCCATCATTCTCCAGCTCATGAATCTTAATGAAAACTCAAGGATGCCCGTCTTTAGTATTTACAGAATGCCCACGGAGGAACATCGAATAGCATACCCACAACCAGAGGATCATAACTTGTGGGTAGAGAGAGAGAGAGAGGAAGAGAGAGAGGCAGGGAGAGAAGGAGAGAGAAAGAAAGGCAGCGAGAGAGATAGAGAGAGAACGCGAGGGAGAGAGAGAGGGAGAGAGAGCGCGAGGTGGGAGAGAGAGAGGAAAGGAGGGAGGGAACAAGAGAGATAAATAAAGAACGCGAGGGAGAGAGAGAGAGGGGGGGAGGGAGGGAGCAAGAGAGGTAGATAGATAGAGAACGCGAGGGAGAGAGAGAGAGAGAGAGGGAGAGAGAGAGGGAGGGAGCAAGAGAGATATATAGAGAGAGAACGCGAGGGAAAGAGAGTGAGGGAGAGAAAGGGGGAGAGAGGGAGAGAGGGAGGGAGCAAGAGAGATAGATAGAGAGAAAACGCAAAGGAAAGAGAGAGAGAGAGAGAAAGGGGGAGAGCGGGAGAGAGGGAGGGAGCAAGAGAGATAGATAGAGAGAGAACGCGAGGGAGAGAGAGAGGGGGAGAGAGAGAGGAAGGGAGGAAGGGAGCAAGAGAGATAGATAGAGAGAGAGATATATATATATATATACACATAGATAGATAGAGAGAAGAGGGAGAGGGAGAGGGAGAGAGAGAGGGAGCGAGCGAGAGAGGGAGAGAGAGGAAGAGAGAGAGAGAGAGAGGGAGAGAGAGATTGCGTGAGAGAGAGAGAGAGCGAGAGAGAGAGGGAGAGAGATATAGATAGAGAGAAGAGAGAGAGATATAGATTAATAGAGAGAAGAGAGAAAGAGAGGGAGAGAGATATAGATAGATAGAGAGAAGAGAGAGAGAGAGATCAATGAGCTCAGTGGAGCTGAGAACCCATGCTTGCGTTTCTCAGGAGCCTGCGGAATTCGATAAGACTGATCTTCCCGTCCTGATCTATATCCGCCTCTTCTAGCAGTGGATCGATAGATCCCTTCATTCCCGTATGCTGCAAATTATTGATCCACATCATCAATAATAGAACTAGTTCGTTCCAGATGACCTAACTGGATGCATATGAAGATCTGTGGATGGACAGATGGATGGATGGAAGGAAGGATAGAGCCGTGGATGGATGGAGGGATGGATGGAAGGATGGAGCGGTGGATGGATGGACAGATAGATGGATAGATGGATCGATGAATGAATACGTATAGATATATGTGTTTATAAATATTGGCGCAGATCTACATATATGTGTAAAGAGAGAAAGTTGTTGTTGTCAGTAGAGAGAGAGAGCGAGAGAGAAATATCGAGAAAGAGAGAACGAGAGAGAGAGAGAACGATAACAGACCAACAGAGAGAATGAGCGGGTGACACACAAGGACGACAGAGCGAGAAAGAGAATAAAAGAGAGAGAGAGAGAGAGAAGGTGAAAGATACAGACGACAGAAAACGACGAGAAAGAGAGGACAAGAGAGAGGGAACGACGACAGAAAATACGACACGAGCAAGAGCGAGATAGAGAGCGAGCGAGAGAGAGACGGATAGAGGGAGAGAGAGAAACAACAGGAGAGGGAAGGAGAGAGAGAGCGATAGAGAGAGGGAGAACGACGGAGGGACTGAGAGAGAGAGAATGACGGAGAGAGATAGAAAGAGAGAGAGAGAATGACGGAGAGAGATAGATAGAGAGAGAGAGAGAGAGAGCGAGGGGGGAGAAAATGACGGAGAGAGAGAGAAAGAGAGAGGGAGAGAATGACGGAGAGAGAGAGAAAGAGAGAGGGAGAGAACGACGGAGAGAGAGAGAAAGAGAGAGAGAGAGAGGGAGAGAACGACGGAGAGAGGGAATAAGAGAAGGAGAGAACGACGGGTAGAGAGAGAAAGAGAAGGGAGAACGATGGACAGGAAGAAAGATAAAGAGAGAGAGCGAGAGGGAAACAAAGAGCGAGAAGGAGAGAACGACGGGTAAAGAGAGAAAGAGAATGAGAAAACGAAGGACAAGAATAAAAGATGGAGAGAGCGAGAGGGAAACAATGAGTGGAAGGAGAGAGAATGACGAAGAGAGAGATAGAGAGGGAAAGATAGAGAGAGACGGAGAGCTAGAGAGAGAAAGAGAGATAGAACAGCACTGACCATCCTCAGCTCTTCAGCCGTGATGAACCCATCTCTGTCAACATCGAATTTCTCGAAGGCAGCCTGTGAGCGGGACAGCCACTTCTCCAAATCGTTCTTCTCCATCTGATGCACATGCAGAGTCGCCGCCACGAACTCATCAAAATCAACCAATCCGTCCGTGTTGCTATCGATCTACACCCACCCCACAAAAACCAACCCTCAGATCAATCCCCACGAACACACACAACGCAAGAACAAGAACAATTAAGAGACTTGTTTAATTACCGCTTGTAGAATCTCCAGCACCCGGGGCTCCCTCATCCTCCAAATTATATCCTTGGACAACGCCTATAACAAGACAAATAATCGTCAATTGTTCAAATTATTCAGATAAGTCCAAAAGAGAGCAAATTTTTTAAAGATTAGACAAGTTTTTCTACGTGTCTCATCTCCTCCAGGCTGATGGAGCCGTTCTTATCTACGTCGATGGCGTTGAACTGGTCTCGGAGGTTCGCCAACTCGTGTTCGTCTAGCGTGCTCGCCAGGGCCTACAAATTGCGATTTTTAGTTTTTTTTTTTTTTCGGTTTAAGAAAAAAGAAATAAAATTGACCCACGCGAAGAGCCAGCTGCTTCATCCTGCTAAACTTGACAAACTGTCGCATGCTGCCGAGCACTGAAATGTCCAGGGGAATCTCCGAGGCGTCGCCGTCTTCTCTCACCCAGGGGTGAGCTGGTAAATGTAATCAATAAAAACTGTTAATCATAATTGAAAGGGAGATTATACTGGTTTAATCATGATTAAAAAGGGGATAATACTGACAGAGGGCCTGAGCGGCGGTTAATCTGGCGCGAGGATCTTTAACCAGGATCCTCTTTACGAAGTCCTTGGCGCTTGGGCTTATGCTCGGCCATGGTTTACGACGGAAGTCAGGCTTATTCCGTAAAACCTGCAAAAAAATTGATAAAAAATAAACATCTCACTTCGGACAACATCAGTTCACTTATAGTTATTATTTTCGCTCAACCTTCAGAGATGACGGAGAACACAACCATTCTCAGTGGCCAAACCCTTAGAACTGAATTATAGTGGAACTCAATTTTTTACCCGTCAGACTGCTCTAATCGAGTTTTTTTCGGATTTAAGCCCCTACCCACTTTGCTAAAAGTTATAGCTTATAGCAAGGGGCTTACTTTTCCTCTCAAGCAGGATCTTGTTTTTCAACACTCCTCCCCAACATGGTCCATGACAAGATTCAGGAGCCTACCCACTGTGCTAAAAGTTAATATAATTTTTCTTAAGCAAGGGAAATAATATTTTTCTTAAGCAGGGTGTTGTTCTTCAACAAAGATTTTTTTTTTTGAAAACTGCTTCAACAAAGATATTATCGCTGATTGAAATGAACGTTTTCCCCCGAATTAAGAGCAGAAAAAATGGGAAAAAGAGTGTTAAGAGACCTCCTTGAAGATTCCGTCCTCAGTTTTGTCCCAAAATGGTCTTTTCCCGCAGAGTAAAATGTAAGTGATTACTCCGATGCTCCACACATCTGACTCGGGCCCAGATTTTCGCTTCAGAACCTCTGGGGCAACGTAATATGCGCTCCCCACAATGTCACGGAATCTCTGTCCTGCATTGAATTGCACGACTCAGAGGTGATTAGTCCACTTTGCTGTGCGCATTTAAGAACAGCAAATTTGAAAGAAAAAAAGGAAGATCACCCAGAATTGGTGATCAACACAGATAATTAAGAAAAATATGATTAACAAGACGGCTTTTCCAGAGCCCACCTGGCTTTATAAAGTCAGACAAGCCGAAGTCAGTCGCCTTAAGTGGCGAGTCTTCGCTCTTGGACTTGAAGAGAAAATTCTGTAGATTTGTGTACCAACTTTTTGTCAATTTCTCATTATAAATTCACTTTATTGACAAATTAATAAAACCATACCTCTGGCTTCATGTCGCGGTGGACTATTCCGTGTAGATGGCATTTGGCTGTGACCTTCAGCATCTGGCGCACCACCTTGGCAGCATCTTTCTCCGAGTACCGGCTATCTTTCCTGTTATGGATGGCTTCATCTGTCAGCCAATTTCGGGCTGAAAGAAGAAATGGCGATATCATATTGATATATTTTTTTCTTTTTTGGGTAGCAAGAACGATCTCTTTATTGATAGATCTGTTTATGTGTTAATTTTTCTTAATCGGCTTGTCCTTTGTCAAATTAGGAAGAAGACTATTATGGGCTTACTTGGACAGTATCCGGTCCAGTAGCTCGCCGCCTTCACACAACCTGATTAAAGAGAATGTCAACACGTTAAACTAATGCCAGTGGACACATGATAGTATTTTAGAAGCAAAAAACACCAAAATTAATTACTTGTCTTTATCTAGAGGCCTAACGGGGCAATTTTTTCAGATGACAAATTATTTATGAGAATACTGAAATTTTCAAAGAAGATACGAGGGAAAATAGAGAATGTTCGGCTTTTAGGATTGGAAAAGAAGTGAAGATATACTGTCAAAGATATATAAGTATAGCACTACGAGTTGTTTTCCCAGAAATGAAGTTTCAATTTGAGTCTGATGTTCTCTGGAACTTATATCCTAATAATATTTTTTAACACAGACCATAAAAATGAAATTGGCTGCCAGCCATCCTTTGAAAACTGCTCCAGCATTTAGAGAATAAAACACTCTCGAAATGCGGTTGCAAATTTGTCTTTTAGTAAGAGAAAACATATATTTGAAAACTGAAAACTCAAGAAACCGAAGGGTGAGGAATAAATCTCACTCCATTACTATGTACACATAGGAGTCATCTTCAAAGGCGTTGTGAAATTGAACTACATTCTCGTGTCCCGTGAGAGCCTGCAAGATCTTCACCTCTCGCTTCACATCCTCAACAGCAACAGGAAGAACCATCTGGGATCAAACAAGATTTACAGAGACGTTTAATTAGATCGAAGAGAAAACTGCTGCTATCTTAATTAATCAAGAAGAAGAAATGAGAAAAAATAAATAAACTCCACTCTTTACCGGAGAACTTACAAGGAAAAACTATAGATTCTTTATAGTTAATAAGAGAAATTCCGTTTGAAATTCTGGGGAATCACCGTTGTTTGTAAAGGAGGACTCCTATGAATCGATCCCCTAAAAAAAAGAATTATTTTTCGCTCTAGCAATTCTGACAAAGGGGCTCGATTCCAAGCGCCGGATAATTTATTGGAGGATTGAATTCCGCCGGATCAGACCCGAAAAACCGATGAATTGTACCTTATTCTTGTCTATTTTCTTGACGGCAACCTTTTCGCCGCTGGCTTTATCCGTCGCAACAAACGTAAAACCAAATTGCCCCCTGCCCAGAAGCTTCCCGATCGTATACCTGCTCTGAAAATCCCTCCCATACCCAAAGGTCGTTCTTTTCCCACATGGAACAACACCATCCGTCTTCCTCTCTCTTCGATTCTCCCTCTGCGGCTGCCTCGGCGGCGGGGGCAACGCGTTGTTCTTCTGCTGCCGCGCGCTGGCGCCGCTGCTGCTGTATCCTATGACTTTGGCAGCGCTAGAGAGACAAGATCCCATCTTTTCCTCGAATTCTTCGCCAAAAACATCAATTTCGACCTACGACGGAGAATTATGAAGTTTTTCCATAGACTTACAACATATCGGATCAGGATCCTGGCAGGAAGGCGAGAGGAAGGTATGTGGAAGTCGGAAAACCATCGATTCGTCAACGATCAACGATCAACGCGGCCGTGGACTGCGGTCGTAGTTCAATCTCCGAATCGAAGATAGAGTCTTCTACCCCACTCGCTCTACTCTTTGTTTTCAAATAGTAACAATTACACGAAAGTCCCTCTCTTTTCCGATAATTTAATTCCCGCTTCAATCCCTTTCCAAATTTCTCACGCAATTAGCTGGCACACGGTTTTACACGTGGCTGTATCTGAGTGGATAGTTCCGAGTGCGGCAGATAATGCCAAAAATCAATTAATTCGTTGCGCGTAGGGTTGACTAGACGTTGACTGGTCAACTTAGAGAAAACTGATAAAACTGACTATTATTAAACGTTGCATGAGTCAGTCTTTGCAGAAATCTCCCCCAATGACTAATTGACGACTCAACTTACTATGTTTCTATGTCAATTAGAGATTTAACTAACAATAAAACAGTGAACCTGTACCCCTACTCGGAAACCTAAACGTTGGTGGGGTCTTGGTATTGGCTTTTGCAAAAACCTAAACTTCAGAATGGTTGGTATGACCTACGAGTATTAGACAACATCTAATTCAAAGTTAAAAAATAATTGTCAATCTTTTATGTCTAATATTGATCAGAAGAGTTAAATTATATTGTTTTCGCAATGGATTCACTTTAAAATCAAAGAAAAGTCTGGCACGTCTCTCTGCAGCAAAGCTTTGTGAAAAACATTACAGTACTATAGGTTCTAGAGCTGATGAATATAGTAAGTTTGATATTTATGTTTCAAAGATGTGTTGTGGTTATTTTTTCCCTTTGAATTAGGTAACTAACTTTCAGTAAGCCTATGAATCACAAATGGAGGGTATGGGTTAGCTTAGGTTTTTCTTAATTTGATAAAAAATGTTGAAACCTGCACAAGAAAGAAGTAATTTAATAGAACTTTAATGTTACAATTACCACGAGCAAAAATGGTTTTTGGACGAATGGCAGATGGAGAATTTGAATACACGGAGTGGGACTGAATGGACATCTGTTCAGTCATCTGTACATGGCATTTCATCTGGTCCAGCTCATTATTTATCCTTTATTCACCATCTTCACCATTTTGTTATCAGTCCGTTCTGCCATTAGTCGTGATGAAAAATGCAATGGAATAAATATGCAAAACAGCGTGATGAAAAAAGAGTGTGACAGAGATAGCAAGAGAGACAGAGAGAGAAAAAGGGAAGGACACTGAGTGGGAGAGCAATGCCGACAAGATGATGGACGACGTCTCTGTCGATGACAGTCATCTTCCCCGTCGACAATAGTTGTTGTCCTATCAATGATGTTCGTTGTCCTATTCGGCAACATTCATCATCCCTATCAATGATGATCATCTTCCTGGATGTCAATGATCATCGTCCCAGATGACGGTGGTCAACAACCCCATCCACCACAGTCTGGTCTCCATCCATGATGGTTGCAATCCCCCTCATCATCAACAATTGTCGTCCCCATCAACAATGCTCATCATCCACCTCGCCAAGGGTCATTGTTCCCCTTGATGATGTTATCATCCCCATGATCCATGATCTTTTTCCCTGTAATACATTATTAATTGTCCCCAATTGACATCCTCATCCCCCCTCATCGACAGTTAATTTAATATTAGCTTATTTATATTTAGACTTATATTTAATTTAATATTAAGTAATTAGAATTTTTTAGTTTAGTCTTTTGCCATGCCACCTGTCATCATTTGAATCTTCAAATGGAGACCAGTCATGGCTTTTTTTCAATGATTAATGCAGCTAAAGGGATATTATGGCATCATAATCATGATGCCATAATGGTTAATCAATACTAACTCATCTTTATTCGCATGTGATGAAGAGGGCCAATGAAAAAATGGTGGGAGTTTAATTTGCACTTACTATGGTCACATGGACTGGGGATGAGTTATTTAATATTATTTATTTAGAATTTTTTTATTCTATTGAGTTATCACCAATGATGGCGCCAACCACGTGTCAACACATAAGTGGATCCACATATACATGAGGCACACACGTGTATAGGTGGCGCTGATGTGTTGATTGTTTTATGCGTAGATGTGGTGCAAGCTGACGTAGTGTCATGTCATGACCTTTTAATCATAAAATATGCGTATGTCTATTGTACTTTTATGTTTAGGTTCTAGTGTCAACCCAGCTCATACATATATGATTTACAATATCGAACAAGTGTTATCCGACATTCGGATGACATCAAGACGATTTAGCTACTGGATATTGGACAAATGTCAAATAATCTCCTTTTACTGAATACCACGATGAATATCATGTGCATAAGGATGCGGCAAATACATGTACCAGATATTGGATTCCATCTCCAGATACCAAGTATCAGAATTTGTGCCAAAAATTGGTATCCAGATGTCATTCTAAAAAACACAACCCATTGTCCCATATGGAAAAAAAGTATACTAAAAACGAGCATAAAAACCTTAAAAGTATGAAGTAGAAGTGTTGTACTCACAGCATTGGACTATAAATGATGTTGACCAAGTTAGGCCTTTGAAAGTAAAATACTGGCCTTTGGGATGATCCAGAGGAATTACTAACTATTTCAATATCAACCACTTGAATGAATTGAATATTGATAAAATAATTTAAAAACTATTAATTGTACTCACACATCTGATACATATAACTCCTATTGCTTGATGTCACGCGGTCAAATCCTAAGCTACGAACAACACTTGGATCGAACATGTGCCAGCCTCAACTCTTGTGCAGAAATGCTGAGCAGCATTTGCTTGTGCAGCGGAAGTCACTTGCAATAGCTTTAGATTACTTGGAGGTTAAGGAGAGAAAGTAGGTCTATTCCCCATACATGAATTGGGTCATTGTATTATATGGAACAAGATTACATCATAGCCATAGCCATTACATGGGGAAAGACTAGGGATCATACCACATATGAGATGGGGAAAAATGCATGCTTGGGTAGTGGCATTTTTACGCCTTGAGGCCCACATCCCCGTGCACGCACCTGCCACCACCACCGCTTCGTGCATGCCCTCAGCGCACCCACCAGTCCGTCCTAGTCTTGACGCTCCACGAGCCACCAACACCTGCACTCGCGCCGCACTAACACCACTACACTCACTCAGCATTAGTGCTGCGGTGCTCGACAACCCAAGCCGTGGTGCCGCATGCCACGTCACTAGCAATAGGGGCGCCACGCGCCTCACACCTGTCTCAGTGCTCTTTGCACCAATACTTTTGTCTCTTGGTGGGATGTCACCTGCCTTGCGCCCTGCGCACGCAGCGAGTGTGGCACATAGCTCCCATACCCATGTGTCGTGTAGTGCCCACGTTTTTGCCCCCTGGCTTGCACAACTTTCACACACACAATGCACATGTGTGCACGTGTCCTCGGTGGCCTGCATGCGCAGCCTGCCTTGATCTGCGGCGCTTACACACTGATGAGCATGAGCACCTACAAGGTATTGACTTAAAAGATTAGAGTCAGCTGTGACCACCCATGATACATGTGGTGTTCATGCTTAAGGACTTAATCCCCTATTCTGAGTCCACGTACACTGACTGATCCTCATACTTAGCATGCAGGCATCTGTGCAGCAATGCCACCTACTTTGGGGCTTTACACGCCCCTGACACATACACATATGTATATATGTTTCGTAGTAAAATGATATGTTAATTAAGTAATATTTTTATTTATGTTTTGGATATCAGAAAAACCAATATCCAACATTGGTATCCAACCTTTGAGATGAAGACAGAGGCTGATATCGACATGGATAATAATGTCCGATATCAGTAGTGTAGCAACTGCTATCTAATACTATAATTTGATATCCAGATATCAGCAAAGATGGATATTGCATATTCCATTTCTGTTATATGGTTCAGCATCCATCCTGACATTCTCATCCAGTGTCGGGCTCGACATAGAAAAATACTAGCTGGTACACATGTCATTCATAGACCATGAATTGAGAAAGACATAAAATCATCTCGTCCTTTTATTGGAGAATTTTCATAAAATTTAAAGGAATAAAATTTAGATGCAATGTGAAAATAGTAGCAAGGATGATGAGAGATAAATAATTATATTATATCAACAGCTGGGAATCATAAAAGTTCAGGGCTTGATATCTAAAGACATAAAAGATCGATCATACAATAATTTTGAGGGCAGATTTGGCTTTCTCTCCTGTATCCATCCATATGGTTGGATCTATGAGACAGATCCCAATATTTGTAAACATATATTTGAGCTTACTTCCTACTTGGAGAGTGTCATAGAAAGATTGATATTTTTGAAGATTCATCAAGTGTCTGTTGGTTCCCTAAATAATTAGATCATGCAAAATAGAAGAGAAAAGGTTTTTTTGCAAGAGAAAATCACCGTGGTCCTGGCCGAAAACAAGGACCCATGGTAAGTTATCTGGCATTACCTTGATTAATGTCCAACACATATATTAGGTTAGAACCATTCCTTCTCTTATTCTCATTTCATTTTACCATCACTATAACATCCTATCTTGTCATCTCCATCACAGATTTATGTCTCAAATCCATTTAATCATAAACCCTAATGCACCCATTTCATCCCCTTTTTCCCTTATTCATCTTCCACATCCATCATTACTCCTTCTATATCTCATCCATTTTATTCCCCCATCCCTAATTCTCCATCGCCTTCATCTTATTCATGACTCTTAATAACACTCATTTAGTTCTTATTAAATATTTGTTATCACCTTCCCACCTCCCTGTTTCCCTCACTTCACTATCTCTTCTTTATGTGTATATGCTCTCATTCTTCTTGAATCACCACTGAAGTAGAGTTAAATCCCTAATTATAGTTACCTGTGGAGATGAACTGTACTCATCACTTACTAGTTAATTTTATTTACACATTGGTTTTATATATATTTATTTGTTAAACTTAAAAATACCAATGATATAATTTAAACCAAACAGTTTGAGGTTATGAATGGCCATGCTCCTCTTTTCGATCTACAAAGATTCTAACTATTTCTTTAAAAAAATATTTATCAAAAGTTAAATCATCCAAAATGTCATCAATCCTCCTATCTTATTCATTTTATCATTTCCATTCTCAACCATCAGCAATATGTGATGGATGTATGATGGCAGAAATCATTTCGTTCAGTCATCCGTCCATCAGTCTGGATGATGAGGGAAGATGAAGTTGGATGGAACAAATGAGAATATGTCATCCATTTAACAAGCCTACGAGCAAACACCATTAAGACCACAAAATGATAAGAGTAACTGGTACTCTAATGATCAATATTTTTCTATCTTCACCATTCCTGTATTTTCTCTTTCAATATCTCTTTCCTCTCTTTCTCTCCCTCTATTTACCCTTCCTCTTTCTCTATTTTTCACTCCCTCACTTTCCCCTCCCTTTTCATCTCCCTACCCTCTCTCTCTCCATCCCTTTTTTCCTCATTCTCTATCTCCTCTCTCTCTCTCCATCTATGTCTCTCTATCTCTCTGTTACCCCTCTCTCTCGTTCCTCTGCCCCCACTCTCTATTGTTCTCTCTAGTTCTTGGTTTATTTCAATGTTCCCAATCAGTCACCCTCTCAGACCATCTCCTGGCATGAGATATTTCAAGTGCAAATGGGAAAGGGGGGGTTGACCACACTCTGGTCTCATCTGGCTTGACCCTTTGATCAAAACTAGACCAAGTGTGTGGTACACCCTGAAATGGCTAACCGATGGTCCCTGTCCTCTCTGGTCTGACCAGTCCCCCGTACAAAATGGCGAACCCTGTAAGTACATATGTTTATATAAAAGAGTCGTAAAAGGGTTTTTGAGATGTCAATCTGTCTCTTGTATCTCTCTCTATCGCTCTCATACTCTAAATTCCATGAAGGATGTGAGACTTCCTAGGCCAACATGAAGCTAGAGAATGATAGAGGATATTAAGATCAAAATGTTGATTAAAGCTGCTGAGACAAAATTTCAGACGAGACCCTTGAGACAATTTCTTGGTACTGTTGCCATTAAAGTTTTGTCTAGATCGGTATCAGTTTTTGCAAAAACCTAAAATTTAATGTGGTAGATAAAACCAATTTGTGGTTAAAATTCAATTCAAAGTTAAAATTTATAAGTCAACATTAAGATCAAAGTATTCATTAAAAGCGTAAAAAAATGATTTTAATACGTAAAGATACCGTTTTCATGATGGATTGTCTTTAGAATCAAAGAAACATTTGGCATAACTGTATACATAAAAAACTTTGTGGAAATAGGCATTACAGTAAATAGGTATATACTGTAATGAATATATTAAGTTGGACGCTGATACTTCAAAGATGTACAGTGGTACTATTTTTGCCTTTAAAATTGGTACCTAACTTTCCATAGACTCGTGAATAGCAAATCAACGGTATAGATTTGGTTATTGTTTTCAAAATTTTGATAAAAAATAATTAATCCAACATAATGTTAACATCAAAATCTCCATGGGCAAAAATATTGTTGGACGAATGACAAATAACGATTTCGGATATATGGGATGGAAACTGAACAAAGATCTGTTCAGTGATCCATACATGGCATTTCATTTGGCTGAATTGTCATACGCCCATGATTCATTATCCTCACCATCCAACCATCAGTCCTGTTTCATCATTATTCCGTGATAAAGTATGAAATATGATAAATTTGGGAAAAAATGGATTACATATGCAAGAAGGGAGAGCGAGAGTGAGCGAGATTAGAGAAGAGTGATAAAAAGAGAGAGCAGGAGAGAGAAAAAAAGTTCCAGATAGAGAGTGAGAGAGTGAGAGCAATACAGAGAGTGAGAGAGTGAGAGAGTGAGAGCAGGATAGAGAGTGAGAGAGTGAGAGAGACAGAGATAGAGTAGGAGAGAGAGAGCAGAGGAGAGAAAGCAAGTGAGAAAGAATCATCTGTGATGGATGACTGATGACTCAAATCATTTCGTTCAGAAACTAGACCATCACTCCAGATGATAACAAAAGAGGAAATTGGGTGCGTGACAATCTGTAATCCGTACAACAAGCCTAGAAGCAAACACTATTAAGACCACAGACTTGTAAGAGTAATTGGTGCCATAGCAATCAATAAATTTCTATATTCACCAGTTCTCTCCTCTCTCTCATTCTCTCCTTTCTCTCTTTCTCTCTCCCTCTCTTTACAATCTCTCTCCTCTCTCTCTTTCTTTCTCCCTCTCTTTACCATCTCTCTCCTCTCTCTCTCTTTCTCTCTCCCTCTCTTTACAATCTCTCCTCTCTCTCTCTTTCTCCCTCTTTTTACCATTTTTCTCCTCTATCTCTCTCTTTCTCTCTCCCTCTCTTTACAATCTCTCTCCTCTCTCTCTTTCTTTCTCCCTCCCTTTACCATCTCTCTCCTCTCTCTCTCTTTATCTCTCCCTCACTTTACGCTTTATCTCTCTCTCTATTTCTCTATCACACTCTTTACCATCTCTCCACTCCCTCTCTTTACAATTTCTCTCCTTTCTCTCTCTCTTTCTCTCTCCCTCTCTCTCTATCTTTACCCTTCTCTCTCTCTCTCTCTCTCTCTCTCTTTCTCTCTCCCTCTCTTTACTCTTTACCTTTCTCTCTTTGTCTTTCTCTCTCTCTCTCTCTCCTTCTCTCTCCCTCTCTTTACTCTTTACCTCTCTCTCTCTGTCTTTCTCTCTCCCTCTCTTTACCCTCTCTATATATATCTCTCTCTCTCTCGCTCTCTCTCTCTTTCTCTCTCCCTCCGTTTCTGCTCTCTAACTCTATTTCTCTCTCTTTTTCCGTCTCTCTATCTCTCCATATCTCTCTCTTTCCGCTCTCTTCACTATCTCTCTCTCTCTCTCTCTCTCTCTCTCTCTCTTTCTCTGTATCTTTTCCCTCTCTTTCTCTCTATCTGTCCCCTTTCTTTCTCTCTCTCTTTTTCTCTCCACCTTTCCCCTCTCTTTCTCTCTATCTGTCCCCTTTCTTTCTCTCTCTCTCCACCTTTCCCCTCTCTTTCTGTCTCTCTTTCTCTTTCTCTCTATCTGTCCCCTTTATTTCTCTCTCTATCTCTCTCCTACTCTCTATCTTTTCCCTCTCTTTCTCTCTATCTTTTCCCTCTCTTTCTCTCTATCTTTTCCCTCTCTATCTCTCTATATTTCCTCTCTCTCTCTCTATGTTTCCCTTCTCTTTCTCTCTCTGTTTCTCTCTATATTTCCCCTCTCTCTCTTTCTCTCTATATTCCCCCCCTCTCTCTCTCTTTCTCTCTATCTTTCCCTCCTCTCTCTCTTTCTCTCTATCTTTCCCTCTCGTTCTCTTTCTCTCTATCTTTCCTCTCTCTCTCTCTTCTCTCTCTTTCTCTCTATCTTCCCCCCCCTCTCTTTTTCTCTCTATCTTTCCCCTTTTGCTCTCTTTCTCTCTATCTTTCCCCTCTCTCTCTCTATCTCTCTCTTTCTGTCTATCTTCCCCCTCTCTCTCTCCTTCTCTCTATCTTCCCCCCCTCTCTCTCTTTCTCTCTTTCTCCGCCCCCCCCTCTCTCTCTATCTCTCTCTTTCTGTCTATCTTCCCCCTCTCTCTCTCATTCTCTCTATCTTCCCCACCTCTCTCTCTTTCTCTCTATCTTCGCCCCCCTCCCTCTCTCTCTTTCTCTATATCTTTACCCACTCTTTCTCTCTATCTTTTCCCTCTCTTTCTTTCTCTGTATCTATCCCCTCTCTTTCTCTCTCTTTTCTCTCTCTCTCTCTCTCTCTTTCTCTCTATCTTTCTCCTCTCTTTCCCTCTCTGTTTCTCTATATCCTTCCCCTTTTTTCTCTCGTGCTCTCTCTCATTCTTTTTCTCTTTATCTTTCCCCTCTTTTTCTCTCTATCGTTCCCCTCTCTTTCTCTCTATCTTTCCCCTTTCTTTCTCTTGCGCTCTCTCTCTCTCTCTATAAATATATTTCCCCCTCTTTCTCGCTCCCTCTCTCTATTTCCCTCTCTTTCTCTATCTCTTTCCTCTCTTTAGGGATGGGGGATCGGGTCGGATCATTTAAATCTTGATTCAAAGATTCGATTGAACAAATGCCAATTCGAACCGATCAGTTCAAATCTTTCGATCGAACAGACCCTTTGTTCGTTTTTGAATTGAAGTTCCAAACGAATAATTTGGTTCGTTTGTGTTTGTTCGGCCATTTGTTCAAACTGGCCAAATAAGTTCAAACAAATGGCCAGTAGCTCATCGGGGACGTACTAATGATCATTGGCAGCGGGCGTTAGCAGGTGCTGGTGCGATTGGCAGTTTCTGGCAGACCGTGGCGGTCATTAGTGGGTGCTGGCGGTTGCTGGCGGGCACTGGGCATGTGCTGGCAGTCACTAGTGCCGGTGGTGGTTGTTGGCGGGTGCTGGTGGTTGCTGGGAGTCGCTAGAAGAAGAAGAGGACAAAGGAGCTAGAAGAGGACGGAGAAGATGAAAAAAGAGCTAGAAGAAGAAGAGGAGGAAGAAAGAGCAAAAAGTAGAAGAGGAAAAAGAAGAAGAAGAAGCAGCAACTAGAAGAGGAGGAATAAGAAGAAGCTAGAAGAAGAAGAAGCTAGAAGAGGAAGAATGAGCTAGAATAGGAAGAAGAAGCTATAAGGGGAAGAAGGAGTTAGAATAGGAAGAAGAAGAAAGAGCCAGAAGAAGTAGCTAAAAGAAGAAGAGGAAGAAGAGCTAGAAAGAGGTAGAAGAAGAAAAAAACTAGAAGAAGCTATAACACGCAGGAAATCCAAAAACATTCAAACATGAACTATCAGAAAAGGACGAAAGCTACCAGGCAATTCTTTTGTTTTTCTTCAAAGGAACAAATTTTGATCCCATGTGAAGTTCTATTGGCGGGCCAAATTTTGCTTCAAGGGAACAAGTTGAAAAAGATGAAATGCCTGAAGAAGAAGAAGAAGAAGCATAACAAGTTAAAGTAGAAAAAAAGAAGAATCGAAGTAGAAGAATGAAAAAATGCAGAATGGAAAATGCAGAATGAAAAAAATTGAAGCAGATGATAACTTGCAATTTGTAATATAAAATTGATGAATATTACATACATGCATATGTTCTATTGGCCATATTTGCATTTGATCATAATTAAATGGACATAAATAGCTTGCACTATAGTTTCATGATTGTTTTTAATTTTTAATATTTTTTACACGACATTTGACCTCAGTGCATTGAAGATTTATTTTTTTCAGGGAATAAAATACTTGGCTAGAGGTTTTTATGGCTTTTACTAATTTTTTTGGAATTTTTATATATATTCTTATAATTTTATGACCATTATATAACCAAGAAATAATTTTTAGAATTAAAAGAACATATTTTACAATTTATTTAGCATTTAAAAATGAATTTTTTAATAAAATTACTTGGCGTCCACGTCATTCGCCTGATTGCGCCCAAATTTTGAGGGTAGGTTTGTCTTTTCACCCTCTACTATCCATACGGTTGGATTATAAATCAGAGGTTGGGGATAAAGGGAAAACCACCGAGGACGCTCTCCCCCAAGTTGTTTGACCAGGAAGGACACAGGATTGACTTGTGAAGTCGACAGATCTTGCTTCAAGAATGAAAGTAGTAAGTTTTTTCTTCACTATTTGAACCTCTTCTTGAACGATTTCAAATTGCCAAGGCATGGGCAAAATCTACATGCACTTGGAGATCATTTGAATGGTGATTAGCATTGCCATTTGAAATTGATTCAAGATCTGACTGTAAATTCTTAATTCTACATTGATTCTCATCTCATATTGCATCTTATATCCCTAGATTAGAGTTGAATTTCATCCTTTATTCATTTTCCCCCAATTTTTCTACTTTCTCTCTCTAGATTAATTCGCCTACTTTCTCTTTCTAGATCTAGAAATTGATTGTTTGAAAATTGAATTCAACATTTCAAATACCTAAATCCAAAATTTTATTGAAAAATTTGTCTATCTTCAAGCCCAATTTAAAAATCCATTTCATGCTTATAAATTCCCAATTTTAATACATAAAAAATTGTGTTGATAAATCATATTGATTTAAATCTTGGTTATCCGAATTACTCTGACACAAGAATCAAAATTATCCTATCTAGAGTGTCTTGACCAAAAATATTAAGATCAGTATTAAGCTTTTGCTTACTTTTGATTAATTACAAAACAAAATTAAACACAACCAAGGCCCAGTAAATGCAAAAATTAATTCAATCTTGAATTAATTCATTGAAATTAGGATAAAAATTCTTGAGAAGTGCCTTTGTGTGGTTCGACCCCTTTCTCATCCTAAAATTTCTATATTTTGAAAAAAGGGAATTCTATAAATTTATTGCATAAGCTTAAATCAAAACGAC
The DNA here is from genome assembly GCF_029677425.1 of Wolffia australiana. NCBI lineage: Eukaryota > Viridiplantae > Streptophyta > Magnoliopsida > Alismatales > Araceae > Wolffia > Wolffia australiana. The sequence continues at coordinate 6,680,930 of NC_135852.1, read as the reverse complement.
ACTTCTAAATTTGCATTTAACAACATTAAATTTAGGCGGATCAGCAGACTAACCCAGTATTGCAGGAGGCGAAGAACAAAAAAAATAAGAAAAAGGAGAATCGAAGATTTCAAGAGTTGACGTCTCCCTCTTTCTCGCTTTTCCTCTCTCCCTCTCTCTCTGTCTCCCTCTCGCTCTCTCTCTCCCTATGGAGACTCTCTCTCTCTCCTTGTTCCTCTTTACAACACTGTCCTCGAGACGACAGTGGACGAAACTCGGGCGGGAACTGAACACCGAATTTGGATTCGAACATTCGATTCAATCCGATTTGAACAACATGCTCGAATTGGATCAGATTCGAACATTCGATCCTAACAGCCATCTTGTTCAAACAGTCCGATCTGAACCCGATGCGCAGATCGGGTTCGGATCGGATCTGAACTGGACAGATCGATGTTCGGATTTGATCGTTCAAACGATCTGTCTGAATCCCTGATCCCTAGCTCTCTTCCCCACTTTCTCTCTATATATATATTCACTCTCTTTCCCCTCTCTTTCTCTCTCTCTATTTCCCTCTCTTTCTCTCTCTCTCTCTCTCTCTTTCCTCTCTTCACTACTTTCTCTCTCTCTTTCTCTCTTTCCTCTTCCCCACTTTCTCTCTCTCTCTCTCTATTTTTTCCCTCTCTTTCCTCTTTCCTCTCTCTCTCTCTCTATTTCCCTCTCTTTCTCCCTCTCTCTCTATATTTCCCTCTCTCTCTCTCTTTCCTCTTTCCTCTCCCTCTCTCTCTTTCGCTCTATATTTTTCCTCTCTTTCTCACTCTCTCTATATTTTTCCTCTCTTTCTCACTCTCTCTCAATATTTCCCCCTCTCTCTCTCTTTCTCTTTCCTCTCTTCCCTACTCTCTCTCTCTTTCTCTTCCTCTCTTCCCAACTCTCTCTCTCTCTAGTTCTTGGTTTCTTTCATCGTTCTCAATCCGTCAACCCCTCCGACCATCTCCCGCCGTTAGACATTTCGGACTGTTTCTGGGAGGATAAGGACCCCGTGGATCGACCTTTCGCTTGGTCGTCGTCGTGGAGGAGAGTTCGTCAAGATTCCCCGTCGATATCGCGCCATTTCCGTCTACATTCTCCTTCTCAGCTAGTTCTTCGACAGCGACGCCGCCAAACCACCAGGTTGGCAACCCATTCACTGCCCATGCCCTCCCACTACTGGCATCCATAACCTTTTGGCAGATGATCCCCCATGATTTGATATTTATACTAGCAAATCTAACCTGATCTCGTTATGATCCAAGATGAGTGACAGATAGAGGTGTTGTGGGATTAGAAGTACTTGTTGGGGAAGTTAATCTTGACTTGGTTAAGTTAGGAGTTGGTGTTTTTTGAATAAGTCAACAAAGAATAAGTCAGCATGGTTTAGGGTGATGTGGAGGCAAGAGCAGAGTTCAAGGAGAGCAGAAGACTGGGTTCCTTGGAAGACCAAGTTGTAGTATGCTGTGTGCATCAAGGTTCCTTTCTCTCTCAAAGTGTTCTTGTATCTTGTTTCTCTGTGTGAGATCAAGAGAGTGAGGGCTTCAAATTTTTTTCTCTGTGTGAGATCAAGAGAGTGAGGGCTTCAAATTTTTTTCTCTGTGTGAGATCAAGAGAGTGAGTGCTTGTCCTTCCCTTCTCTGTGTGAGTTGCTGAAGTGAGATAGCCAGGTTCCAACAGTACTTATATATTTCTAAAAGTCTCTCAAAAGGGTTTGTCCAGAAGATGATTGCAACCCGTGAATTTGTTTTCTCTCTCTCTTTTTGTGTCTGTCTCTCTCTATCACTTCCGTGGCCAACGTGAAGCTCGATAGAGAAAAATATTTCACTCCAGAACATTTCGGCACATGAATATTTCTCTCAAAGGGTTACTCTAGAAGATGATTGCGACACTTCAATTTGTTTTCTTTCTCTGTCCCTCTCCATCACTCTTTCTAAGTGCCACGAACGATGAGAGGCTTCCTAGCCGGGCGCCAAGGTGAAGCTTGGGAAGAGAGAATATTAATGACAAAACACTAAGACAAATATCATACCTAGTGAGGGTGGCGGAAGTATACATTATTCATGGATGATAGAGATTTAAAAACACTTTGGAACAAACAAGTACACGTGTAAACAAATAGATAAACTCAAACAAGCAGATAGATACATGGCGGGTAATTCAGTAGATAAAGAGATTATCAGACATGATGGATAAATCATAGATAGATAGTAGAGAGATGGCTAAATCATAGATAGATACATAGAGAGATGGATGGATAAATAGATAGATAGATAGATAGATAGAGAGATGGCTAAATCATAGATAGATAGATAGATAGATAGATAGAGAGATGGATGGATAAATATATAGATATATAGATAGATAGACATATCATAGATAGATAGATAGATAGATAGATAAATAGATAGATAGATAGATAGATCGATAGATAGATAGATAGATAGGTAGATAGATAGATAGATAGATAGATAGCGAGGTCAAGGGAGGGCGAGGGCAAGGGAGGGGAGGGAGGGTGAGGTCTGAGGGAGGGCGAGGGCAAGGGAGGGGGGGGGGGATGAGGTCTGAGGGAGGGCGAGGCTTAGGTCAAGGGATGGGGAGGTCAAGGTCTGAGGGAGGTCCAGGGCGAGAGGGAGAGGAAAGGGCGAGGGCAAGGGAGGGGAGGGAGGGTGAGGTCTGAGGGAGGGCGAGGCTGAGGTCAAGGGAGGGCGAGGTCAAGGTCTGAGGGAGGTCTAGGGCGAGAGGGAGAGGAAAGGGCGAGGGCAAGGGAGGGGAGGGCGAATGCAAGGTCTAGGAAGGTCCAGGAAGAGGTTGGGATAGGGAAGGGCAAGGGATGGTGAGGGGGAGGGTAAGGTAGGGCCAGGTTTGATGAAGGTTAGGGGTGAGGAAGAGAGGCCTAGCGAGAGAAGGAGGCCAAGGGGTAAGGGCGGGGGAGAAGGTAAGAGAAAGGGCAAGGGAGGGTGAGTGGGAGGAAGGGCGGGGACGAGGGAGAGTTGTCGAGTGAGGGGGGGAGGTTGAGGGCAAGGAACGGAGGGCGAGGACGAAGGTGAATATTGAGCATAGGGGATGTACGAAATGGTGGAGCTCGGCTAAAAGGACAGACATCCGGAAAGGACAGCAACAGTCAGATATAGTTATAGTCTTCAATTTCAGGTACCCTCCCAGGTAGGGTTTGACGGTCTCAGTCCGTTTTGGTTTTATGGCATGGACCTAAACCGTACCTGAAGTGCGGTCCGGTTCCAGTCCAGTATTGTTCGGTCCCGGTCCGGTCCGGTACCGAGGGTGGCAGAGGAGCAGGCGGGGGGGACAGAGGTGTTGTGCATGCGAAGCAACTTCAATGAGATTTCGGGCGGGTCATTGAAAGGGAGATGGGAGGGGAATGGGTAGTATGTGGGATAGGGTCCAGTCGGCTCCAGTTTTTTGGCATGGACCTAAACCTTACCTAAAGTTCAGTCCACTTCCGGTCTGGTCTTTTTTCGGTCCCGGTTCGGTCCGGTCCGACCGGTCCCCGGTCCAAAATGTCAAATCCTACTCCCAGGTATGATCAAATTAAACAAGATTAAGTTATCGAGAAAAAACATAGTTAGTGATTATAATATTTCCACCGAGTTTAAATGATTGTTAGTTGAAGATTAAATAGAATATCTGTCTTGTTTTGAAGTTCTCTTGGAATTTTTTTGAGTGTTTTTGAGTTCGTTAATTGTTCTATTTAAGTCTAAACTAGACAAGACCAAACAACAAATAGCACTCTTTGTAGAAACAAAACCAGACACAAAAATTATATAGGAATTTATCTAGTTAAATAACTATATGTAGCACCAAAGGGAGAGAGTGAAACACTAGGACGGAAAAATCTGACATTTAGGATTTAAGGATGAATGAAATCAAAACACAAAAGTGTTTTTCTCCATGCATTAGACATAGAAATATGTCCAAGAACAAGAGCAAATATGTAACACTGGGGCATCCATCATGGAAAATCAACTTGAGATTAATAACATTCCATTTTTTGGTGATACTGACCTGAGGAAATATGAAAAAATACTAAAAGAATCTGGGCTGTGGAAGTTGACAGAGATTGATTATGAGGAACCGATTTGGAGAGAATTGATTATCCAAATATTTTTGAATTATGAACCCCAAGCAAGGAGAACTTGGATATATGGAGCTAGTATCTCAATGAGTAGACCCAATTTAGCGCATGTACTTGCGATTGATTGGAAACAGGAAAAATATCACAACTCTCGCCTGATTCAAGCAGACATGCTATACGGGGATTGGGAAGAAAAAAATTCCATGTTTAGTCTTCTTCTCAAAAATGGGTTCAATTTGTTTGGTGTTGCTGACCCAAAATCCAATTTTGAAATATCAATTGCCCAGAAATTTTTGGACAAGAAACGAGAGCATAGGATAGAGTGGAGTACAATCATCTGGTCTTTAATGGAAAAGGAGATTCTTGCAAAAGAGTGTCCAAACATATGTAGGTTCACTCACCCATGGCAAAAACTGGTAAAATTCCAAAAACCTAAAGTCTTCCAAGATCCATGCCAAGCAGAAATATTAAAGGTTTGTACATTGAGGAGGAATTAGTGGAAAAAGAGGATCGGATTGATAAACACTATAAAAAAAGGAGTTTACTCTATCCAAGGAGACAATTGAGGAAGTTGACCCTACATTACACGAAACTGGAAAAGATCTGGATAAGTGGCCAAGCAAAAAGGACAATCTAGTGGTAATTCAGAAAGGCAATGGTCCTACGATGGTGCATACAAAGGATGCAATTTGCCAAAAAATATCTACTATGATAACTACACCCAAAGGTTGTCAGAATAAGAAAAAATCTGTACAACAAACAGGAAAGAGAAGCATTAGACCACAGAAAACTAGGGAGGTTTCTAAGGGTAGAACCAAGAGCATAAGAATTTTGCCTTTTAAGTTCAAAACTTTATCCCATCAATGGTTGATGAAGGGCAAAATTAAAATGTTCATAGGAGCCTTAAATGCAAAGCTCAGTCCCTTCTAGCAAGTACAGAGGTACCAAGTAGGATACCATCATCTGTACAATCATTTCAAAAAAGAAAAAACTATAGCAATACAGTACAAGACATTGATTCAGAAAATGACACAGTAGTAGAAATTATAGAGTGAATGCATAGTCCTAATTCTGATAACGAGAGTTTGATCATCCCCCAATTTCGGAATGACATCCCAAGTAGAGACTATACCATGAACAATGGATTTAAAATGATTAGCTTCGCAGATGAGGAAATAAGGTCAATGGTAAAGCCCTTTGAGGATAGCATTGTTGGAAAATTTACCTATGGGAGAGCTGATATAAAGTTTTTATTCGAGACATTAGAAAAATTGAATATTTTTGTTGATAAATTTTCAAGCGCAGCTCTTGATGAAAGACATGTGATTTTAAGGTTCAAGAATCAAGTAGATTTTCAAAGGGCTTGGAGTCAAAATTTGCGGCACCTTGATAACATTACTATGAGAACTTTTCGTTGGACTCCACATTTTACCTCTGAGAAAGAATCCACATTGGTCCCAATATGGGTTGGTTTTCCTGGCCTCTGATCACAATTTTTCAACCCAGCACCTTTCCAATCCATAGTATCTACGTTGGGAAAATTTATTATTAAGGACGAGGGAGTCAAAAATTTTACTAGGCCAGGTTATGCCCGAGCTTGTGTCGAAATTGATATATCCAAACCGATTCTGGAATTCATCTTGATCCAAAATGCCTCAACAGAAATTATCAAGCAAAAGGTAGTTTTAGAGAATTACCCAATGTTCTGCACACATTGTCAAAGGATTGGACATAACCAGGCTGGTTGCAGGAAGAGAGAGGACAAACATTTCATCACAAAAAATCAGACTTCTCAATAGAAACCTAAGCCATTTAGAGATACCAATGACGTTCAAGGGAAACAAATACCTTCCAACTATGGCTTTGCTCCCAAGAAGCAGATCAGTATGAAATGGCGGCCAAAGATTAGTAGAGAAAATGCTACCATAAGTACAGAAACTGCCGCTGCATTAAACCCACCACAAAAACTTACCACACCCATCCAACAGGTATATGCTAAAGTTCAAAATAGGTTTCACCTACCCAGTAAACCCCAATATGTGAAACATGCCACGAAAGAACATGAGAAAGATCAGGAATATCAATGTGTTGTGAGGCACACGAAGTTGGAAAGAGGTAAACCCCTAGATATAGATGTAAGGAAAAAACTACTTAAGCAAAATAAATCTCTTGAGAATTTATCTCATATACGTATACAGACATTTGAAAATATGAGGATAACATCATTATAGGATGAAGAATCTAGCTTATCCTTTAGAAAATCAGAATTTAGCCCCTTAGAGAATCAGTGGCAATAATTTATAGAGGATAATGATTAACACTTTATTTCGGAATTGCAGGGGTATAGCAAAGTCAGAAACATGTGTTAGAATAAAGCGATTGATAAAGGAAAATCACTTGGAAATTATAGGTATTGTCGAGACAATAGCTAACCCATATAAAATAAGTAGTTATACGACTAGAATAGGAATGCATAATTGTTAGACTAGAATAAGTAGTTCTAGAAAAAGGATGCATGTATTCAGATTATCGATCACTGCGCACAAAGTATTACTATACAGACTCTAAAAGGGGTGGACAGTGTAATGATTACATTCATTTATGCATCTTATCATAGTCAAATTCGAACAACATTGTGGGAGCATTTAGTATGTAAGTTCAGTGATACACCATTACCATGGATCATAGGAGGAAACTTCAATATGATACAAAATGTGTCATAAAAAAAAGGAGGAAATTCTCCAAATCAAAGAGACATGGAGGAATTCAATAATGCTATAATGCAGTTGGAGCTTGTCGAACCTCATCATGAAGGCAATCATATGTCATGGTGTAATAGGAGACATGCATGTTATCAAATTTATGAACGACTTGACCGCATCCTTATGAATATACGTGCTAGTTCACTTTCCCCATACAAAATAGAATACCTTCCAAAATGACTTTCAGACCATACACCCATGCTATTAACATTTCAACACTTACAACATAGGAATAGAAGACCTCCTTTCAGATTTCAAGCTATGTGGACTAAACATCGTAACTTTAAAGAGTTTGTAGAAAAACATTGGAACAAGGTGAGTGAAGTAGAGCCTATGGCCAATCTGAGTACCAGACTTAGAGCACTTAAACAAGCTCTAAAGTAAAGAACCTTTGGTAACATTTACACTGAGAAAGAAAAAGTAAAGAACCAAATAGATAGCCTTGAAATTGAACTCCAAAACAATTGGGATAAACAAAAAGAAGATAAATGGAAAGACTTAGTGTGAGAACTGTCTCTACGAGAGGAGCAATATGAAATGTTTCTTAAACAAAAAGCAAACAAAAGATGGTTAGCAGAGGGAGACTATAATACCAAATATTTTCATATGCTTGTGAATGCTACAGAAAAATGAGACTACTACTCCAACATAAGAGAAAATTATGACCATGATAAAAAACAACTAGAAAATACAGCTATGAATTTCTACCACAATCTTCTAACTTCACAACCTAGACAGATAGATCAAAGTTTATTGGAGGCTATACCAAGTACATTATCAGATGAGGACAATATCATGTTATGTAAACCACCTGATATGACAGTAATTATTGAGACATTAGCCACGATGAATCCTGATAGTGCGCCAGGTCCAGATGGCTTTACTCCACGTTTTTTCGCCTTTTGTTGGCATATTATTCAAAATGATGTTTTTGCTGCAATAACTTCTTTTTTTGGTGGAATATCTTTGCCGAGGGCATGGAAATCAGCATTTATAGCCTTGATACCTAAAACCCAAATGCCAAATTCATTTGTTGATTTAAGACCAATTAGTTTATGCAATGTCACCTATCGAATAATCACAAAGATTCTAAATCAAAGATTGAGGGCCGTACTTCCAAAGCTCATCTCGGATGAACAATTTGGATTTGTTAAGTCTAAATCAATTCATGAGTGTGTTGGACTCGTACAGGAAATTTTCCAATTAATACATCACAAAATACGGGGGCAAAATGTGAATATGAAATTAGATGTGGAAAAAGCATATGATAGACTTGAATGGAACTTCCTGTTTTCAGTTTTGCATAAATTTGGATTCAGTGAGGCCTGGATGAATATGATTAAATCTTGTGTAGAGCATAATCATTTCTCAATGCTTGTGGATGGGAATTAAACCCAATTTTTTCAAGCATCACGAGGGCTTCGCCAAGGTGATCCAATCTCACCTAGTTTGTTCATACTTGCAGAAGAAATTCTTAGTTGCAATATTAAAAAAAGTATGGCTACTAATCAGATTGGTCATTATTATATAAAGCATGGAGCGCCACTCATATCGCATTGCTTATTTGCAGATGATACCATTATATTCCTCAATGGAAAAAAGAACTCATTGAGAAATATGATGTATCTATTAGACAGATATGAGCGGACTTCAGGGCAGAGGATTAATAGAATTAAAAGTGCATTTTATGTGGTTGATAAAACATCTTTACACAGAAAAAATGAAATTAAAGAACATACTTCTTTTTCTGCTGGATGTTTTCCTTTTTTCTACTTGGGTTGTCCGATATTTACTAGTCAAGCTAAAAGTATATATTTTGATGGCATACTAACAAATATCAGACGAAGATTGGAAGGGTGGAAAGGAAAATGGCTATCTCCGAGAGGGTGACTTACTTTGATAAAGCATGTATTAAACAACATTCCTATACATACACTCTCTGTTTATGATGTTCCCCAAAAGTTTACTGAAAGGATAAATAGAATTCTGGCACAATTCTTATGGTCAAGCAATGACGGAGCCAAGATGAGACATTGGGTGGCTTGGCCAAAACTTTGTTTTACAACCGAAAAGAATGGACTTGGCATACGGTCATTAGAGGACACAATGAAGATTCTTTGAATGAAACGGGCATGGTCATTTCATAAGAATACGACTCTTTGGGCCAGACTTATTAGAGCAAAATTTGGAAGTTGGGACATCATACAATCTGACTGACCAATGCCCCAATGAATACAAAACCTCAAGGTCATATGGCAAGAGATGGAGAATATCTTACAATGGAATTTGGGTCACGGAAATATCGATATATGGACTAAAAACTGGAGCGGAATGGGTCTACTTGAACATATTCCAGGCTGCAGCAGGCAAGAATCAACACTAACAGTCAAAGATCTACTCACCCAAGATTGGGAATCCTATCTTCGACATCACTGGGTTCCTGAACAGATAATCACACGAATGAGAAACAAGGAGTATAAATTATCTAATGATTCAGATTCAGCAATTTGGACTCTTACTACACATGGAGAATTTACTACAAAGTCAGCATGGCAGCATTTTCGCAGCAAAAAACCCCAAAATATCCTAAACACAATAGTATTGAAAACTAGGATACCTACTAAGATCAAGTTTTTTATGTGGAGATTTTTCAATGATGTATTGCCAGTGGACAAAAATATACAAAAAATTAGTGTCCATCTTGTATTGAAATGTTATTGTTGCCTAAGAAACCCTCACATTGAGGATCGAGATCATCTATTTTTTGAAGGGGATTGGGCGAGACACCTCTGGAAGTGGCTAATGCAGAAGAGGAATGTGACTCAAACCTCCCAGTTGTTCCCAAAGGAATGGTTAATGAGCATAATGAGGCCTGCATCCAAAGAGAGTAAAGCCTCTATCTTAAGGAAATGTTCATGCCTACTACTCTTATGGGAAATATGGAAGAAAAGAAATCTAAGGAAATGGGAAAATGGAGATAAGGGATATTGGTCTATCACTCATAAGATACAAGCGTGGATAAAAAATATTGAACACATCAGTACACCCACAAAAGTCACAGAAAAAAAAGATGTTCAAAGCTCGATAAACTGGAATGTAGACCCGGGACCACTAGAATACAAACATAATATTGTACTCATTTCCTTGAGGCCACCTTAGGGATCAATATATAAACTTAATGTAGATGGAGCATCAAAAGGAAATCCTGTGAAAGTAGCAGGAGAAGGAATAATAAGAAATGCACAACATGTGATGATTTTTGCCTTCTCCTATGGATACCCAGAAGGGACTAATATGGAGGCAGAAGGCTGGGCACTACTAGATGGATTAAGACTGTCTGAAAGTAAAGGTATCAAAAGAATAATTGTAGAATTGGATTCTACATCACTCTATCAAATAATACAAAGCCGTATCTGCTCTCTATGGAAACTAAGAGAATGGTGGGAACAGATTATGAGACACATAAATCAAATAGAGGAAATAAAGCATATTTATCGAGAAGGGAATAGTGTTGGAGATGCATTAGCTAACTATGCTATTGAAAAAAATGAGAATTTGTTGTTTTGCAGGGTAGACGACTTACCAATTCAAGCAAAAGGCAGATACCAAATGGACAAATTAGGTATGCACATCCCAAATACTTTAAATCAATGAGCAAAAATTAAAACCATTGCGAAGATATTGAAGCTGGACGCAAGCCAAGAGGTATGTTTTTTTTTTCCAAAATTTAAATTATTCAACAAGTCAAAACTTCAAGGCAAGAAATCGACTATTAATATATCTTGTTCATCATGTTTTTATGTTGTCATGAGACACGATATACTTTATTTTATATTTAATGAAAACTATGAATATATTTTCCAACTGTCATACATGATGGAATGGGAATTCCTAAAGATGAGATAGCTTATATTCCTCTAAAAGACGAGAAAGTGGGATAGGAGCGGAATATCTAAGGTCAATCATGAAGCTATAGATATAAGATCATCAATCTAGTAATACAGACTCTGTAGCAGGGACAGCTAGAGTATGCGTCTTAGTCTGGGGGCTTGGTATTTGAGGTACGTGAAAATGACCAGGGGAACCACGACTAGAAGGGGGAAAGAGGCTAATACAGAAATCATGAAGACCTTTGAAATGGTAAACTCCCATCAACATGAACGCGATAAACGCAATCAACATGGCAAATGCCCTAGAAAGCAAGTCTCTTGAACAAGAAAGAACAAGCACAAGATTGAAAGGGCAACATATCAATCATGGGAGAACTCAAAAACTTCAAAAAAAAAGAAAAGAGAAAGGCAAAACCAAAACTCAAAATGAAGTTTATTGAGAAAAGTGGAATTCGCAAAGCAACTGATTATGGTGTTTAAGCTCATATCAAAGCTGAAAAAAAGTCTCCCCCCCAAAAAGTCAATGCTAACCCTCATCAAATGCACATCCTTGGATACCAAGTCAATGTACTGAGGACCATATCCTTGCTGTAAACTGCTACAGTTTCTGTGTTGCTGTTTTTGAGAGTCAAATTCTATTACTACTTGGTTTGCCTTGTGTATGTCCCCAAGTCACATGTCAATTCCTAACGAGGCTATAAGCGTCATAGTCTAAAGTATTCTCATAGAGTACTGTGAAAAGATGAGTAAATATAAAAATATTTTTGCATGATGTCAAATTTTTATTTGAATGATTTCTGATTTCACTTGAACCAAGAGATCTAATACAAATCCTAAGCAATATCCAAGTTTCACTTGAGATATATTTGTGCATGCCCCATGGTGTGTTTTTTCAGGTGCAGATCAAGTATTCAACAGAAATGATGGAGCACGATCGCGCCACCAATCAATGAGCCGATCCTACTTGATTGTTTTCATTCTTCCATTGAGTCAATCTTACTGTAGGCTGGAAGATAGGCATTTCTCCAAGTCCTTAAGCACAGAACTCCCTTTTCTTGATCTACCTTATGCCATTTGCCATACCATTCTACTTATCATGCTATCCACATTATCATCTATTTATTCAACCATGAGCCAATTTTTCCTATCCACTTGTTGAATTTTTTTTTCTAACCTAACAGCCTTTCATGGATGGTAGCCATCTCCCAAGCCACTCTATCTCTCTTTCCATGGGATCATTTTTATCCCACCTCTATCTCCAATTCTGTCTAAATTTCACTCTTCATATTCTTATTAACTCTTCTTCTCTCAAATGATTTTTTCAAACAAAAAAAATCATGCCCTTATTAGAGTCAATGATAAATATGTTTGTATTTGCTTCTTCAAAATATTTAGTAGTTTTTTTTACCCCTTTCAAAAAAAAAAATCATTCAAAGAAAACAAATGGGGTTTTTTGTGATAGGGATTATTGGTAGATTGATTTTTGCTTTGAATTATTGATTCTAGTAAGGGCATTTTTCACTATATCTTCTTTCTATTTCTTTCTCACTTCGTCTAAGTCTTGGGAGAAGGCAACTTGAAATGAGACATCTTTGATATACCCTCCATTCGCGACCCATCTCTTCACCTTTGAGCCTAGGTTTTTCATTCATTCTTATGCTCTTACCCATGCCATCACACCACTTGATATTCTGTGCTAACTGGGAGGCGGAGAATGTTTAAATTTCATCTTATAGTGGGAGGAAACTTAGTGGAGAATTTGAACACAAGTATCCGCTACCCGTGAGAGAGTGATCTTGTTATGAGAGGGAAAGGCCCACCATTGATGAGTGCAGTGAGGAGCATTATGGATCATAGTGTAATATCTAGAGAGAAGTACATCTTTCTACTCATTTCATTAGCTCTATCCAAACCATGAGGACGGCACTCATATTCCTCACAAGATGGAATCCGAATTGTCGAAGAGAGTTTCGTTTAAGCATGTTATTGATAATTCTAACACTTCATGCAGATGAATAAGGATGAATGGATGAAGAAATCATCTAAAGAATTCATGATACATTGCTAAGGGACTAGCAATGATTTAAGTGGGGGGGTATGATAACATGCAACTTAATATACTTAATTACTGAATTATACATTCTATTTATGTGTTTTAATGGTCATATTTGCATGTTATCATGATAAAATACATTGAAATCAGTTAACATGTCGTTTTTCTATTATTTCATATTTTTGATCATTTTTTACATGGAATTTGACATTGTTTCAGTGAAGAAATATTTTTACATGATTTTAGTTGCTTGGTTTAAGGTCAGTAAATCATCTCCTGATTTTTCTGAAATTTTCCCATATTTTTATGAATTTTTCTGAATTTTTCTGACCATTATTTAGGCAAGAAATGATTTTTATTTAATTAAATAATATATTGATTATTTATTTTGCATTTTAAATGCATTTAAAATGAATATCCACGTCATTCGCCCGAAATTCGGGCGAATGAAGGGATATATTAATTAAATAAGAAAGGAGAGAAGAGAGGAGAGAGATAGGAAAAGTCAAATAGAGTGATTAAAAGAGAGAGAGAGAGAAAAGCGGAAGAGAGAAGAGAGAGAGTAGAGCGCCTAGAGAGGAGAGAGAAGAAAAGATATTTAATTGGAGGAGAGAGATTTGAAAAGTCAGAAAGAGCGGGTAGAGAGGAGAGAGAAAACAAAGGCGGAAATCGACGCCGATCATTGGCGTTTATTTAAAACAATGATTTTTTTTCTTTTTCTCTCTCTCTCTTCTAACCATGATTTGAAAATGCGTATCTAAAGCAAACTAAAATACAAGGAGGAAAACACATGGCATATTTCTGAAAATGCCTCTGCATACAGCGGATGAAACCAAAAGTAAATCATGGTGTAGACTGATACTTGCCAAAATACATCATGAAATGAAGGCTCTATGACGTAGGACGACTATGGGGTAGGCGAGGAAGGGCGGGATGACAAGATGTACGGGCTAAGGGTAGGATGGGTGTGTGAGGGATAAAACAATCCACAGAAATTCACGGCCGGATTCGAATTTAAAACCGATGAAAATCTGGTGGTGCAGCTCCGACCCTTTCGAGGGCGTGAGTACTGTCTTCCCCCACCGCGACGATGCCTAAGCACTGAAATCAATACCCGAATTCGCGTCGCGAGGAAACACTCGAGAAAGAGGGAGAAGAAGTAGAAAATTCAAACCAAATCTAATTCTGACGGCGGTGGAAACTTCTCTAGAAAACACTGAACGAGGAACACTTCGACACCAAAGAGTTCAGGCGTATCTTGGCACCGTAGTGCGTGAAGAGGTTGCGGGAAATTCTGATCGTGACGGAGCTGGGCAAATCTGGGCGTTGAGCGGCCCACTAGACGAGGACGATGCTGGGCGTTCCGGGTGTTGAACGGCCCTGGTTGAGTGTAGATGTCGTGCTCGCAGAGTCAAGCATGGGCGAACACCCACGCGCGCGAAGGGTGCATGGAGTAGCGCGCGCGGAGTGCGCGCGGCCCGAAACGTCAGACGGCGTCAACGACGACCGTCAGGCTGGGACTCTCTGGGCGACGGCTTAGGACGTGCGTTGGGCGGCCCTGGTAGGGGCGGCCCTGGGCGACCTTGGGAGGCCCTAGCAGGGGCGGCCCTGGGCGGACCTGATCGGCCTGGCTGGGGCGGCCCCTGGGCGGCCTGTGAGGGCGGCCAAAGGTGCCCTTGGGCGGCCTGAGAGGGCGGCCCTTGGGCGACCTGGGTGGGTGGCCCCTGGGCGGCTTGGGAGTGCGACCAAGGGCGGCCTTGGGCGGCTAAGGAGGGTGGCCAAAGGGCGGTCACGGGGTGGCCTGGGGCGGCCCTGGCCGGGCGGCCCTGGCGGTCTGGCTGGGGCGGCCCCTAGGCGGCCTGTGAGAGCGGCCAAGGGGGTGGCCTAGGGCGCCCTTGGGTGGCCTGAGAGGGCGACCCTTGGGCGACTTGGATGGGCAGCCCCTGGTTGGCCTGGGAGTGCGGCCAAGGGGTGGTCTTGGGGGCGGCCTTGAGCGCCCAAGGACGGCGGCCTGGTAGGGCGACCACAGGGGAGGTCTGGGGCGACCCTTGAGGGCGAGAACGAGAGAGAGAGGGAGAAAGAAATGGAAGAGAGGGAAGAGGCGGTGACCGGCAACGCGACGGCGGCGACGGCAGCGGTGATGACGGTGGAGGATAGGGTTTGAAGGTAGAGGATAAGGGAGGCTGGGCAATCCTCCAAGAAGAGTTAAACAAAAACTAGATTCTTGAATTATGATTGCCTAAGAGTTTCTTGAAAACAATGGCCTTTATATAGGCCTTGGAGGAAAAAGAAATTGACGAGAAAGTAAAGACGAGAAAATAAAGACGTGCGCCATGTCACGCCAAAGGGCAGTTGTGGATCTGCCTGTGGCGTCGTGTCATGACGCGCGTAGAGGCGTTCGCGGGTGGAGACGTGCAAGTTGGCGGTTGTGGCGTGTCGGCTTTAGGGTTGACTCCAGTTGACCGTGGCGAGTTGACTTCGGTTGACTCCGATCGACCGTGGTCCAAAGCATGCGTGTTGACACCGTTTGACCGAGGTGATGCGTTTGTCGATGAGATGTTGGCATCCTTGCCATCACTCTAGCTCCACAAGAGGAAGAAAGAATTGTTGTTCTCATCATCGCTGACGACATTCATACGAGGAGGCTTTGTCAATTTCAATTTTATGTACCTCATCCACCGGATTAATAACACTCATATCCCAGGTGGCAGCCGCATGGCAAAAAGAAACTTTGTAAAGCCACGTTTATATCAATGAAATCTCATTATGAAAAAAAAAAGGTAGATAGATAGATAGATAGAGAGATGGATGGATAAATAGATAGATATATAGATAGATAGATAGATAGATCGATAGATAGATTGATAGATAGATAGATAGGTAGATAAGTAGATAGATAGATAGATAGGTAGGACCATCGTCCTAGCTCCGCCCAAGCTGCGCCCTAGGTCCGCCATAGATCCGCCTATCACCAGATCTCCGCCCTAGATCCGGCCATTGTTCCGCCCTAGCTCTGGCCACCGTGTATATCATCTCCTATCTATCTATCAACGGCTGGGAGCAAAGACTGAAGACCTCAAATCGTGCAATCAGTCCATCGCCCTAGCTTCGCCCTAGTTCCACTTCTATCTATCTATCCTACGTGAAATCGGGCCAGTGAGCAAAGGCTAGGTACGGTGCTACTTTGGTGGGAGTGCTGAAGCAAAACAAAGGAGATTCTGTGGATCTAATGCCCGCAGAAGAAGAAAAGTATTTTGCAGCGACCTCTTATGCAAAAGCCATCAGAATTATGCTGAAGAAGGTCATGTTGAAGTGGTTTTCCCTGCATCATCAAATAGCATAATTGGATCCAAGTTTAAGAACAGTAGAAGAAAGAAACGACTGAGGAATTCTCTCAGGTATGGTCAAACTCAACAAGATTAGATTTTGATTTTGCTTTAAAGGCTCGTGAAAGATTTAAAAATTGTAGAAGGCTCCAATAATTGAGATTTAAGGTTTGATCGGAATAACTGTGTTTTGTTTTTGTTTGGATTCAACTGGAAGTGAACTCGTTTCTTGTCTATGTGGTTTAGTTCAACTTAAATTTAAGATACATTAGACTTGACAAATTACACGTAGCAACCTTCGTTAGAAACAAAAACAGAAATTAAAATCAATCCAGGAGTCTTTATTAAAATATTAACTATATGTATCATTAAAGAGAAAGAGGGAATCTTTAGGATGACAAAATATAAAGATTTAATTTAACAATCTTAGGAACTCTTAAATGAAAGAGTTCAAAACCCTAACTGGGTTCTCACCGTGCATCAAACGTAGGAATTTATCCATGGAACAAAAAGATAGATGCAACTCCCGAGTCCAAAGCTTGGAAAATCAACTTGTTATTGTTAGTGGGTCACTTTTGGGAGATATTGATTTGAGAAAAAATGGAGAACTTCTGAGAGAAGCTGGGTTATGGAAGTTAACAGAGATCAATTATGAAGAACCAATTTGCAGAGAAATTATTATCCAGTTATTTGCAAACTATGAACCCAAAGCTAGGAGAAGTTGGATACATGAATCTAGGATATCGATGAGTAGACCTGATTTAGCTAGAGCAATAGGCATAGACTGGAAAAAAGAGAAATATCATAATACTCGACTGATTCAAGCAGATATGGTATCATGTGATTGGGCAGAGAATACCACTATGCTCACTAATATCCTCTAAAATTGGTATAACTTACCATATATTGCGGATCCGAGAGTCACTTACAAGTTATCAACCGCAAAAAATTCTTAGAGAAAAGAGCTAATCGGATAGAGTGGAGCTCTATGATATGGTCTTTAATGGAAAAGGAGATCCTTGCAGAAGAAGGCCCTTATCTATGCCGGTTTGCTCACTTATGGCAAAATATGGTTAAATTCCAAAAGCACAAATTATTCATAGAGATCTCTATGCCAAAAAACCTTATGGACAGCAGAATCAATGAGGAACCATTTTTTGAGGTAGATGATCTGCGAGATAGAAGAGATATAGAAGTAGATCGCTGCACCAACAAGAACAAAGATCAGGAACAAAATTTTACGATAGAGACAAATGAGAACTACATGATCAGTAGAATTCCAAACCAGGAGACTGAAGTGGAAGATCAAAAATGTCAAAGGAATAGACT
Organism: Wolffia australiana; assembly: GCF_029677425.1. Classification (NCBI taxonomy): domain Eukaryota; kingdom Viridiplantae; phylum Streptophyta; class Magnoliopsida; order Alismatales; family Araceae; genus Wolffia; species Wolffia australiana. The sequence goes on along the minus strand of NC_135852.1, from coordinate 6,663,468 downwards.
GATGGAGCCATGGAAAATACATCAACAGACCACACCCCGACATGAGAACTAAACTGGACGTATGGAGAGATAGTAATCATTCCCAAGGAGCATCAAAAAACAGTTGTATTAGAAAATTGAGAAATAAACAAATTAGCTATTTTCCCTTTAACTTTAAAAATATTTCAATTAAACGGTTACAAGGAAAAAAATGATTATACTCTAAGATTAAGCCCCGAAATACCATTAAAATTCCATATAGGTAGAGCTCAGTTACAACAGGATACTAACCTGTTAGACAAAAAGAAAACACCAGACAATAATTTGGATGAAAAGAAGTCATATAAGGACGTCCTTAAAGGTACTGACGGAAATAAAAATAGTCCCATCCATGAAAATAGAAATGGATTTATCCCCAAATTCAAAACTGATATCCCACCTAGGGAATATACCATACAGGATGGACTTAAAATGATTAGTTTTTCAGACGAGGAAATTAGATCCATGGCCAAACCCTTTGAGGATACAATTGTTGGAAATTTTACATATGGAAGGCCACATATAAAGTTTATAGTAGAGACTATGGAGCATCTAAACATTTTCAAAGACAAATTCTATGTTACAGTCCTAGATGAAAGGCATGTGATTTTGCGGTTTAGGAATAACAGTGATTTTCAAAGAGCTTGGAGCCAAATTTGTGGCACCTAGACAAAGTGATTATGAGAAAATTTCATTGGACACCCAAATTTTTCTCAGAAAAAGAATCTAGTTTGGTCCCGATTTGGCTGGGATTTCCTGGACTCAAGCCACAATTTTTTAATCCGGACCCTTTCAAATCCATAGTCTCTATGTTGGGAACTTACATTACTGCAGATGAAGGTGTTCGGAAATTTACTAATCCAGGTTATGAGCGAGCTTGTGTGGAAGTAGATATTTCAAAACCCAGGTCAAAATTCATCTTGATACAGAATGGATCAAATGAAATTATTAAACAAAAGATAGTATTTGAGAAATATCCGATGTTCTGTTCACATTGCCACCTGATTGGCCATAACCACGATATATGCTGGAAGAGAGATGCTACAAAATTCATAAGAAGAAGTCATTCCCAGCCATCATATCACAACAAACCCAATATTCCAAGTGGGGGTACTTATAGGACAAATCGACAAAAGTCAAGTCACCTTGCATGGATTCCAAAAAAACAGAGCAACATGCAATGGAGAAAAAAAAGCAGTTAAAAACTAGTAGATCCAGATAACAAAACGGATGAAGGACTGAGACCACAAATCCAAAATATAATACCAAATCAAAGGTTCTCTTGGGAAGTTCAGAATAGTTTTGAGATAATTAGTAACTTACAAGAAGTGCAACAACCCCCAAAGGTACTAAAAGAAATTAGTAACTTCACACTATTGGATAGCAGATGGAACTGTAAACCAAAAAACAAAGCACAAATAACCTTTAGCAGTACCAACCAAGTACGGAGAATAAGATCCTTAGAAAATTTATCTATGAAGACAAAAAAAACTCTACAAAACTGAGATTCACCTCACTATCCAACGAGTAGTCTTGCATACCCAATAGGAGAACAGATTTTAGGCCCTTAGAGATTATGTGGCCATCCCTGGAGGAAATTAAATGATTAATACATTCTTCTAGAATTGTAGGGGTATAGCTAGAGCAGAAACCTGTTTAAGACTTAAACACTTAACTAAGGAGTATAAGATTCAAGTTATGGGTATCATGGAACCTATAGCTAATGCAAACAAAATTGAGAAATACAAATCAAAAATAGGACTTCAGGAATGTAAGACCAATGCTGATGGGAAGATTTGGGTGTTTTGGCACAGTGATATTAGTATACAGATTATTGATCAATGTCCACAACGTATTACGATATCGGCTCAAAAGGAAACTGATACGGTAACTTTTACCTTCGTTTATGCATCTTATCACAGTCAAATCCGAACAACATTGTGGGACAACCTTATGCAAAAATTTAGTGCCACACCTTTCCCCTGGATTGTAGGAGGTGATTTCAATATTATTTGGAATGTTCAAGAAAAAAAAGGTGGAAATAATCCTAGTCCACGAGGTATGGAGGAGTTTAACCATGCAATCATGCAACTAGAACTTTTTGAACTGCAGCATGAAGGGAATAACTACTCATGGTGTAATAGACGGAAAGGATGTCATCGTATTTATGAAAGGCTAGATAGAATCTTGATGAATATGCATACTAGTATCTTGCCGTCATATACTATCCAATATCTTCCAAAATGCCTTTCAGATCATTCGCCATGTTATTAACATTTCAGCAGGCCCAAACTAGGATAAGAAGACCACCATTCTGTTTTCAGGCTGTGGGTCAAGCATCCAAATTTTTTTGAACTCATACAAAAAAAATTGGAATATGGTGAGTGACATTGACCCTATGGTTAATCTAAGCATGACGCTTAGATCACTAAAACAAAGTCTCAAATATTGGAATCGAGAATCATTTGGTAACATTTATAAAGAGAAATAAAAATTAAAGGAACAAATAGATAAACTTGAAATAGAAATACAACATAACTGGGATGATAAAAAAGAGTGCTTATGGAACCAATTGACGAATGAACTTGTTGATGTTTCTCGCACTTTTTGGGTAGTCTACAAAACTATTCAGAGTATACAAGAAGGAACTCAACCCTACAAGTCAAAGACCTATTTGCTCAAGATTGGGAATTTTGTCTAAGACATAACGGCATACCTGATGAGGTAAACACACATGTGAGAACAACTAATTATCAACTCTTGAACAACCCAGATTCAGCTGTTTGGACTCTAACTACACATGGGACATTTACTGCAAAATCAGCGTGGGAATATTTTCGTATCCAAAAACCGTCAGATCCCGTCAATACGACAATATGGAAAAGCATCCTTCTTACCAAGATTAAGTTCTTCATGTGGAGATTAATTAATAATATCTTGCCTTTGGATAGAAATATACAAAACCTTGGTGTTCATATTGTATCAAAATGTACATGTTGCATACACAATCTGCATGTAGAGGACAGTGATCATCTGTTTTTTGGTGGAGAATGGGCAAGATGTACTTGGACTGGCTAATGCAGAAATGGAATTTAAAACAGAATACACAATTGACACCAAAGGAATGGATATTGAACCTACTTATAAAAAGGTCCAAAGAAAGCAAAACTGATATCCTTCAAAAAGTTTCTGGACAATTATTATTATGGGAATTATGGAAAAAGAGGAATTTACGGAAATGGGAAAATGGAGATATGCGATATTGGAGTATCACCCAAAAGATATAGGCATGGATCAAAACTATTGAACCTACAAAAATTAACCCATGACCGATGCATTACAAACATACTATTGTACTCATTACTTGGAGGCCTCCTCTACGGTTATTGTATAAACTTAATGTGGATGGAGCATCAAAATGAAACCCTGGTAAAGCAGCAGGAGGAGGAATAGTACGAGATGATCAACACTCAATGATTTTTGCTTTCTCTCATGGGTATCCTGATAGCAATAACATGGAGGCAGAAGCGTGGTCATTACTAGATGGATTAAGACTATGTGAACAAAGAGGTATTCAAAAGATAATACTGGAATCAGACTCTGCAGCACTTTGTCACATAATTAAAAGTCATACATGCCTATTATGGAGACTGAAGCCATGGTGGGACCAAATCCTTATGCATATAAATAAAATAGAGCACATGACCCACATCTATCGTGAAGGTAATTCTGTAGCTGATGCATTAGCTAACTATGCTATTGAAAAAACCGAGAAGTTTTTATTTTGCAGGATTGAAGAATTGTCGTTCCAAGCCAAAGGTAACTATTGGATGGACAAATTAGGTATGCCATGCATTAAATACCTTAAATCTATGAGATAGGACTTAATGTTGATGAAATGAGAGATATGGTAAATTCAAGCATCATATAATATCTATTGCATATAGGTTACAATTAATTAATTATTTTTTTTAAGAAAACATAATTTACAAATGAAGAACATGAACTATAAATATTTTGACTACCGTAATGATTCTGAAATCTTTGAATTCAGCTAGCCATGCATGATGTTCTACCCATGCAAGGTTTCAGAGACATTTCCTAACTTCCATAAGGAGCATATTATGTGATAGGTGGAGAATTGGGGACTGCTGGAGTGGTGTGGCCAATCAGCTATGAAGATAAGAGGCATCCCCCACATGGAACGGATAGGAAGCACGCTCATCTAGCAGCTGACAAAACAAAATTTGAGATACCAAGGAATAGAAGAACTATCACAAGTGATACGAGGAGGAATCAGAGCAACCAAGAAAATGCAGAAGATGGAAATCAATAGCTTTAAAGAATATCAGGTGAAATATTTCCTTTTACAAAGTTTCTTTAAAAAAAAAGTTTTCTTTAACCTTTCTTTAACGTGATTGATCGATGCTCACACTGCCTCCATCCATTTACACATCGAAATATATCCATTTCAATAGCAGATTTTTAGTTAACATCAAAAATTTTCAAAACTATCATTTGACATCCCTTTACTCTATATCATGTTTCAATGACATTATCACTTTAGATAGTTAGCGATAAATTGCATAGGAAACAAGATAGGAACTATGGTCTTCTATGTTTAATCTTGGAGTGGCAGGTACTAGTCATTCAAGGAATTAGAGCATGATCTGTGTCAAAGGTAACTCATGGTGTAAGCTTGGACCAATGACGGATGTAACCAGAACAATAGTCTACGAATGAGGAAACCAAAATCAGAGATGAAAACTGGGAGGAGCCTATCAAAGTTAAATGAGGGACCATCACCAAGGAATGGAGTGCAAATGAAGAAAGTAAGAAAGTAAATGATGAAGCTATCTCTGAGGAAAGGAGCACAAATGTATGGCGCAAAGAAAAAAAAAAAGAAAGAAAAGAAAAAACCAAAAATGAAAGAAACGCCATAAAACTGCTATTACCAGGGAGAAGGAGCTTACACACACAAGAAAGTAAAAAATACAGCTATTCAAGGTGCCAAAGGTCTTCTCATTAGTATCAACAAGATTCCAAGTTATTCATCAAAGATCTACGCTAACCTTCTTCAAAGACGTTGGTTTTTGGAACTGAAGTTGGGGGAACAGGAGTACAGAATGAGTTTTTGTTTGACTCAAATCATGTTCTAGCAATTGGTTGGAAAAATACAGGCCTCTACCTGAGAGAGCATAGGTGGAACTATGGATCTATTCTGTTTTTTTTAAATTCATATATCTATTATTCTGTAATTACTTAATGGCATGAACTAATATCATAAACCTAGTTAAACTTTTCAAAAGGACTTGTGAATAATGTGTCCACATCTGCTTAAGATACCTCTCTATTTCACAAGTTTCTAATTTTGATGCAGATAATTGAATACATTGGGAGACAACATAAAGAATGCAGCAAAGACATCCATACTAGCTGGATTGTAATTAGACGAGGAAGAGATGGAGGAAGAATTAAATCGAGATGAAGAGAGAAACAAGAGAAGAGATGGTGACAGAACCAACGTGAACATAAGAGAAATTCAGGCAGAGATGGAAGACGGCATGAAGAATGCGGGATTGACATATGTGCTATCTTCATATTGTAATGTGGTGAGCAAGACAGGGAGCAAGAATTAAAGCGAAACGAAGAGCAATACAAAAAGAAGACATGGGGAAAGACGCAACATCAACAGAAGACAATTACAGATAACTAAATACAGTGGATGATGACATAAGGATTTATTGGCATTGAGGAGAAAGGAAGTACCGTTCATCTCCTGAGTTGGTTAAAAATCTGCAAAGTTGAGCAAAAACAGGAAAGCAACTGCAGAATATTCAAGTCAACAGACCCCTACCCCAGAAATCTTATGTAAATGGTGTCTTTTTGCCCAAAGGGCAAACATAAACAATGTACTATCACGTTCATATCAATGAAATTGCGTTTAAAAAAAAAAGATAGATATATAGGTAGATAGATAGATAGATATATGGATAGATAGATAGGTAGATTGATAGATTGATTGATAGATAGATAGATAGATTGATAGATTGATAGGTAGATAGATAGGTAGATTGATAGATTGATAGATAGATAGATAGATAGATTGATAGATAGATAGATAGATAGATTGATAGATAGATAGATAGATAGATAGATAGATAGATAGATAGATAGATAGATAGATAGATAGATAGATAGATAGATAGATAGATAGATAGATAGATAGATAGATAGATAGATAGATAGATTGATTGATAGATAGATAGATAGATAGATAAATTGATAGATAGATAGATAGGTATAGATAGGAGGAAATATATTTTACGATACATCAAATATATTTCTGTGTACATTAAATAAATGGGAGAGGAGAGTCATATGTGCCTTTCTTTTGAAGTTCAATTCGTTTTATTTTATGTTTTTGAACATATTACTGCAAGCTAAGATTTGTATTCTTAATATCATCTATTACTTTAGTTTTGATCTAGTTTATTTTATTTTATCTATTTTTATACCAAAGTTGATCGTCTACAAGTCAAAGGGATATAATCTCAAAGTTCAAGGTTCACATGGATCATCCTTTTCTGATATTAGGATTAAATATTAACAATATTATTTCTTAGAATTCATTAATTTCCCTAGAATGCTTCTAGTCTTCTATTATTTTAAATTTTTAGTCGATAAATATTTTGCCAACATTAACATCTTATAATTTTGATATATATTATATGTACTACGATACGAATTATAGTTTTTCTGTTTCATATGGAGTATAGTTTTTCTAGTTATTTTATCTACCTATAAACGTAAGAGAGAGTGAATCAGGTACATAGGTTTTCATCAATGGTGGAAATACAGAAGGCCATTTAGCCAATCAAGTATATACTTTGATACAATATATCCATCTTATTCACATGTGATGCTCATAATGACGTTCATGGATACATGATCTTACTAAGTGAATTATGATGAAATCATAACATGAAGATCACTACTCTTTAAACATGTTTTTCTAATTATTCTTGTTCAAGGGATACTCAAGAAGGACATCAAAATACTAATATATAAAAGCACTCTTAATGCATGGAAAGTGAGGCTTAATTTTGGTTGTTTCAGGTTTCTTCTTTATACAACAATATTTATACTTTTCCTACAAGCACAGGGAGAGTAAGGGTCAACCATAATGAGAATGTATTCAATAAATAAATTTTAAATGTAATTTCTATTTTCAATAATTTTATATTTTTTAAAGAATTCAATATAAATTCAAAATACTTACTGGAAATTAACGATGATAACCTAGGAAAAAAGGATGAAGATGTAATCCAAAAAGACAAGAACATATGAAATAAATCTCATGCACACGGCTGCCAACAATAACTTGGTGGCAGATATCCAAGATGGGATACAAAGAGAGAGCAAAATAGTTTAAATAGAGACATAATACCTCTCCCAGACCCTAGATTTCATTTGTATGGTTTAGAGGCCTAGGATACTTTTTCCTCTAGCCTTGACCCTTGTCCTTGAAGATTCAAATTCAAAACAGGATTTACAAAACCAAACTTGTGGGTTAGTTCAACAATTTTTACTTTTATTTGGCTTAGCTCTTCATGTTGGGTTCTCGTGGCTTGGTTCAATCAAAGAAAACACGTTTCCTATGCAACAGAAGCTGTATTCGATTCCAAATCAATATTTAAAATTAATACAGAACATGTACCTTATGGGGAACTTGTTCCACTGTTCACTTTCTCACTCTGAGATTGTTCTGAAGCCACTCATGTGCCTGGCCTCTAGACGTGTCCTCGTGATCATGTAGCTCGTGGATATCCACTTATTTTTCTCCAACTCTTCTTGAAAATCTTGAAGATCTTCTCACCATGAAGATTCTGACCATGGTTGAGTGGAGAAGTGGTCAGAATATACAAATGAGGAGGCTGCCAAACTCTGGCTGGTCTGGGTGCCTAAAATGGGTGCCCCTTCCCCTATTTATATTTTACATAGTTTTTTCTCAAAAATTCATCAAGTAAAATATAATTCCATTTAGTAACGTACATCATTGGAGAATGCCTTCTCCTATATCCTCACTACCATGACCAGAGATTTACTTGCATTGTCTTCCATTAGTCAGTCTCCTCTTATACCAAGGGTGGATGATCCTGTCTTTGATGAGGGACAATCTCACCAATCCAGCGTTGGGTGACCAACAACCTCGTCGTGAAGCTCGAGTCGACACTTGTGACGCCGACTTTCAAGTAGCGTAGCAAACGATTGTGAACTATGACTTTTATTTTCTTGTATTTTGGTTTTTTTGAATGATTCAGATGGGCCGCCATGTTAGGGTCTCGTTCGTTGTTATCTTCTTTATTTTGTTTGATGTATGTATAAGGGATAACCTAGTCATGAGACAGTTTTCCCCTATTTCAGACCACTTGGGCATCCTCCCTCCTTTATATAATGGGGCGACATGCCCAAGAAAGCCTTGGAGTTCATTTGAAGTTGAAAGAGATTTTCTCATCTGAGCTCTGGCATCCTCCCTTTGGGAATTACCTTTACAGCTTTTTAGGGTAGAATTCTAGGAAGCTGCACGACGCTGCAATGGCAGATTCACCACGTCGAAGCACGTCTCCATGGAAAAAGAACATTGCCGCCATCGTCACTTCTTGAACGACATAACCACTTCTTGGATCTTTCGTGGAGCTTCTTCGAGCAGATTCAAGAAGTTTCCCTCTCCAAGAATGCACGGCCAGCAATAAGAACGCCCTGTCCACCTTCACCGCTTGCCCTCGCACAGTGCCAAACCGGACGATCGCCTCTTCGCCCGACCGCCAAGAACCCTTTTCTCGGTTGACAACCTTCCCAAGAAACCACTTCTTGGAGCTTCTTGAAGCAGATTCAAGAAGTCGCCCTCTCCAAGAATGCACGGCCTGCAATAAGAACGCCCCATCCAGCTTCAACAGTCGCCCTCACCATGGTGCCAAACCGGACGATTGCCTCTCTGCCCTGGCCGCCAAGAGCCTTTTTCTGGGTTGACAACCTTCCCAATAAACCACTTCTTGGAGCTTCCTGAAGCAGATTCAAGAAGTCGCCCTCTCCAAGAATGCACGGCCTACAAGAAGCACGCTTTGGCCACCTTCACCGCTCGTCCTCCCATGGCGTCAAACCGGATGATCGCCTCTCCCCCAAGGCCACCAAGAACCCTTTTCTTGGTTGACAATCATCCCAAGAAACCACTCCTTGGAGCTTCTTGGAACAGATTCAAGAACATTCCACCAGTGTCTTCCTGATTTCTCTCACTGACAAGAGCACCCCCCCTAGTATCTTCTTGGCTGAGCCCTCGTTTGCACGCTCATTGGCCTCACACCCGTGCACTGTCCCGCTTGCGCGCCACCGCGCCCGCACGCCCACGTGCCCGCGGACTCTAGTGCACGTGCTGTCGCACGCTCTTCTGTGGCCCCATGCAACCACGCCCCTACGTGGCTGTACCCCTCTCCCAATGCGCCGTGTATAGCCACGCGTGGCGCTCATCATTCCTGCCAGCCAAGGTTGCCTGCGTCTCCTACGCATCATGCCCCGATGTGACCAACCCACCAGCGACGACACTCTAGCAACATCCATCTCTATCTTTTATGTCGTCTTGATCATCCTCGCCACGGACTTCGGGTCTATGACCCTGTCAGTTTCTATTGTTTCCCTCATCTTAACAGTATCATTACTTCTTCTCGTGCTCTCTTCCCCTATTTTTGTTATCTGCCAAATTTTAGTTATGAATTATAGGATTAGCCACCTTCGTCAAGAGGTAAGATTTTCTTGAGATAGCAGCTTGGTTTATTAGTAGAGGAGGACGAGGACATCATTGGTCACTTTGTGGTCCCCCATCCATAGGCGTCTAGTTAATCCATTCAGGTCATTTGGAGTCTGGCCATGATGGCCCACTCCTGGAACTTTAGTCGAACAATATTATAAATTAGTAGTTAACGCTTATCTCTCATTGAATTTTCTCAATCTCCTCACATCATTACATTCATCCACTCATTTACCCTCTGTCTTGTGCTGTAACATGAGCCATCCGATCCCCTGACTCATCCTATTACATCAGTCTTGATCACTCAATCTTCTTCTTAGGCTTCTTCCTATATCCGAGCTATGACTTGTTTGAATCCCATGATTAGAGACTCATAGTTCATAGTCAACATATAGTCCGCCATCTACCTGATGTCCTTGGTGTTTGAGGTTAGTAGATCACTAATACAACCATGGCATGAATCAACCTGATTGATGTTTAGGTATAATACTTTCAGGGATTCTTTGTATCAATTCAGTGAATTCTTTCTCCAAATAGCACCCACTATATGTCCTTAGTGTCACTATAGTAACAGCTACAAGATCAACCATACTTATCATATAAGTAGGATATAGGATGAATGTTTTTCTGTTTGGGTAATTCAATGTCCATCTCGACTATCCATTGAATAGGAATATTTAGAATACGTGTTTAAAGACTAGTGATCTATGTATTATGATCTCATCATAGTTCACTAGGCCATTGCACATATTCATGGACTTCCATCACACTAGAATAATAATGAACATAATATTTTATTCCATGAGCTTAAATAACAATATGGTGGTGTGATTTGGTTTGACAGACACATAATATCCATCATTTACAAGGTCGTAAATGAGGTCCGAAAAATGGACTGATGGCGTATTGGATCTCTTCATATGATCTTGGTCATGGCTTGGGTCTTGTGTTATATTACATGGCTTTTCGTTTCTCCCATTTCTATCCAAAATTTACCATTTGCTTCGAAGATATGAGAAAAATCCACTTTATTCTGTCAAGTGGGGTTTGTCCCAAAATCAATAAATCAATAAAATTAGATCTTAGGCTATGCAATCATAATTTTCTGATTTGAAGTTTCAATGGTTTATATTACGAGTAAAATAAAAAAAAAACAATGGCTAAAACAAACATAAAGGCATAGTGTATTAAATTAATTTGATGTTATAAGGAGTCATATGCCTTAACTTAGTAAAATATTCCCCCAATGGTGACACTATCTCTCCTTGCTGTTTTCATGCTAGTGGTTACCAAATCAACCATATACATCTTAGGCACTATAGAAGATGATTCTGTTCTATCTGGCTATCTTGACGTCCTTCTAATATCCTATAGATAGGTATGTTTAGCATTTGGGTACAATAATAAGAGATATCTATTTTATGATCTCATCAGAATTCAATAACCATTTCATATGTCCTTGACTTTAATATAAGTATCACATGTGCATACTTATCATTATAATTAACGTTCATGAATATTTAACAAGATTTAAAATCTTTCATTATTTTGCAATACATAAATAAGTCCATCTGGTTGGGGGTGAAGATAATAGAAAGCATAACTTACCTTTCCAAAGGAAAGTCTGCATGTGAAAACACCAAAAATGTTGATTACCAAAGAAGAATTAAGATCTAGGAGCAGCTTTGATAACTTGCAAAAATAATGGGATCTATTTTGGTTCTATTTCAAATCATGTGGTTTGAATGAATATTTTTACTTGTTGCACGAATTTTATGCCATTTGGATTCAGGTATTAAGTTTTTAGGTCAGTAAGTGGGTTACCAACTCATTGGAGCACCCTACCGGGATAGAAAATTCAGATAATGGGCCAATGGGTGAAATCAAAGCCAGGTTTAGGGATGATCGTTTTTGTGCAATGTGCGGTTAAATATTTTATACCACACATTGAACAACGCTGGAAACAAGCACACTACATATCCCTCTGGTGCAGTTGTGTAGGTTGATGTGAGTTTTGGAAACAAATAAAAAAATAATGTATTCAGAACTTTGAAATCCGAATAAACTCGAATTTGGAGTTATAACTAGAGTGTTGTTGACTTGATTTGAATCAATAAAACTTATAAACTGATATTCACATAATAATGCTAGACATTGGATTAGTACAGGCCATCTCCACACGGGGCGGATCTTAGGGATTCACTATTAGATAGTAATTCAAAGGTTGGATAAGAAGGAATATGTGCAGGGTAAGAGCTACAAATCCAATGATGATGGAGAGACGAAAGGAATGATACCAGTGATTGAATGAAGATGTGACAGTCGATAGGAAAAGTAATAGGTCTAAATTTAGGTTTCAATTTAGAATTAATCAACAATCTTTATAATAATTTTCTACTTAAGACTCTATAAATAGCATGCGGTAAGTAAGAGGATGATCCACAAGGAAGAAATAACTGAATTTAAGATATTCTATAGACTTTTAAATGAAACATAATGATCTCACGTCTCAAAAGGATATTTTTAGATTTTTTTTCTGGATTTTACATAATTAACTTTCAAGTGAAAAGGTAAGATAATGATCTAAAATAGTTAAGTATGATTTGTCATAAATAATTTAAGTTTAGATTGGAGAAATTTTATTTTTTTCAATTCATAATTTTAATAGAATTAAATTCAAATGCAATAAAACTAAAAATGATAAATATTATTTTAAATATGATGATATAATTCATTTTAATTTAAGAGGCCTAGAAATAATAAATAAGATTCAGATCTATTTATTTATCTCATCTCAGGCAGAACCATAGAGGTGGGCACTGAGTCAAAGGTATCCCCAGAGAGACATAGACTTGGCCTAATTTTGGCAAAGTCTGGATAACTGAACAGGACTGCAACCCCTCTAAAATCGAGAAAAAATAAAACAGGATTTGAAAATAAATGAAGTAAAATGTTATTTGTGCAAGGTAAAATGACACATTTTCCAATGATGTTTTAAGTGGAGAGACTAGATATGTTTTTTAAGGTTTTTAGGGAGACGGTTTTGGGTTCTATATTGAGAAAATTAAATAGAATGGGCTTCTAGAGAGAGAGAGTGGTGAAAAATGAAGGACGTGTAGGGGAAATGGATGGGTATGATATGTAGGTTTTTAAAGTGCTTGTGTCTTGAGAGCTAATGCCTCTTACTAAATTTGGATCCTACATTTTTCCGGGATCAGGCATTTTTTTATGCAAGAAAAGGCTGAGCAAAGCAAGAACACTTGAAAACACTTACTTCAACTAGGTTGAACAACCAGGATCCTGAAGATAATCTTGCTAGCTACCCACTCCTAGATCACATACAGAATGAGGTAGAGAAAGAGTAAGAGATTTTTATTATACAATAGACATGTTGTAAAATGCCCTTCTATTTTTTCCTATTTTCACACTTTGCCATTGTTTGCTCTTTTCCTACTGGTCTAATTCAAATTATTATTGTGCCTTCATGTAAAATTTGTGCTCCTCATTAAAAGGGATGTAAGATAAGATTGTGGAGGGATACAAGGTGGGGCCACACCTCTCTAACTTTTCCTGAAAAGCCAAACAATGAAGTTGGTCCAATTTGGCCCAATAGCCCAAATAAATAGCTCCAAAAATCACATTTGATGCTCTAGCCCTTCATTGCTCATCCAATTTACTTTTTTATAAATTTATGAAAATATTTATCATTAATAAAATTTGATTGAAACAAAAGTTAAGAAAAGTTAGTAATAATATCCAAAATGTGGATAAACTGCTATTTATGTAAAATTCAGAGATATTTAGATAATCGAATCAATATCATGATAACTTTGATATTTAATTGAATACACTCATACAAATTGCATGTAATTATAGATGCATTTGACATGTTATCAGGAATCAGCAGTGAGGATGATGCGAATAGAATGAATACAAGTGATAATAGAGATGATGTGTGTTGGGAATAATTGTGATGATGAAAAGGCTGTGTGATGGGAATGTTCAATGATAATTGACTGGGATAGAGGTGATGAGGACGATGATCTGAATTTACATAATGGACATGATGGAGAATGACAATATAAGGCAAGAGACTAACCTTAGATCCATGCATTCTTACAGAATCATGAAATTTAATGATGCAAATCATCCTCTTTCAGTCTCTTTTAGTCTGCCTCTCTAGGAGGAAGTAAGTTTAAAGGTGTTCTCTATAAAGAGTTGGGGCTAAATTTATACCTCCAACCATTTCAAGCCCTTTATATTTCAGCTCCATTGGTATTCTTGATTGTCAGATATCAAGCCCTGAAGTTGGATCTATAACTAGCCGTTGATTTAATCTAAAAATTTCTCTCTCCTCCTCATCACTCCTGCCACATCACTTTTTTGGGTCTTTTCTTTGGGACCAAAGTAAATGCAATTATTGGCTCAAATTATTTATGACAACTCGTGTCGCACCATGTGTCCTGATGAACTCAAATTTACAGTGTTAATTTGTCATTGATATTTGAGTTAATAAATAATAATTTATAAACCCTTACTCATAAATAATTTGGCTAGTTAATGATGAGCAAGGGTCGTGTCCACTAATAAATAATTTGAGTAGTTATTTATGATAACTCGTGCCGCACCATGTGTCCTGATGAACTCAAATTTACAGTGTTAATTTGTCATTGATATTTGAGTTAATAAATAATAATTTATAAACCCTTACTCATAAATAATTTGACTATTTGATGATGAGCAAGACTCTTGGGTGTCTCTCAATTCCCCTGCGTGGGGATTATCCATCAGATCATCATCATCATCCCAAAATTCCATGAACTAGTTTTTATTTGCACTGCTAAAAACAAAACCCTTGATCATGATTTATCATTTCACCGATTCTGTCTTTGGGTGTCTCTGGATTGACCTGATTGCTTAACCGTTAGCTTGTCATCATTATCTTCAATTTTCTTGTCCTAGTTTTTATTTCTAATGCCGAAGAAAACCTTGATCATGATTATCATTTTGCCATTTCTATCTTTGGGTGTCTCTGGATGTACCTGATCAAAATTATGCTCGCTGAAACTGTAATAAGTATCAAAATAAATGACTTCAACATCTCATTACTTATCTTGATAATTTTTATGGAAATTTTTAAAAGAATTGGCAATTTCAACGTCATTGATCTTCGCTGACATTGATAACTTTTTCCCTGTTTCTGACTTGATAACATGTTTGATTGAATTGTCAAGGTGCTTAACTTGAATATATATGTTTATGATTATACTCTCTATGGATTTTAATGTGAAGCATTTTCGCCTTTCATTCGAAGATAAATTAATGAATGAATAAATGAGATCTTCCACCTGCTCCCTATGACATAGTCGGCAATGGAAACTCCAATTGGCGACGAGTGCGTTAACTTGGTAGTAGAGTCCTCCAAGGAGGATGTTCAAGAGATCCCTTTACCGGTGGTAGGTCCATCACGTCCCAAACATAAAGGGAAGGCTGAAATAATGCGATACTTCAAGGAGATAGGGTCAGGCGTATGGGCGTGCCTATTATGCCGCGGCCAAAAAGTTGACCCATTGTGCAATAGGTTGAAGCGGTGAAAAGACAGGTCTACAAACATTTTCTGGATGCACTTGGAGTTCAGTCATAGCAGAATATACCACGAGATGAAGGGGACTAATCTCGATCAACATACAATATCCGAGGCGTACGGGCAGGGTGGCGCCATCAAGAAGACACTAGAGATGACTAAGGAGATTATAGCACAGTTTGTTTGCCTCACGGACTCCCCATGGACGAAAGACCCAGAAAGAAATGAATAATGAGAAAATGCATTTATTTACATGACATTTATTTCTCCAAAGAACCGTCACGCCTTGGTTCACTCTTTAAGAACCTTCTACTGCTCCAAGCTTGCACTTGTGGGTTCAAGATCATGTGAAAGTATGCCGCGGAGAGGACAGTTGACCCGCCAGGTTTGAAGGCAATAAAGGATGCAACGCGTAAGCTATATGGGAACATGAAGGGGAAACTCACAGAGTTATTGGCAAATGTCCCCAAGGTCTCCCTGACTGTTGATGTGTGGACCGCTGAGAATTAGTGTATTTGCTATACGCGAGCTAGTTGGTAAACACAATGGTGAGAATATGAGCGCAGTAGTGATCCAAGCGTTGGAAGACTTCGGGTTGAAGACGAACGTAAGCGACATCCAGTCTGGCTTCATTTTATGTTCCTACTACCTTATTGCAAAACTAACATTTTTAGCATGCATGTTGGATCTATCACTACGAACAATGCATCAAGTAACGGGCGGATGATAACACTGATCACAAAGGAACTTAAGCCAATTAATGACAGTTTCACAAAGGACCGACATGTCCCCTGTGATGCCCACGTGTTGAACATCATTGTCTAGGATGCATTGCAATCATTACATGTATTAGTGACCACACTTCCTCCAAGGACTGTTGACAGTAGTGCAACTGACGCAGCTTGTGAACCTGATTACGGCGCTGATACAACGATTTGGACACCATGTGGGAGGGTGCAGCAAGTGATGCAAAATGGTCATTCATGATAGTGGCCTCGTCTTGGGGGACGCAATTGTCCATCTTTGACGATTAGTGATAAGCATCCGAGCATCGACACAACAACGACAATAATACGTAAAGATGTGCAACGACATGCGGAAGAATCACAACCAACTCCCATTAGATTGCCCAACGTGGTGGAACAGTGCGCAAGACATGTTGCATGCCGCATTGGAGAAGCGAGAAGTTGTGGGTTTTATGGTGTTACAAATCATGTCGGTGACAGAGAAGGACATGAGAATCTCACGTGAAGAGTGGGAAATGTTGGCAAACTTCCGTAATATTCTTGGGCCTTTTTATAGGATGACAAAATATGTTAGTGGCTCGAAGACAGTGAGAGTCGTGGAAGTGATCCGCATCATGAAGGCGCTGATATTGACACAATCTTGATGAAGTTTGATATATCTACAATATTCACATCGGGAAAAAGGATGACCGCTACTCAAATTATGTCAATCCGCAAAGCTTGTGAGAGCATGAAGTCAAAGATGTTGAAGTATGAGAAGATGATTTCGACAAACCGAGCGACGACAACAGCTTCAATTCTTGACCCTTTCAACAAGGGAGCATCACTTGATCCTAGTGGCATTCAGGATGCATTGGCATTTGTCCGCTGACTTATGCCCCAAAATGGTGAGCAAGAGACCCCGAGGATGACGTAATGCCAGCTAGCGAGAAGGAACAGCGAGTACCAACTCCAATCGAGGAATTGGAGGTGTATGTACAGTCAACGGAGATGGTGGGCACGCATAGGCGCACGAACCTACCCGGGACTTCCTCTGCATGCGCAAGCGTTTCTCTCAGTATGGGCAACCAGTGCCCTAGCTTAACATTTATTCTCTGCGGGACGTACAGTCGTCACTTTCAAGCGGGCACGTCTTAATGCTGAAAGCATCAAGCTCTTGGTTATAGTCAAGTGTTGGTTACGTGCCGAGAATGCTCATTCGTGCGATGGAGACAGTGGAATGACATTTTCGAGGATGAAGACTAGTGTAAGTCGGTACTCATACTTTACTTCTATCGATCCAATCTCCTAATATAATTTTACTGGTCAAATGTTTTTGCAGCATTGATAATTTTTGGAGCTTCTGGTTTACTTGCAGCACCGACTGATGTCTTTCCCGAGAGCAGGTACATTTTTTGGAGATTCTGGTTTGCTTTTACTGGTTAACTTTTATCGATCCAATCTTATAAACCAACGAGTTCACCGTCTAGTTCTATATCTGCCCTTATATTAGTGCTTCACAGAACATTTTATTTCTCACTAATTTAGGGTAATATCATTCAATTGATTAGTTGTATATTCCCCTGGTCGGCAGGCCATGTGATTTTGGAATGGTTTAAGTATTCAGTGTGTTTATAACCAACTGTTCATTATCTAATTTTTCTTATGTTCTAAATAGACAAAGGCCTGAAGTAATGAAGAGGATGAGGCTACAACAAGGTCACCCGTAGAAAGAGGAAATGCATCATTTCTTCCTCTTATGAAAAAATGGCAAACACGCTGGAGCTTCATCATTTACAATTCACGAATATTGTATTTGTGACCGCCTCACACGGTGTAATGTCTTTCCTTGTCCGTAACATTTTGCAGTGACTCACATATATTATAAGCTTGTGTTTGTCATTTTCTTTCATCATTCGGTTATCTATTGATGTTGTCCCCCTGCTTCTTCATGCGTTCACTTCTGATCAAAGGGCTGTAAAGCTGAATTCCGACGTGTGCCCATGTAAATTTATTCTTCTTTCATCAACAAAAATAAGGGTAAGATGTACGTGGGTTCCATTGAAAATGCATTGACAATCATCTTGCAAACATCCCCCTTTTAAATCGCATTTCTTGCTACCCATAATGCTGATGGATTCCAAACATCGATATTCTCTCTATTTATTTCTCCTGTCAAGTTCTTAAAACCGAATTTATGATTCAAGCTCTGTCTTATGTACTTTTTCCATTGCAAACACCCACTGCAGGACAGTGTGTATCGACGATTTGCGCATTATCATGCAATTACAATCAAAAGTGTGGCCTGCGAAATGGATTATTTTTTTCTGAGAAAGAATAAGGGGAAGATGGGCAGTTGGTTTCTGAATTGAAATTGGAAATTATCGACAATCATCTTCCCCACATCCCTTCCATCGGCTTAGCTGCTTTGTTCCAGATTAATTTGTGTATTTGCTGATCAGCTCCTATGTTTTCTCTTGATGTCTCATGTTTATTCCCTTCTGATATTTCAAATTAAAGGGAAGCTCTATCTGTCACAATCTGCTACGTTAGGCTACATGTCTCAGATCAATACACTGTACTTGGAACCTTCCATGCTAAGAGTTTTTTCTAAGTAAGAGGCTTGAAGTAGCATGCTAATTTTAAAGCATCAAATTCTACGGGTAGAATAACTGTCATTTTTTTGTTTTCATTGTACCTATCCTTTTTATTAGGTAATCCTTCAGCTTCTCTAACTATAAAATTTTAACCCGAAAACAAATTATTCAATTCTATGAAAGACTGCGTCAATAAATCCTTAATTTCTCCGTCAATAAATTAATTAGTAGAATAATTTCTTGGATTCCCCGAGAATAAATTAATTTCTTAAATGTATGAAAAAAACAAATAAATGCCTTAAATTTTCTATCACCAAATCAATTATTACATTGATAATTTCACATTCATACAATTAATTACTAAATTCCTTTCAAGACAAAAGTCAGTAAGTATTAAAATTTTCAATCAAGAACTTAATTATACAATTATTTATATTCCCAATTTTACGACATTACTTTGATTATCACAACATATTAAACCATATGTCACAAAATCCTTCATTTTCCACCAAAATATTAATTTATCAAATTATTATATTCATAATTCCCATTATTAAAATGTACTTACGAATTTTTAATCCGGAAACAATTCTTCAATTCTATTAAAGAATGCGTCACTAAATCCATACTTAAAAAAAATTTCACACATTTCCCCAAAAACAAATTAATTATTGAAATGTATCTAATAAAAAAATAACATTAATTATTGAAATGCATTTAATAAAAAAATAAATTTGATTATTGAAATGTATTTAAGAATACAATAAAATTAATTATTGAAATGTATTTAATAAAACAATAAAATTCATTGTTTAAATGTAATTAATAAAACAATATAATTGTATAAGAAAAATGCATTAAAAACCCGTCACGGACATCATCCATGATGGACCTTTTGTCACGTCACGTGTCCGGGCTATCCCGTCACCGTCACGTCACTGTCAGACATAGCCCATCACGTGTCACCGTCACCGTCACGCCCCATGCATTTCATCACCGTCACCGTCATGTCATCCATCACGTGACCGTCATGGTGACGTATGGTGTGACGGATGACGTTTGGTGATCCCGAATCAAGACGCTTTTCTGATGTAGACAACAAGAACATTCTAGACAACAAGAACATTCTTGATGCAGTTTTGAAACTTCACTGTATTTCAATTAGTTTCTCCAAGAGGAAGTAAGTTAATGAAGTTTTGACAAAACTCCGAGACTCTATTTCAAGATTTAAGTGTAGGGATAAAAGATGCAGAAAAAGGAAGCTCCACTCAAACTTTCAGCTCAGAACTCCTTCTCGCTCATCACACGTTGTGATTTGAAATTGGATCAGTCTCAGCCATCCGATTATGTTTCTCAGATTTTGGAAAATTCAAAAAGGGATACGGTAGAAATAGATTTTCTCGGCCGTCCGATTATCATTCCAATAAATAGATATTAATTCATCAAAATGGTATAAATATATTTTTCGAATTCAAAAGAAGATATTGTGACTTATGGATTATTATCTAAATGTCATTATTTTTTCTTATTATGTTTCTTTATCTTTTCCACCGTTTCTTTTTTTTCTCCTTTTAATTGTATTTGCTTCTTGTTTTTGTCTTTTAAAATTGAATTTGTTTCTTTTTTTCTTCTTTACTGTCCTTTTTGTTTTTTCTTCTCTTATTTTGTACTGGCGGACCTGATAGACCCAAAATGTGTCATGTAATCATAGACATTTTTAAGTCATTTTGGGATCATTTCATGTGTATTATCTATAATTTTATAAGAATTTTGCATTTCATGCCCTAAAGAGAGCAAGTGATGAATCAATGCATTTTTAACAACATTCTTACATGTTCTAGAACAAGTATTTCGTAGTAAAAATATATTGAAGGCATTGTTAATTTTTAATGTTCTATCTATTATGTTAGTCTATATTATTGCAGGGAAGAAGTCGACATCGAAGAAAGAAATAAAAGAAAGAATTATTAAAGAAGAAAGGAATTCAAAAAAAATAGAATATCTATAAAAAATGTTGGACTTATTGTGCCAGCTAGGGCTGACCAGGCGCATCAGCACCCAAGCCAGCCACAGGTAGACGAGCGCGAGCCCTCAAGCCTGCCCGCAGCCAACAAGGGGCATCGCCCGGCAGGCAAACCCAGCCGCCAAAACATGCCACACCGAGCCCATACAGGCCCACAAAGGGTATCAAGTGCGTGGTTCGGGCCGGGCCGATGGGCAAGAGTGTCATCGCAACTCAACACACTAAGATCTTAAGGGAGAACAGAGAGAAGTCTCACCAGACTTTGAGCCAACCTGGCCCAAAGCCCGTGTCATATTGGGCTATTTTAAATAGCCAGATATGATCTCATCCATCGAATCTGCTTTACGAAGATTGGACGGTGAGATCTGCTTCGCTCATTTACTCGACTTATATTTGTTTTTCAGGGATTCCTAATGGCTGTCGTGGATGACATGGATTGCGAGACCCCTCGGTGGGCGAATGAGAAGAATGGTTGTTGACGGGGCAGCTGATTGGGTGTGTTGATGGTGCGCTGACATGGACGAGGCGGGAGCACTGAACTTATCGGGCTCCACGGCTGCAATTTAATCACAGCCGTTGGACCTAGATGAAATGGATCAGACGACTCCGGGCATTTTTGTCCACCCTCACCCCTAGCCGTCGACGCTACTGGCCGAAGGCCATTTTTGTCCGACAAGGGGGGACCACTGGCAATCCAATGGCCCGGGAGGATCCTCATGGCCATCCCCCTCCATTGAACAGCCTAGGAGGTCCCTCCCAAGCCATTAAAAAGGGACCTGAAGGCCCCAATTTCAGGTATCTTTCGATTTTAAGTCCTCATCGGTGGCGAAGATCCCTTCCGCTTTTGGAAGCAGACTGTAGTGTCATGACAACACCGGAGGCTGTGGACAGCGAGGAAGGCTTGAGGGAAGGTCAGAGCATTATTGAGTTGCACCCAGATGGAGGAGAAGATCAAGGGAATCATTAAACTGAAGCTTAGCGAAAGCGATCGGTGCCGCCACTCTTGCTCTTCAAATCAGGGCATTCCGTAAGGTTTGATCTTCGTAGATACATCCCTCAGCGTATTTTACTATCAGCAAGAAAATGTACTGAGAATTTCATAGGAATCACAGTTCGTTTGATAAAATTCACTTACGGATTTCGTTCTGACATTCCGTCAAACACCTTGCGTGTTCGAAGAGCACTTATCATATAACATTGAAGTATATACATTTACATCGATCTCTCAGAGACATTCCATCAAATACCTCTCTCTCTCTCTCGTGAATTTGTTTTCTCTCTCTCTCTCTCTTTCCCAGCTCTCTCTCTTTTTCTTTCCCCTCTTTCTCTATTTCTTTACCCTCTCTTGCCTCCCTCTCTCTCTTTTTGTTCCCCCTATCTCTCTCTTTCTTTCCTCTCTCTCTCTCTCCTTCTTTCCCTCACTCTCTCCCCTATCTCTCTCTCTTTTTTCTTTTCCCTTTCTTTCTCTTTTCTCCCTCTCCCTTTATCTCTATTTCTTTCTCCAATCTCACTCTCTCTTTCCCTCTCTCTCTCTTTCTTTCCCCTTGTAAAGTTCGCTCAAGATAACTGGATGTGAATGTTGATGAAGAAGTAGAAGAATGAGGAGGAGGTAGGTTAGAATGAGAGATAGAAGACACCAGATGTAGTTTGATAGAGCTCGTTGATTAAAAAACCTCAACAGGTGAGTTTGTATGTATAGTTAACAGTGATAACAGTTAGTATAGGTAAGTTATAAATCGAGATTTATAACTTACCCTCTAGATTTAATCTTGTGCAGTAATTATTTTGACCATTACCTGTCTATGTTGAATCCTATCTAGATGTAATCCTAACCATCTATGTTTTCCTATATTTAATCCTATGCATCTATTTCCCACAACGAGTATTAGATATTCTGTTTTTACTAAACTACAGTTATTAAAGTCCCTATTGTTTGATGACGATCACCCTCTAAAGTGGCCATTGGTGACTCCTCTTTACACCCCCCCCCACCAAAGCTCATCGGTGGCGGAGATGACGTTGAGCTTGGACCGAAGCTCCCAGAATCATGGCTTGGATAGAGGCTTGGTTAAAACATCAGCTACCTGTCCATGACTTGTAACAAATTTAATTTCAAGCCATTTTTTAGCTACTTGTTCCATGACAAAATGCTAGTAAATTTCAATATGTTTCATTCGTGGATGAAATGTTGGATTCTTTACGAGATAAGTGCACCAATACTGTCACACCAAAGTATAGGTGTTGATAATGATATGATATGCAGTTCTTTGAGAAGAGAATTAATCCAAATAACTTCAGATGCAACCTTTGCTAGAGCTTTATATTCTGACTTAGTACTAGATTTGGCAACATTTGATTGTTTTTCGAGCTCCAGGAAATCAAATTCATACCCATAAAAACCTAAATAAACCACTAGTAGATTGTCTACCAATTTGAATTCCTATCAAATCAGCATCACTATATGCATTTAAAATATTAGTAGAATCAGAATAAAACATAAATCCTTGTGTAATACTTCCTTTCAGGTAACGTATTAGATGTTTTAAAGTTCTCCGATCATCAGCTGTGGGACTATGCATTTTCTGACATGCTTTGTTTACTGTAAAAGCTATGTCAGGCTGAGTGAGAGTAAGATATTGAAGTCGTCCAACTAAACTTCTGTAACTTGTATCATCTAAATCAGGAGTGGATGATGTAGAGGATTGACTTAAAGGGCATGCAGTGTGTAGTGGCTTGCTGTTTTCCAGATTAGCACATTGTAACAAAGAGAGGATATATTTGGACTGCGACAAAAGACATCCATTCACGAGTTAAACAAGCTCGATGCCAAGAAAATGGGGTGCATGTCAAAGATCTTTTACGGAAAATTGTGTTTGAAGATCTGTGAGAAGTGTATTAATTTTACTATAATCATGACAAATAATTAAGATGTCATCTACGGATATGAGAACAAAAACCGGTGTTATTGAATCAGGTTTATAAAACAAGGAAGTGTCAGTTTTGGAACCAAAAAATCCAAGTCTAATAAGAATTAATACACCATAAATTGATTTTTTAAGTTTACATATATAATTTGGATGTTGATAATCTTTAAAACCTTGTGGTTGTTCCATGTAAATAACTTCTGAAAGATCACCATTTAAAAAAGCATTAGATACATCAAACTGATGAATTGTCCAATGATTACTAATTGCAATAGAAAGAAGCAACCTTATAGTTGTATGTTTGATAACAGGACTGAAAGTTTCAAAATAATCAAAATCCTCTTGTTGAATGTATCCTTTTGCTACTAGACACGCTTTATAATGATCAATTTCTCCATAAGATTTATACTTTGGTTTGTAAATCCATTTACACCCCATAACATGAAAATTGAGATTTCTAGGAACTAAGATCCAAGTATCATTTTCGATAAGATCTCTATATTCATATTCCATTGCTATCATCCTGTTTGGATTTGTTTAGGCAGTTGAAAAAGATGTGGGTTCAATAACAGATGTGACACTAGTGCTAAGACATTGAGGAATGGGATATTTGATAAAGGTAAATTTCACAAGAATTGGAGTAGGAGAAGAGGAATGAAGTGTCAATTCTTGACATTTTTCTTGAGAAAAAATGTCTGATAGGGATTTTATTTTAAGGGAAGCTCCAGATTCTGGTGTACTGTCTAAAATTCTAACCAGATATTCATCTAAATCGTGTTTCTGTAATGAAGAACATAAGTCAAAAGGAACAGATTTAGAACTAGGTAAAGCAACCGATGACTTTTCATTTGGGAAAAAAATAGGTGTAGATGGAGAAGTACTATGTGTGGAACTAATTTTCTGGGAAAAAATTGAAGTATGCAGATTATGGTTATTAGATTCAGAAGTAGGATAATTGGTAGAATGAGTTAATTGAGATGAAGTTGAAACTGAAAACAAAATAGGAAAATCATTTAAGGTGGATGATGTCCTAGAATACCAGGCATTGAAGAATTGATTTTAGAATCTGAAAAGGGAAAATATTCTCATAAAAATAACATGATGAGATATAAAAAGTTTACCTTTGTGGAGTGATAGACACCTGCATTCCATATGACACACACTGTACCCCAAGAACACGCATTTCTCTGATCTGTCATCTAATTTGTGTTTCGAATATGGTCTTAAATATGGAAAACATAAACATCCAAAAGTTCTTAAGCAAGAATAGTTAGGGATATTTCCGAAAAGAGCTTCAAAAAGAGATGTATGTTAAAATAGGAGTAGTCATTATGTTAATAAGAAATGCTGCTGTAGACATAGCTTCATCCCAGAATTTTCTTGGCATTTTTGCTTGATGAAACAAAGTCAATTCTGTTTCTACTAACTGCCTATGCTTTCTTTCTGCAGTACCATTCTGTTCAGGTGTGGGCAGACAAGATATTCTATGTATATCACCTTGTTGTTAAAACTATGTATGAAGAGCTTTAAACTCTCCACCACCATCTGATTGGAAAATTTTAATTCTGTGAGAGAATTGATTTTCCACTCCTTTTTGAAATTCCATAAAACTAGAAATGACATCAGATTTCTTTTTAAGCAGAAATAACCATGTGTATCTTCTAAAGTCATCAATAAACACAACATAATAATGAAAACCAGAATGAGACTGTATAGGAGAGGGACCCCGTAAGTCAGAATGTATAACTTCAAGAGGTCTTTGCTAACAGTGATTGGTAGAAATAAATGGTAATTTAGGAGGTTTGTTAATACAACATGACTCACACATATAATGTGTTTGAAGATTGAAAGAGGAATTCCAAACTTGTTTATTATATGTTGTAAAATACAAAAATGAGGATGTCCTAGTCTTGCATGCCAAACATCTGAAGAAGCTTTCTCCCCAAGATAAGCTTGAGGGCTGATCGTTTTTGTAGAATTGAGAGAATACAGACCATCCTTAATTGACCCTTGATGTAGAATCCTGTTTGTTTTCTTGTCATTCAAAATACAATATGAAGAATGAAATTCAACATATACAGCATTATCTAATGTTAATTATCTAAATATAACTTTTTATCATGAGTGACAATTTCAGAAGACCCAATTGAAAGAATGTGCAAACCTGAACCATTACCTATCTGAAGTTGATCAGTTCCAAGATAGCTTGTGGGTTGCTGTAGTGGATTTTTGTTTGATGTAACATGGTGAGTAGCTCCACTATCTGGATACCATGTTTCATTTGTATATACTTCATTTGCATTGGCGGATAGATTTGGATTGGTAAGATAAGCCTTGGGCTGACGAGATGTTGAAGCTGTTCCTTGCAGTGTTCGTTGTTCTCAATCTTTCCATCACAAGTTATTTTTGTTGCATAATTCACTGCACTCCCTTGCTCTATGACCAAATTAAAAACAAATTTGACATCTTGGTTGAAATCTGTTGCTCTTTCCTCTTCCTCTTCCATGTTTCTGTTTGTAATTTTTGCTGTAGTATCCATCTCTGAGTGGGTGAGAATAGGTTTGTGTATGTCGTAGTTGTGTATGATTTGCAGATGGATAGAAAATTCTCCAGTGTTTTCTTTCTGATATGCCAGATAAGCATCATGTGCCTTCAGATTCATGATTATATCATCAAGCTTCATGTCGTTGATGTTAGCATTTATGCTAACAACAAATTGTGAATAGTCTTTTCCCAATCCTCTCAAGAATGTGAAAATCATGGTAGGCTCACTAGATCTTCAAGAGATTCCACTAGTGATCCGAATTATGCCATGTATTCATCGACCGTTAATCTTTTTTCATTGTATGAAATTGGCGATGTATCTCCATGATTCTTGTTTGACTTCGATTGGAAAATATGCTTTCAACCTTCTCCCGTGCTTCCTTTGAAGATCTAGCTTTGCTAATGCATGGTACGACAGTTTCAGACAACGTTGAGTGTAAAAATCCAAGAACTTGCTGATTTGACTTCCACTGATAGAGTGATCCTCACCGTAGATTCCAAATCCAACGTTTAGTTTCCTATTTCGTGCAGGATTAAGTCGCAGCCGTCGGATCTGTGGAGTTATGACGGCATCCACAAAGCCACGTCTGAGGGAGTGGGGGCCGATGGTTGTAACTGGTATCTTTAGAGTTGTGTTCGTTTAAATGCTCCTGTGAAGGATGCTGTGTGTGTGTGAAATACGCTGTGTGTTTTCTTCTTTCCTTAAGTGTGTGCTTTTGTTCTTGGTTCTCCCTCCGTCTCTGTGTGGCTTGGCTTGGCTTGCAGCAGATCGTTCCTTGAGAGCCTTTGTGCTTACAAGTGGTATCAGAGCCAGTCTGATTCCAAGGACCTGTCGCAATGCCGAAGTGTGGAGAACCATCAACTCAAGGAGAGAAGAACACAATCGACGACTCGACGAGGAAACTCGAGGTCGTTGTTCCAACACCGCTGACGCAGCTCTTAGCGACAAACTACCGGCACTGGGCTATGAGGATGGAGGTGCATCTCGACGCCCAGAATCTGTGGGATGTTGTAGCCGGAGCGGAGACGAATCGACAGAAAGACAGGCTGGCTCTTTCTGCCATGCTTGCTGCGATTCCAGAAGCATCAGGAGTGCAACTAGATATCAAGAAGAGTGCAAAGGAGAACTGGGAGATCATCAGATCGTTCCATGTGGGGATTGATCGGCTCGCCCAGTCCAGAGCTCAAGGCTTGCATCGAGAGTTTGAGAATCTTACCATGAAGAAGGAGGATAAGATCGGTGATTTGACTGACAAATTCACAAGAACAGTGTTCGAGCTAAGGCAATGTGGTGACAACATTGAAGATCGAGAAGCTGTGAGAAAGCTGTTTCGTTCCATGCCCCCTAGGTACGATACGCTTACGCTCACTCTGGAGCAATTCGGTGATATGGACACCATGTCACTTGTGGAAGCTATTGGATCTCTCAAGATCCACGAGATGCGTCTTGCTGAACGAGATGCAAGGGAAGAAGAGCAGGCACTGTTAACTAGAGCTATGAATCATATGAAGAAAACCAAACCTTCCGAAGGACAGACCTCAAGAGGACGAGGACGAGGACGCGGAAGGGGCAGAGGCAGAGGTCGAGGCAGAAGCAAAAATTCCCAAAATGAAGACCAGAAACAAGATGAAGAGAAGAAACCGTTTGATAAATCAAAGGTGCGGTGCTATAACTATCAAAAATTTGGGCATTTTGCAGATGAGTGCACGAATGAAAAGAAGCCAAGAGTTCGTGAAGAGGCTGCAAATATAACAGTGGAGGAATCAAAGTTGCTTATGATGTTCACTGAGGCCGTTTTTTTGCAAGAAACCACGGAGGAAAGCCAAGTTTGGTATCTTGACACAGGCGCAAGCTCTCATATGACGTGTAAGAAATCTTTCTTCCACTCTTTGGATGAGAATCACTGTGGTTTGGTGAAATTTGGGGATGGCTCGTCCATCAAATTTGAAGGGAAAGGCTCTGTCTTTGTTCACAATTCAGATGGTGATGTGTTAAAGCTAGAAGAAGTGCTATATGTGCCAAATCTCAGGGCTAATATCCTTAGTTTGGGAAAACTGGACAAAGCTGAATTCAAGTGCTCCTTAAGTGGAGGCTTTCTTAACCGATGATGTGGGCAAGCTATTTGCTAGAGTAAAGAAGACGTGTGGCAGAATGTATGTCCTAAAATTATTTGTTTCCGAAATCTGCCAGTTAACACAGGAAGAAGAGAAGCAAGTGTGGCTGTGGCATTCCAGATTGTGTCATCAAAATTTTCGAAGAATAGATGATATGAGAAGAAGCAGCATGGTTATGGGCTTACCACCAGTTCATTTTTCTGATAAATTATGCAGGACTTGTGTTGCTGGAAAGCAAATTCGAAACTCCTTTGCAAAGTCCTCATCTTTCCGAGCCACTAAAAGACTGGAGCTGCTACATGGTGACTTATGTGGACCTATTCAACCATCAACAATCGGGGGCAGCAGGTACTTCCTATTGCTTGTTGATGATTTCTCACGTTTAATGTGGGTGGCCTTTCTGAAAGAAAAATCAGAGGCATTCAGTGCTTTCAAAAGATTCATAAGTCTTGCGGAATCAGAATGTGGTGAAAAAGTGAAATGTCTCAGAACAGATCATGGAGATGAATTCAACTCTGGAGAGTTTAAGCTGTTCTGTGATGCAAATGGGATAAAGCGACACCTCACTGCTCCATACTCCCCGCAACAAAATGGAGTTGTGGAAAGGAGGAACAGAACCATCATGTCCCTTGTCAAATGCATGCTGAAAGAGAAACAATTGCCTCTGGAGCTGTGGGCAGAAGCAGTTAACACGTGTGTGTATGTTCTCAACAGATCATCCAACAAAAATCTCCAAGGTACAACTCCTTATGAAATGTGGTGTGGAAGAAAGCCAAACGTGGAGCATCTTCGTGTATTTGGATCAATTTCCCATGTCAAGCACACGAAGAAATCAGGCAAGCTTGATGACAGAAGCAGTGTCATGATATTTATTGGCTATGAACTGGGTACTAAAGCATACAAGTGTCTGGATCCAAGTACATTCAAAGTGGTTATCAGTAGAGATGTCATCTTTGAAGAAACAGAGAAATGGGATTTTGGTCAACAAGCGAGGGATGATTTCAATCTTACTTTTATTCCAGTAAATAACTCATTGTTTGAGTCTTCCACAGCTGCTGATGATTCAAATGAAATCATGCCCCAGCTTGAAGACATTGATCGAGATCACCCCTCTGATGAAGAAGAACAACCTGAAAGGATGCGCTCCATTCAGTCTATCTATGAAACAACTGAAGAAGTGGTAAATGATGAATCTTGTTTTCTTTCAAGTGATGAGCCTTCATCATACACAGCAGCAGCTCAGAGTGAAGTATGGAGAAAGGCTATGAATGAGGAAATAACAGCCATTGAAAATAACTCCACATGGGAACTGGTGAAGCCAACTATGAAGTGCAAGCCAATTGGAGTAAAGTGGGTGTTTAGAATCAAAAGAAACTCTGAAGGAGAAGTAACCAGGCATAAAGCACGATTGGTGGCAAAAGGCTATAGTCAAAGGAAGGGAGTCGACTTTGATGAAGTGTTCTCACCAGTTGCGAGACTAGAATCTATTAGAATCCTCATGGCTCTAGCAGCTCAATCTAAGTGGAAATTACATCACTTGGATGTTAAATCAGCTTTCTTGAATGGTGAAATCAAGGAAGAAATCTATGTGGTTCAACCAGAAGGCTTTGTGATAAAAGGCAAAGAAGATTATGTCCTTAAGCTCAAAAAGGCACTATACGGGCTCAAACAAGCCCCAAGGGCGTGGAACTCAAAACTGGACGAGGCGTTGACCAGAATTGGGTTCAGGAGGAGCACAAGTGATCATGCAGTGTATATCTCATCAGTAAATCAAAACACTTTGTTGGTGGGAGTCTATGTGGATGATTTAATCATCACCGGATCAAGTGTTGAAGATATTAACAAGTTCAAACATTCCATGGAAACATTGTTTGACATGACTGACTTTGGTTTGCTCAGTTCATATCTGGGCATTGAAGTGCAACAGAGGAATTCCGAGATCAGGATATCCCAAAGTTTATATGCTTTAAAAATTCTTGATGAGTTTAATATGCAGAATTGTAACTCATCCAAGACACCCATGGAGTTTCGACTGAAATTAAGCAGAGAAGAAGAAGGGGACGAGGTGGATCCTACACTGTTCAGAAAGCTAATTGGGTGCTTGAGGTATCTAACACTCACTCGGCCCGACTTAGTTTTTTCTGTCAGTTACCTGAGCAGGTTCATGAATAGACCGAGCTCAACTCATATGTCAGCTGCCAAGAGAATCTTGAGATATGTGAAAGGCTCCATCGATCTCGGACTGGTGTATAAACACGAGGAAGTGTGTAAGGTAATCGGATATTGTGACAGTGATTACGCAGGTGATGTGGATGACCGGAAGAGCACATCTGGACTAATTTTCTGTTATGGATCTAAACCGATTGTCTGGAACTGCTGCAAGCAACCTGTGATAGCTTTGTCATCCTGCGAGGCCGAGTATATATCTGTCACCGCAGCAGCTTGTCAGGGAGTTTGGATTAGTCGCTTCATAGACGAACTCCTTGGTAAGCATCAACAAAAGTTCGAGATGTGTATTGACAACAAGTCGGCGATTGAAATCAGCCGAAATCCGGTTCATCATGGGCGAACGAAACACATTGATGTCCGCTACCATTTCATCAGAAACCTGGTTGAAGAAAAGAAGGTGGAGTTGAAGCATGTATGCACTGACGATCAACTCGCGGACATACTCACCAAACCTCTCAGTGTTAGAAGATTTGAGGAGCTCCGCAAACAGATTGGGATCTCGCCGGTGAAAGCAGGCTCGGATCAAGGAGGAGATTGATAGAGTGATCCTCACCGTAGATTCCAAATCCAACGTTTAGTTTCCTATTTCGTGCAGGATTAAGTCGCAGCCGTCGGATCTGTGGAGTTATGACGGCATCCACAAAGCCACGTCTGAGGGAGTGGGGGCCGACGGTTGTAACTGCTATCTTTAGACTTGTGTTTGTTTAAATGCTCCTGTGAAGGATGCTGTGTGTGTGAAATACGCTGTGTGTTTTCTTCTTTCCTTAAGTGTGTGCTTTTGTTCTTGGTTCTCCCTCCGTCTCTGTGTGGCTTGGCTTGCAGCAGATCGTTCCTTGAGAGCCTTTGTGCTTACATCCACCAAGTCTTGAATATCGGATTTTCTAAAACGTTACTAAATCATACCCATTTAAGATGGGCAAGATAGAGCTCTTACACACTTGAAAATTTTCATTCGTAAGCTTGATTGACATTGGTATTCCTGTAAGAATAAGTGCCGGGCCCTGTCCAGTTGCTGTCATTGCTCCAAAGTCAGAGGCGTTCATGGTTGAACCGGCTAACTTGAATCTTCAACTCTCTCAGACGCCCGGCAGATCGTAGAATCCTGACCGGTTGGTAAGTATCACCAATGGCCAATGAGAAAATCTTCGGCCGTGTTATAGTGCCGACAATCAGGTCGGCAGAATCAGCGGCAGAAGCCTATAGCTGCTAATTGTTCTGACGGTTGGCAATCTTTGCGGCAAGTAATCTCTTCAAAACACCTCAGATTGGTGGCTCTGATACAATGTAAAGCTCGCTCAAGAGAACTGGATGTGAACGTTGATAAAGAATTAGAAGAATGATAAGGAGGTAGATGAGAAGGAGAGATACAAGGCACCAGATGTAGTTTGATAGAGCTCGTCTACGCATCTATCTATCTCTAGTTCGTTATCATTCCGTCATTTACTCTCTCTCTCTCTCTCTCTCTCTCTCTCTCTCTCTCTCTCTCTCTCTCTCTCTCTCTCTCTCTCTCTCTCTCTTTCCACGCTCGCTCACTTTGTAATTCTTGATTTTTTTTCAGCGATGTCGTTCTGTCATCCCCGCGGACAATCTCCCAGCTCAAACATTTCGGACGGTTTCTGGGGGTATATGGACGCTGTCGAACAACCATATATTTGGTGGTCGTCTTGGACCAGAATTCGTGAAGATGCCCCCGTCGGTATCCCGCTATTCCCGTCTCCATTCTCCTTATCAGCTTGTTCAGTGACAGTGATGGCGTCAGGCCGCCAGGTTGGCAACCCATTCGCCGCCCATGCCCTCCACGGCATGTTCTCTCGTCATCCCACTGCCAACATCTGTGAGCTTGTGCCAGATGATCCCCCATGATTTTATATGTATACTCGCAAATCTAACCTGATCTGTATATGATCCAAGACCTGAGATAGATAAGTGTTCCTGCTTTGGGATTCAAAGTACATTTATTGTTTTAAATGTCTCTCAAAATGGTTTGTCATGAGGATGATTGTGACACGCCAATTTGTTTGCTCTCTCTTTCTGTGTCTGTCGTTCTCTCTAACTCTAAGTGCCACGAAAGAGCTGGGACTTGGCCGACGTGAAGCTGAAGAGATACAGAATATCTCACTCCAGAACATTTCGACACGCAAATATTTCTCTCAAAAGGGTTTGCTTAAAAGATGATTGTGACACGTCAATTTGTTCTCTCTCTCTCTCTCGCTCTCTATCTCTCTCTCTCTCTGTCTCTCTCTCTCTATCTCTCTCTCTCTCTATCTCTATCTCTCTCTCTATCTCTATCTCTATCTCTACCTCTCTCTATCTCTATCTCTATCTCTCTCTCTATCTCTATCTCTATCTCTCTCTCTCTATCTCTATCTCTATCTCTCTCTCTATCTCTATCTCTCTCTCTCTCTATCTCTATCTCTATCTCTATCTCTATCTCTATCTCTCTCTCTCTATCTCTCTCTCTCTGAGAGAGAGAATATTTCACTTGAGACCATAGAGACAAAATGTCCTTCCGAGAGTGTGGTTGAAGTATACACGAGGTACGGATGACAGAGATTTGAAAACATTTTTTGGACAAGCAAGCACACGTGTAAACCAATAGACAAACTCAAACAAGCAGATATATACAAGGTGGGTAGTTCTGTAGATAACGAAATGATGATACATGGTGGATAGATGATAGACATATCATAGACATATCATAGATAGATAGATAGATAGATAGATAGATAGATAGACAGACCACAGGCATGGACAACTTCTAAAAGATCAAGATCCATTAAAAGAAAAAGCTCCACACCAGAGATCTGCAAAAATGGAGGGTTGACCAACCCTCAAATCAACCTTCGTGAAGAGCACAAAAGTATCAAATATACCTTGGTCAAGAGCCTAAAAGTCTCAAGACCAAAGTGAAAAAACAAGAATGCTCCACTCTCATATCTATGTTGTTTTTTTCCCAAAGGTCTCATCAAACAATGTATTTTCACGTTCAAATCAATTAAATTTTCTTTAAAAAAAAAAAAAAAGATAGATAGATAGATAGATGGATAGATAGATAGATAAACAGATATAGAAATGGATGGATGGATGGATACAAAGCGATTGACCTCTATCTATCTATCTTACTGGCTGTCCATGTATATCTGTCACTCACGATCCGTCTATCCATCTATCCGTCTATCTGCTCGTCTATCTTTTATCGGTAAATAGTCAATATCAGTGAGAGGAGCTGTTGTGTCTTTTAGAGGCCCACAAAACCACGATATACACCAGACTGTTAGTCCGGTCCACTTTAAATACAGCACCACAACAGTGCCTCATCACCACATTCCCAGCTGACGGTCTCTCATTCTCTCTTGTTGTCTCGTTAAACGGAGAAGCGCTGAGCTCAGAGTTTAAAAAAGAAGGATCCAGAAAAGATGTGGAGAAAGCCAACGGGGAGCAGCAAGCTGTTGCAAGCGGCCTCGATGAAGCAGCTCCTGAAGAGATGCTCTTCCGGCCGGGGGAAGATGGGCTTCAAAACACCGTCGGACGTGCCCAAGGGTCACTTTGCCGTCTACGTGGGCGAGACGAGGACGCGGCACATCATCCCCATCTCTGTCCTCTCTGCTCCCGACTTCCAACTCCTCCGCTGCGCAGAGGAGTTCGGTTTCGATCACGCCATGGGTGGCCTCATGCTTCCTTGCGAGGAGGACTTCTTTCTCTCTCTTACCTCCTCCATCACCCCCAGCTAACACGCACAGGGAATGATGTCCTCCTCTCTCTGTCTCTCTCTCTCTCTCTCTCTCTCTCTCTCTCTCTCTCTCTCTCTCTCTCTCTCTCTCTCTCTCTCTCTCTCTCTCTCTCTCTCTCTCTCTCTCTCTCTCTCTCTCTCTCTCTCTCTCTCTCTCTCTCTCTCTCTCTCTCTCTCTCTCTCTCTCTCTCTCTCTCTCTCTCTCTCTCTCTTTCTTTCTCTCTCTCTCTCTCTCTCTCTCTCTCTCTCTCTCTCTCTCTCTCTCTCTCTCTCTCTCTCTCTCTCTCTCTCTCTTGCTCTCCTTCTTTCTTTCTCTCTCTGTAGATATACAAATATCAGTATCTCTATCTATCCTTCTCTTTCTTTCTCACTCTATCCGTCTCATTTTCTATCTCTCTTTCGATCCGTCCATTTTCTATCTCTATATCACTATTTATCCCTCTTCTTTCTATCTCTATAATTCTACCCATCCATCTATTTTTCTATCTCCTTCTATTCCATGTTCTTCAATTTATTCTGCTGCATTCGAAAAGAGAATGGAGCGGATGAAAGCCCAGAATTATAATGGGTTTCCAAAAGATCGCGCCTTTTTTTCGTAACTTGGTGTATTTTAAATCCAGTGGAAGAACATGGGCGCCGACGTCAATCTAGTTATTTTTGTGTGGCGTGCTGTTGCCTGATTTATCATCTAAGAGGTCAACACGTGGAGACTGGTTTCCCCATCAGCAGGCCCACAGCTGAATAGCTCTTTTCATAAAATCCAATTTTGAGATCACGTCATACTTGCTCTGCTTCTACCAATCTCATAACAGGTTAATTTGAAAATATTCCGTATCTGTTTAAATCCTTCTACCAGTGTCCTTTTCAAGTTGTCCATCCCTCTCAAACGGAAGAGCGTCTTTAAGCGAATCTAATGCGTTATCTAAAAAGAAATGTCGAGTGATTGCAGTGCATCTGATCAGAAGAAAAAATATTTTAGCTCAGCCGTCCAATTGAAACAAGGCCTGGGAAGGCTCTACATATCATATGTATATTTTACAATACATTAAATATATTTTCGTGTACATTAATTGGTAAGGAAAGACAGATGTACCTCTCTTTTCAACTTCAACTCATATTTTATTCTTGATTTTAAATGCTACGTAGGCAGTGAATGATGGCGACAGTGGTACCATTAGATAAAAAAGGGTTTATGTGAGACAAAGGTTATTGTTTCTGACGCAATTTGTGACAAATACGAGAAATATTAAGATACGATGGTTATTGTTTCTGACGCAATTTGTGAGATGGCATGTTGTAGGTATAGATGAATCATACGAGGATGCTATGATTTTGGTGCATGTAGTCAGTAATGAACTCTCAATTTATTCCCACTGAAGGGAAAATAATAAATAATTTTCTAATAGTACTTCAACAGGAACACTATTTTCGCATGTTATCATTAACTATTATCAATATTATTTCTTAGATTTCACTAGCTTCTCTAAAACTGTAATCTGCCTTGTATCCTTTTATATTTTAATTTGATAGATAATATGTCAATACCAAGATCTCATAACCGATATTTCATATATGTACTACAATATAATTTATGGCTTGGATAATTCAAATGAAGTTAGTTTTATTTATATTATCTACATCCAAACCTAACATGGAGTCAACTAGGTATTTAGGTTTTGATTAATGCTTGAAATATTTTTGGCTGTCTAGCCAAGAACATATTATAGATCTCTTTCAATATTCACTGTTACTGTATATTCATATAATGCATGTGTGACTCCTATTACGAAGTCCATGAATACATGATCTGACTAAAGGAGTTAGGATGAGATCATAATATGGACATCACTAATCTTTAAATATTTTTTACTTAATACTCTTATTCAAAGAATACTTAAGATAGATATCAAAATATCAGGATATAATACAACAGTGATTTGGGTTAATTAAGCTTCTTTGATGCTTCTAATTTATACAAAAATATCTATACTATCCTTGCGAGTGCAACAAAATTGAGGGAAAATCAACAATATAAAATATTATCTAAATGAATTTTAAACATAATATATACATACGTTATTATTTTTATAAATTTAAAGCATGAAATCTAATTTCATAAATTCAAATGGCCACAACTAATTCAAAAAATATTAAATCATGATAAAATAATTCCCTCTTGAAGCTAGTTTATCAAAATAATTAAAAATATATATATAAAGTTATGGAAAATTTGAATGATAAATAATAATTACATCATTAAGTAACCTCTATATGCGCCTTGGTAGCACTAGGAGATGGGAATCTGGATGAGAGGATTGAGTGCAATGAAATTATACCATCATAGATTGTGGCGTGGATCGCTTCGGATACGTCCTAGCAAGGGACAAAGCTGGGAACCTGATACATTTTTTTTTGCTGGTGGGGATGGAGATGTAGAAGGATACATGCAAGTGAGTGATGGAGTTGGAGGTAGCATCTGTGATGATGAAGAACATCGGCTATCGATGATGGTAACCTTGGAAGACGGACAAAGATGTGAGTCCAAGAAAGAAAAATATCACTCTAACCTTGTTTTTACATGCCCAATGGGCCGTGCGGTGCTTTCTATTCAGGAGTCTTGACCTGAATGTAACTCCTTTACTTCATTAGTCTTAGAATGAAAGAACCATCCCAAACAAGATGTTGTAAAAGCAAATACTCCAATAATCATGGTGTGAAATAAACTTCAAGCTTGCCTTTTTTATGAGGATGAGGGGGATTATGAAATTAATATATGAATATTCTGCAAAATTTCCATAAAATCAAGAAACATGGTAATGCGTAAATACATGAAATTCCTACAAAAATTAATATGTTAGTTGTGATTATCAAGTATTTAGTCCTAGTTATATGATGATATGGCAGATCCCACAAGTTGTGTGGAGACACATGGCAGATAATGGGCACTTGTTTTGGAGTGGTTTTACTCAATTCATCCATATGAATCCTGAGTGAGGTTATTCCGAACTATTAGTAAGTTTGATTTATACCATAGTTATCCAAGTGATTGTCTGGCTTGAGACACTAAACATATCACGTTGATGGACAAATGTGTTTTGACTATAAACTACGAGTTCACGTTGATGGATTTCCAAACGACCTTCGCACAAATCTAGAAAGAAGTTTGCAAAAATATTGTGTGGGTGAGATGGGATCTTATGTCCTTAGTGGAGGAAGAGAAAGCTCAGGGAAGATCATGGGAGGAACTCATTGGCCAGGGTAGTGGAATATCCTAGATAAGTTGTTAGATGATTTCCGTATGCATCAGCCCTTAGGTTTTGACATTTGAGCATACCCTAAGTCATCTTTGAAGCATAAAGTGAGTGAGACATTATACATAGAATCCAATTGATGATGGTAAATGGTCCATTTGACAGTTGATATTCTGCTTTGTGTCATCGAGAGCATGTGTATCTCGTCGTTTTATGAGCGTTAACCTCCAACTAGCATTTGGGTTAAACTAATCTTTGAGTAATTGATATATCTATTAATATTGATAATTAATATATGTTCCCAACAAAGGTTAATGTGCCATTAGAATTAGTAGTTTAAGTGGATACGGAATAACCTAAGTTGGGGGGTGAATTAGGCTCTATAGATATATTATATTTTTCTTTGTTTAAGTAACCTATAATTTTATAACTAGGAAATGAGGTAGAGAAAGTAGGAGAAAATTATTTTATTTACAGAATGTAGGGTAATGTTTAATTATGTTCGGGAATATCAATACCGAGTGGATGATGTGCCCCAATCCTGTTTTTGTGAATGCCCCCAAGCAAAACACTTGGAAATATGACCGAAAAAGGATACCAAAAAGGAAAAAATGGTGAAGATCTGTTATCCTTGGCCCCCGAAGCCTTCTCTGATTTTCCCTTAAAGCCTCCTTACGACCTCGAAAGCCTTCTGCTTATGCCCCCAAAAGCCATTACCTGACTAACCACAAATATCTAACAAGAAAATTAAACTTATGAACCTAATTTATTTCTTCTCAACAACACTTAGTGTATAATCAATCTCCGTAAGTAGTATTCAAGACTAGTCCTCATTTCATGTATTTAAGCGGGAACATTTTTCGATCAAAAACTTGTTACTTCAAATATAACAATTTAAAAATGCAATTATGACTTCCCTGCTCCAATATCTCCCTATTAGTCGAGGCTCTTTCTTCCAGTCCTATTCTCCTCCATGTTTCTCTTATAATGAAATTACTTGATATGTGTTTGAGCTTTGGTGCTTAAAACTAAAATATCTTATTCATTCATGCACCCAATCAGGTGATTTTAAATCATATAGATATATAGACAATCAATAACAACTGTTATCTCATACAAACTATTTAAGATCGAATGAAGTCAAGGTCTAGTGGTCGATCTTTCAATGTTCTTTGTTAATTGTATGGTTCTTTTATTTCCAAGTTCAAATCCCTATAACTATTTGAAATTCAATCAAAATATGTCATTCTAAGTTCCATTGATTTGTATGAATTTTCTAAACTAGTTATAAGTTAAAAAAATCCTCAAAATCAATCTAAAACTTATGTTAAAGATGGCAAACTGATCACAAGAGTCGAAGACATGCAAAATTTGGAGGCCAGCTTTCATTCATATACATCTAGAATCACCCTACACCAAACAATATAATTTCAAGTTCTATGGAGTCGGATTCATGTTAGAAACAAATATCATATTGAAGAAATGCTAAAAAATGACTAGAAAATTTATCCAAAGATCTCTCTAGCTTTGGATTACAACGTTTGATAAACCAGAATTTGGATAAAATTAGACATATAATTTTAAGGCTCTGATTTATGTAAGAATATTTATAAACTTTTCCTTACTTAGAATAGGGTTAGTAAGGGTTGAATCCACAAAGAGAAGGTAAGGAGAGAGTAAATTGCATTCCAAATATTTTTAAATAATTATTTTAGGTGATTTATATTGTTTATTGATTTTGAAGTATTTTCTAAACAGTAAAATGAATGAAATAAATGAAAAATAGTCAAAAATATTTTAATAAAATGAAATACATATTTATTTTATTTTTGACGAGGTCTAATAATAAGGTGTGAGTTTTAAAGAATTTTCAGGGCAATAAATTAGATTTAACATTGAAACAAACCTTCAGCTGCAATTTGTCGGTGGCGGCGCTCTGCCAAGCGCATAGTAGACTGAAAATGCGGTTACTTTTGCTACATGAGGATCACACGAACCTTGTTGTCACTTCCCCAAAGGGCCAAGTGGAGCTCTTTATGCAAGAATCCTGATCACCCTTGACCTCTCTCTCCCACACCTTTGTAGAACAATAATGGATCAAATAAATCTGATACACTAGGCCTCCAAAAACAAGTTGGGAGCAGAAATCCAAGATGAGATACAAAGAGAGGGGAGAAGAGAATGAATATAAGTGTGCTGACTCTCACATCCATTGGATTTAATTCCAAGCTATTGAAGGGCTAGGATCTCTTGATTTCTAACCTAGACCCACGTGCCCTCCTTCTCGGATTTGAAAATAGAACTTTCAAATTCTTATTGGGGGCTAGTTCCTCAATTTTTGCCTTTAATTGACCAGATCTTTAAGGAGGTTTGAATGGGCTTCTAGAATGGGTTTCTTGTGTATTGGGCCTCTTATTATCTATTACATTTCTACTTTTCTCCCATTTGTATCTCAAATTCACCAATATATTTACCAAATTCATATTTATCAAATAAAATTCCAAGAAGATGTGAAAAATAAACTTTACTCTAAAGAGTCAAGTGGGCTTAGTCTCAAAAATATATAAAACATATAAAAATAGAGCTTAGGATAATAAATCATAAATTTCTCATTTTATACTTAAATGGTGAATAATTCTAGTGAAGATCTAAACATATGAGGTAAAAATAATAATAAAAGCATAATTTTATTGCTCTAATTTGATGTTTTGAATGTTCAAAGAGCAACGAGAAGGGATGTTTAAAATTAGGGCTGAAAGTGTATATATGGACTTAAAAATCTGAAAGGGGGTATCTGGAATTATTATTTCCATCTAAGAAAGGCTAACCATCCATACTAAACACACGTATATATATTAATATTCAACTGATTAATCAGTCACATGTATTGATTATGATTAGACAACATGTAACAACAATCTTTTAAATTTTGAATTTTCTATTTGCTCTTTTACTAGAAAGGCTAACCCTTTTAATATCGCTTGGTCTTCGCTTATGACCAGTCAATTAGTTAACTGAGGAATCATGCATTACCTTGAACATACATCAGAAAACATATTAAAACATTTTATTAAAATTCAGTTAAAACGAATTCTTCA
Organism: Wolffia australiana; assembly: GCF_029677425.1. Lineage (NCBI taxonomy): Eukaryota > Viridiplantae > Streptophyta > Magnoliopsida > Alismatales > Araceae > Wolffia > Wolffia australiana. The sequence continues at coordinate 6,622,825 of NC_135852.1, read as the reverse complement.
ACATTCATTAACCAGGTTCATACATAACCATGGTGTTTCCCATGTCATTTTGGTTCATGAAATGAGTCATCACTGATGGAAATACATTTGGCTGAAAAACCAATCACAGAATCCATCTCTCATTACATATTCATTAATAGAATGTATTAATTAAAGTACATGTGTGATGTGTATATTGGAGTCTATGAATATATGGTTGGACTTGGTGATTATGATGAGATCCTAACATAGAGATCACTTGTGTTGAAGTATATGTTATGACTATTTATTTAAGGCATACTCGAGAAGGACATTAAAGTGTCTATAGAAAATAACTATCTAGCCACACTCGTATTAGATTATGGTCGGTCCCTTAGCCATTAGCGTTGACACACTAAGGATATATAATGCTGTGGTCTTTAATGGAAATAGTTCACTCGAATGGATACATATTAATCATTGAATAGTATTATACCAAAATGTCAATCAGGTTGATTGACATCACAGTGGTGTTAATGGTAGTTAATGGTCCCTTCACACCAAAGAGATAGTATGGTTGGACAGTTGTATTTTGACTATGACCTACGAGTTCCTAATCATCAAATTATTTATTGGCTTGGCCAATGACTTCATCACATCTTCCTTGAGCTGCCTTAGCTTATACCGAGGGTGGATGATCCCATCTTGACCACTCAATCATTTTATGTTAACTTCTTAATGCAATTGAACCAAGATTGTTTATCTCTTCTCCGATGATTTTTGAACGCATCTATACTAACTTTGATGACTTACTAGGGTTTGATAGTTGACCACACCCTAAGTCATCGTAGAAGCATCAAGTAGATGAGGGACTATCCGTACATGTATCATCAAAGTCTAAAACTCCAGTTTTAGACGCTGTTTTTCTAAACAAAAATGAATTTTAGGGCTGTGCCGAGACCCGAGAATCGGGTCGAGGATCCCCTCATGCACAAGCGTGCGAGCACGCGCATTACACGAGCGCACGTATGTGCGCGAACCATATACGCCCGAGCGCGCAGGGCGTGCGAACTTTAATCGCACGCGCGAGTGCATCAGATGATGAACAGATTTTATGAGGGAGTTGATACACACTCTTTTGTATCTTCTAGAGCACGAGGTGTAGCTTGGCACGCCAGGGGCTTAAGCCTCAACCTATCGAATGAGTTAAATCAATCACTCACTAAATTAATCTATATGATGACATATTTAATTTGGATGGACAATAGAGGTAACTGGTTCATTGGAGTAATTAACTATACTCATACATGAGCCTAGAAGGTCACATGCAAATAGTCTTCTAGACATCAAAATATGTTCTTGAAGTTTGGCTTGCTGTATGAAAACTACACACTTATTATAAATAGGAGAAAGCCTTGAAGAACATTCACTCAGGCCAGAATTGTTTAGGGATCTTCCCCTTCTTTACTCTTGTCCCCATGGGCACTTTGTATTCATAATGAGATCAAGATGACATGATGACAACAACAGAGGGTGAAGGGAGTTCGTCGAGATGAATGAAGAGATTTAACGTGCAATGAACTTCGTGAATATGTCAAGATGCTGCACACGTGATCAGATTGACATGTCTTGCTGGAGGACTCAAGAAATCACAAATGTGATTCATGTGCAGGTGATTCATCTCAATGTTTTGTTGATACCATTGCGATTCTTTAGTAAGTCTTTTACTGCAAAACATTATCATTTTCATCCGGATCAAGGCCCTTAAATCCAAGAGTCATGAGCCATGTAATTTGGGTTTGTAAATATCTACATGGCCATTCAAGTTACACCAAGGGGAAAGGGTGGCCAAGAAGAGAAGAGTGCCCAAAGAAATTGTGCCATGTTTTTTGAAGAATGACATGAATGTGATCATATAGGGCCTGTGGTCTGTATCAGATGATACTTAATAAAACTTATGTATGTGATCATATAGGGCCACATCCTACCCTTTTACTAAGTCTATATACTCTTCTTATGAGTGTGATGCTCTAGGACCATATACTACCCTATTTAATAACAACATAAACTCAAAAAATCTTCATTAAATTAATTTATCACATAATTATTTAACATAATTGATACAATGAGACGCCAACACATTAGGTGGCAAGCTACACCAAATGTACTGGAATGGAGACCTGGTTCTTAAACAGTTTCACAGAATCTTTCAATTAATAGTTACCACAAGTGTATAATCCCCAATATTTAAGACAATCATAGAATAACATAAGGAATCGCAAGTTGGCTAACACTACTAAGCTATATTTGGTAAGACTGATGCATTTGAAAATTATTGGAGTACTTGTTCTCTTATATTTTCCATTGCCTTGGCCACGTACTTTATCACACTTTCTTACTTTAGAGTCCCCTTATACAGAGGGTGGATTATCTATCTTGGCTTCTCACTAAACTGCGCAATTGTTTATACAGCCAAGCTAAGCATATTTCAATCATGTTATCAAAACTCACATCTCATAGTAAAAAAAATCTTCTGTACATATGATGTCTTTGGTGCCTCAGATCTATAGAGATTATACAACCTTGACTTCAATAATCCTAAGGACTAGATAAACCATATATTAGACACAAATAGATAGTTTTATGCCTCAGATTAATCCAACAATATTTATCAAACTTTCCATACTTAACAAAGCCTAAGTAAGAATTCAATTCAAAGGTGATAAGAGAGTAAATTTAGGTTAAAATATATTATAGAATATTTTCGGGGATTTTCATATTTATTAATTATTTTTAGCTATTTTATAGTAAAAAAATTCATAAAATAAAGGAAAACTAGTTAAAAATATTTTAAATAAACAAATAAAGTTGTATTTATTTTTAATTGGAATATAATAATTTGATATGATTTTGATTACATTTGGGGAACTTTTAGATATTTTTTAACATGAAAAAATAGCCAGTCCAAGCCAGTTTTTGGCTTGGACTGGTTTAAACCGGTCACTTCAAACTGGTTGATTTTGTATCAAATATTGGTATCAGTTTCAACTAGTTGGTTCAATTTGGACCAGTAGGACAATGTCAACTTGTTTGAACCATTTGGCTTGGTTTGCACTAGTCAGCTTTAGTTAATACGGGTCAAATTGAGCTGACCAAGTATGTTGGGGGTTCTTCTGATTACTATCTGCCCATCTTGCTAGTGATTAAGTCGAGCATTACTTATGGGATCCCCGGTGGTGATTGCACTGGAGGTGGTGGTTAGTGGTGAAGATGCAAAATACCTTATAATCATTGTATTTTTCTACAAATCAAATGTTTGGAAACATTTTCCTCTCTGGAAAAGTTGATGTGTAGGCTATCCTCTAGAATTTATGTAAGGGAAAATTCAAACAAAAAAGATAGGATGTCTCACATATCTTATTGTCACTTGTGTAGGATTTGAGGGGTTTTTTCCTTCAACAATGTAAATCTTAGATTTGATTCCCAGGTTTCAGAGGACATGGATATGTTGTTGTTCAACAACGATCCAGGTTTCTTTTATCTATCTCTTAAAAGCTTGTAAATAGGCTCCTAAAATAGTCTCTTTATATGATATTGCTCATGGTGTGGGTTTTGTGTTATGTTACAGCAGGAGGCGTGGGCATCTCTTTTTCTTCCATTTGCATCCAAAATTTACCACTTTACTCATTAAATCTTGTATTTGAAATAAAACTGGTAGAAGAAGTGGGAAAAATCTACTTCAGTCCTTAAAATGGGGATGATCTTATAAATCAATAAAGTACAGGAAAATAGAGTTTAGGAAACCAAATTGTAATTGTCTCATTTTAAAACTTGTAATTTATAACACTAGTAACAATGAAAAAAAATAAATGGCATAACGAAATATAAAGGAACACTTTTATTGCCTTAATTGGATACTATCACGAATCGTAGTGACACAATTTATGTTTTAATTTAGGGAAATATATCCCTAGATAGTAACTACTATCTCTCCTTACTGTCTCGGTGCAAATGGAATCTTGATAACTCTTTTGTAGCGAGATATCTCGTTCTCCTTCAAATATCATATAAATTGGAATCTTTGAGATAAGTGCTCCACGATAAGGCATCTTCATATTAAGTTAACATAATTGATCATATATTATTTAATTGTTATATGTATTGCACGCGCTTTAAAATGATCATAATTTCTGTTCATGAATATTGAATGAGATGTGAAATGTGTGCTTGGCTTTCCCTCCATAAATAACTCCATTGAGTCTGGGGTGAGGATAAAAGGGAACCTTATATCCTTGAAGGGAAGTATAAAACAAAAATTTCACTAGGTTATTTTAACTATATTCACATGTTTATTTACATTGAATTGATAATATGTGTGTGTGTGTGTGTTAGCAAGCTGACTGACTAAATTTATTTTTAAAATGATATTTTGAAATTTATGAATTTTTCAATATTTTATGGTTTTTCCGATGTCCGATTCTGAAAGAAAATTTTGAGTTGGAATATATATTTTCATAAATTGTTTGACATTGTAATTCAATAGATGTCATTTTTTAAATTCCAGCTGTATATTTCTTACATTTTATGAATTAATTTCTTTTGGAATTATTTTAATTGGTTTTTGACTTGTTCCTGATTTCCAATACTGGAAGAGAAATAACATTGAAGGGCTGAGAAGGATCCAAATTCAAATCGCAATATTTGAGAATCTAGAAGGACTTTCACACTTCAATTTTGAGCGGAGCTTCCTTTTTCCCTCTCTTTCTATGCATTTGGATCTATAAAATAGATCATTACAGTATTGTAAAAACTCTTTCAACCTCACTTCCTCCTATTGAGGCAGATTGAAAGAAAGTGGAATTTTGAAAGTCCCTCGAGAGTGTTCTCCGTCTCTTGAGAACATTGGAGAAGATCAATTGAGAAGTGGAGAGGGTGGCCTGGATCAGAAAATGGCTATGATCCTGCGCAACACATATATCCAAGATTAGTCTCTTGCCCTATGTTGGCTTCTCTCATTTACATCCCTTCAGTTAAACCTATATCCCATCCTCACACCCAACCACATCCATCTCCTAACTTGACATCAATCTTGTCACGTTTGTTTCATATAAAAACTTATCAATCATCTATTCCATCATTCGATCCTCTATCTCACAACCACCTATCCATTCTTCCATCACACTTATTTTTTAGATACATATAATTTTTTCTTTCGCCATTCTTTTTCACCATCATCCATCCACATCACTCACGCCCATTGACCGATTTCATCATCCTATCTTCTGGTTCATTATGTACATCCATCCTCACTTCATGTCTTCATATATCTCATTCTCTCATTTCCAGTTTATCTGTCCAGATCCTCTTGCCTATTCCTCATATTATTATTATTATTATTATTATTATTATTATTATTATTATTATTATTATTATTATTATTATTATTATTTATATCATACTTATGAAATAGTGTTTATCACCCTCTTATTATTACATATTCATCGCATTTCAATATCATATTTTCTACATCTCCCCTCTCATCACTCGTGAATCATCACTCAAAAAGTATTAAAATCCAAATTTTTTCCCTGTGAAGACGATCCTTGCTCATGAATAACTAGTCTGTTTAACTAAGAGGGGGTGAATTAGTTCTACTTCTTTTATTTATATAGATTCCTTCTTTAACTCTCTCTTACTTCACTCAAGGGACAATAAATTTTTACCCTGCTTCGGGGCACTAATGTGCCCTTACTGCAGCCGCGCCTCGCCCGAGGAGTCGCCCTGACTCCACTAATCACTTTGACAAATGCAAAGTGAGAAAAATTGTTCGCGATGTACAATCGCTCACACTGATCTCAAGTAATCACACACTTAAAACACTTGCTCGGTGCCGACGTCTTCCTCGACCTCAATCGAGTGCCTTCTCAGCTTCCAGCAACATTCTGAGCCTCTCCTCAGTCCACTCTGTGCTGACGAAGTCCTCACGTCTCAGGCCACCATCCCGTGTTCAAGCGGATGTGATCTTTCTCCTGTTAGTGCACTTCCCTAAAAAGTAATATAATGACAATATCTTTGTTGACCTTAAGTCAACTTTTTTCCTAACCATAGTTTTCTCCTAAATTCTGTTTTTCAACTTTCAAGTCACAAATCGTGTATCAAATGTCAATTGATGTCAACTACCAATGGATATGATCAAATGCAGTCAAAATCTAAACTTATATCAACTGGTAATAATTCTTCTCAATTGTAAGAAGATAGTCCAATGAGATCAATTGATGTTTACTAATATCAGAAATATTCAAAGTAGACAATCAGATCAATCAATATTAAAGATCAATTGTCTTAACTCAAGTTAAATGTGATTTAACAAATATCAATTTAAATAAAGTAATTATAATGAGTCTGATCGAATGTGATTTAGAAATCTCAAATTAAATCAAACAATTCCACTGTGTAAATCCTGATCGAATGTGATTTAGAAAATATCAATTCAAATCAAATAGTTATATCAATTCTGATCCAATGTAGTTAGATGATATCAATTTAAATCAAACACTTATATCAATTCTGATCCAATGTAGTTAGATGATATCAATTTAAATCAAACACTTGTATCAAATCTGATCATTTATAACAAAGATATATCAATTCAAATCCAATAGGGATATCAATTATGATCGAATATATATATATGGGAGATATCAAATGTATTTGAATTTGCGAGTTAATGCATTCAAGAAATCGATTTAGATAGTTATTTAAATTTCATCCAATCTAAAATTCAAATTCAAGTTTACAAGATGAATGAATAATTTTCTAATTGAATTTCTTATATCTGAAGAAAACTGAATTTCAAGAACGTTACTTAAAATCAATTAGAATTAGGGCGCCTAAAATATTCCAGTATTTTGAAATCGAATTCAAAACTAATTTGAATTAATCAAAGAATTCAAATAGATTTAAAGCTGTCAATATATTCAATAATCAAGAAGTCCAAGAAAGTTGGTTATATGATTTCAAATAATTTCAAACATCAAAATCGAATTGAATTTTATATCAATTAACTATGTAGTAAAAAGCGATTTAATCTTTAATCTTTATCAATCAAGATTTCAATTAGATTTTATATTTGATTTCACATAATCAAGAAACAAAAAACAACTTGTTATTTAGATTTCAGAAATCCAATATCAAAATCAGTTTTTCAAATTATGAATGTTCAAATTTCGATTTTAGATTCTAACTTACAAAAGTCAATGAATTTCAAGAACCCTCAAATTAATTTCAACAGAAATCAAGAAATTGGTATCAAGAACCTTCAACATGATATGGAACAATCTAACCAGGATTTTCTTGAAGAATCAGTAATCACAAACATGCAGATGATGACGTCAATTAATTTCAACAGAAATCAAGAAATTGGTATCTTGATTTCAAGAAATCAAGAAATTGGTATCAAGAACCTTCAACATGATATGGAACAATCTGACCAGGATTTTCTTGAAGAATCAGTAATCACAAACATGCAGATGATGACGTCCACCAGTCTTGAATTTCCTCACCACCAGCCAGAACTTTCAACAACTTTCAGTTGAGAGAGAGAGAGAGATCACGATTTTTTAAGAGAAGAGAGAGAATGAGCACCAAAAAGAATACCTTAGAAAAAGGCTACATTGGATATTTATAGCCTTCAACTGTTATTGGGCCCAATTTTTCTTGTCTTATTGGGCTTCTACCTTAATTATAAACTTATTATCCCTAATATACTCCATCACATATTTATCTAATAAATGTCTATATATTACTACTATATTCAACTACTTAATTAATTTCATTAAATATCTATTATATTAAATCATCATAATCCTTTTCCTAACAATCACCCCCTTTTTTATGTATTCTAAAAATTAATTAAGTTGATAAGTTGGATACTCCAACACCCCCATAATACCACAACTCCCCCTCAATATATGGTCTATCTTTCTCCCCCTAATTTTAAGAAATATCAAATAGGTGAACTTAAATTGTCTGATTCAAGACATTCATGAATTTGAATACCACACAAGATGGACATAGTCATATCAAAATCCATTTCGCTTTGGGGATCAGAAAACAATTTCAGTGTAGTAATGTGACATATACTATCACATACAATCATATTCTCTCATTGATCAATTTTTGTAAATCAAAATACGAATAAAATGTTTGATATTTGCGGTTTACTTAAAAAATTATATCCATACGAATTTCAAAACAAATTCATAAGAATATTACATAACATATATAAGTTTTTCAAACACAGTTTATGCTCAGTTCAAAATCGTAAAGAATTTAGTAAATCCCAAAACACGAAGGAAATCTGTATCAAATAGACCAATATGGTTATGTTATCATCATTTCCCCTTTCTCCAAAAGTTCATTAGATGTTTAGAAAACACCTTCACCTTTGTTGACTAGTCCATTTCTCATATGTCATTCAGCTTCATCATTCCTTGATCAGCTCCTTTATATCACTATATTTGATCATTCCTAACTCTCTTACTAAAGTATTAAACCTTTCTCCTGATAGTGGTTTTGTAAATATATCAGCTATTTGTCTTGAAGTTTCTATAAACTTCAGTTCAATATCTCCTTTTGATATGTGATCTCTAATGAAGTGATGTTTCACTTCTATGTGTTTTGTTCTGGAATGAACAATTGGATTTTTAGCTATGTTTATGGCACTTGTGTTATCACATAGCACAGGGATTTTAGATGTTTTAATCCCATAATCTTTTAATTGATTCTTAATCCAAAGAATCTGAGCCACACTCTCCACTAGACACGTATTCTGCCTCTGCTGTTGACAATGCAATCGAATTTTTTTTCTTTGAGCTCCATGATACTAGTGATCCCCTGATGAAGATACATGCTCCACTTGTGCTCTTCCTCTCAATTTTACATCCTGCAAAGTCAGCATCGCAATATCCAATAGGACTCATATCATGTCCTCTAGGATACCATAGCCCTAAACATGTGGTTCCTATAATATATCTAAAAATCCTTTTTACAGCTTTTAAGTGTGATTCCTTTGGATTGCTTTGGAATCTTGCACATAAACATACACTAAATAATATATCAGGTCTACTGGCTGTAAGATATAATAGTGATCCTATCATTCCTCTATACATCCTTTGATCCACTGATTTTCCTGCCTCATCTAAATCTAATTTAACTCCACTGCCCATTGGAGTTGGTTTTGCTTTCAAGTCCTTGAACTTGAATGTATTTATGATATCCTTTGAGTATTTTTCTTGCGAGATAAACAATCCTTTATCCGATTGTTTTACCTGTAATCCAAGAAAATACGTTAATTCTCCCATTAAGCTCATTTCAAATTCACTATGCATGAGCATTGCAAACTCATCACATAAGGATTTATTGGTAGATCCAAATATGATATCGTCTACATATACTTGTACGACTATCATATTTCTATTTACTCCTTTTATGAATAGAGTAGTGTCCACACAACCTCTTTTATATCCATGATAAATCAGAAAACTGCTCAGTTTTTCATACCAAGCTCTGGGAGCTTGTTTGAGTCCATATAGTGCCTTATGTAACTTGTAAACCCATTTAGGGTTTTCATAATCCTCAAATCCTGGAGGTTGTTCAACATATACTTCCTCTTTAACTGTTCCATTAAGAAAAGCACTTTTCACATCCATTTGGTACAACTTAAATCTTTGAGCACATGCAAAAGATAACAATAATCGTATTGCATCTAATCGAGCTATAGGGGCATATGTTTCTTCATAATCTATTCCTTCTTCTTGAACATATCCCTGAGCAACAAGACGTGCTTTGTTTCGAATGATATTTCCATTCTCATCTAACTTGTTTTTGAATATCCACTTTGTACCAATGATTTTATGCCCATCTGGTCTAGGAACTAATGTCCATACTTTGCTTTTACTGAATTGATTAAGTTCTTCATGCATAGAATTAATCCATTCAGCATCATTTAATGCTTCATCAAGCTTCTTTGGTTCGAATTGAGATGTAAATGCAATATGCATATTTCCACTAATTTGAGACCTAGTTCTAACTCCATCATCCAAGTTCCCTAAAATATTCTCTGTAGGATGATGTCGTATAATTTTCATAGGTCTAGGTAGTGACTCATTTGGTGTGGTCACACTTTCAGTTGAGTGATGTTCTTCTTCATCATCACTCTTATTGTATTCTTCTTCACTGAAGTCCAATATAGGTTTTCCCAAATGATTAACCATTGTCTCATGTCTCACCAACTTCCTTTCCAAAAATCTAACATGAATAGCTTCTTCCACTATTAGAGTTTTCTTATTGAAAACCCTATATGCCCTAGATCTTTCAGAGTAACCTAATAGTATTCCTTCATCACTTCTAGAATCAAATTTCCCTAACTGGACTTTACCATTTATATGTATATAACATTTGCATCCAAATGTTCTGAAATATCCTATGTTAGGAACTTTTCTTTTGAGAAATTCATAAGGTGTTTTGTTAAATGTTGATCGTACAAGTGTACGATTTCCCATATAACACGCGGTGTTTATCACTTCAGCCCAGAAGTAATTTGGAACTTCAGCATCACTCATCATGGCTCTTGTCATGTTGATCAACGTTCGATTCTTCCTTTCTGCTACGCCATTTTGCTGCGGTGTTCTTGGTGTGGAAAACTGATGGTTTATTCCTAGTTCTTCACAGAGTTCATTGAACTCCTTGTTCTCAAACTCTCGTCCGTGATCTGAACGTGTACACTTTATACTATTTTCTAGTCATTCTGGATCTTTTTAACAAAGATCTTAAAATTTTCAGCCGCTTCACTTTTACGAGCTAAAAAATATACCCAAGTAAATCTACTATAGTCATCCACGATGACAAAACAATATAGTTTTTCCACCTAAACTAGGAACCGAGTTTGGACCAAATAGATCCATGTGAAGTAATTCTAAAGGTCTATTTGTCGAGGCTTCATTCTTAGATTTGAAACTCACTTTTACTTGTTTTGACTTAATACAAGTCTCACCAGTATCATGTGATTTTCCTAAATCTATAGGTAGTCCTCTTACTAAACTATTTATTCTAAGCTTACTTAAGTTCTTAAAACTTAAGTGACCTAGTCTTCTATGCCATAATTCTACTTCTTTTTCATTATAGTTTTCTACTAAACACACTTTAGATTTTCTTACTTCATTAAGATCTACCTCATATATATTTCCTCTCCTAAACCCTGAAAATAGTAATTGATTAGTGATTTCATCAAATACTTCACAACCATCTCGATGAAATTTCACTATCATTTCATTATCACATAACTGAATAATGCTGATCAAGTTATGATGTAAGCCTTCCACGAACCATATGTTTCGTATGAGGACATCATTGTCAACTGATAATTCTCCAACTGCTTTGATAGTACCTGTACTATCATCTCCAAATGTAACCTTTCCACCATCAGTTTCTACTAAATTTGTCAGCTTCTCCTTTTCTCCTGTCATATGTCTTGAGCAACCGCTATCGAGATACCATATATCTTTAGTCTGCTTTCTACCTGCATATACCAGGAATTAACTCCTTTAATACCAAGAACAATGACTCCTAATGTTTCTAACTCTACTATATCTAGCTGTTACTCTAGGTAAAGTGAAGTGATTTGTATCAAACCATTCACCAAAATATCGAGTAATATGATCATATCTGAATTCATCACGATGGTGATACTTTCTGATATTATCATTTAATCCATAATCCTGATAATCTCCAATTTGATTTATATGATCAACAAATGTTGATCCATCATTGGGATTTACTGAATGCGAATATCTATATCTTCTGTTTTGCTTCATTGCTCCAACTGGTTCATATTTTGCATTCATTCTCTTTCCGACGTATTCATCCAGCTTGTTTTCTACAATGATATCTATAAACTTTTCTTTCTCTTTCAAATGATAACTATGTGAATATCTATATCTCCCATCTCTTCTAAGTTTTTCATCCATTTCATACTCCTTGGTTAATTTTTCTAACCTATGTATCTCCTTCTCTTCATTGTCATTTTTCTTCTCAGACAATTTTTGAAACTGTGTTCCTTCATATCCTATTCCAGCTTTCAATGGAACCCTCTGTGGTTTAAGAATCATATTGAAAGCTTTTTGACTTCCAATAAGCTTCTCATATTTTTCTTTTCACATTGCATTCTCCCTTTCAATTGCTCCAATATCGATTGTAGTCTTATTTTCATCTAATGCTATTGATAGTTTCAACCTTAAACTACCAATTTCTTCTCTGATAGATGCATTTTCATCCATTAATGCCTGCAACTGTTCATTCTCTTTCTCAGATTCCTCGTTTACTTGTTGGACATTCTCCAACTCGTCCTTTAATAATCTAACCTGAGTATTTAATCTAATAATCTCACCCTTGTACATTTTATTCTTCTTCTTCAAACACTTCAATTTTTCTAGCACGTCAAACATTAATTCTTTCTCTTCTTCAGATCTGTATTCATCATCTGAAGATGTACCTGATCTAGATCTTGCCATCATGCAGATATTCTCCTTTCCTCCATCACTCTCTGAAGCACTTGTTTCCTCGTTATCTGACTCACTCCATGTGGCTTTGAGAGATTTCTTCTTCTCAAACTTCTTCTTCTTTCCTTTGTTGATCTTCTTCTCTCCATCCTTTCTATTTGGACATTCATCCTTGAAATGACCAGGTTTCCTGCATTCATAACACACCTTAGATCCCCTAGTTCTATTCCTTTGTTTCCTTATTAGATGTGCAATACGTCTTGATGTCAATGCTATTTCTTCTTCATCAGAAGAAACCTCTTCGGCCTTGAAACCTTTATCAGATTCTTTTAATGATACGAATTTCTCCAAATTTTTACATAACTTTTCAAACTTGTCATCCTTGGAGATGCTACTATCTGCACTAAGTGCAATTGATCCTCCTGTAGAATATGATTCACCATTTCTTCTTGACTCATTCATTTCATAGGTCAAGAGTGATCCTACTATCTCTGATGTAGGTACACAACTTAGATCCTTTGCCTCCTCAATTGCTGTGATCTTCACTTTCCACCAGCTACTAAGAGAGTTCAACAACTTTCTATTCAACTCCAATGTTGAATAGTGTTTGTTCATTTCTTTCAATGCATTTACTAGTGCGTTGAATCTTCCGACTAAGTCCTTTAGGCTTTCTCCATCTTTTTGCCTATCCATCTTATATCTATGAAAATATTACCCCTAAAAGTAATATAAATAATACCTTATATTACCTCTCCCTATTCCCTAGTCTCCCTAAAACCATCTACTATTACATATTATTACATATTATCTTAAATTATATCCTCTTTGTGTTACTTTCTCCCACATACTAATCGATTATTTTCCACCCTTTACTTGCTTTATTATTATTACTCATCTCTTATATTTTATTATTATATACTTAAATCTTCTAACCATTCCTTACATCCTCCTATTAAATCCTAACCCCAACTCAATCATTAGATTCTCGTAAAAAGGCCAGTTCTTGTGGAGAGAACCTCAGTCCTCATATACATATATTTCAGTGAGTTTACATCAGTACATTTCTTTGAGTTTGGAAAATCAAGTTTACAATGAAAGTAAAAATATACTTGTAATTTCACTCATCAATTTACTCCCGTTTCAGGGGACTCATATCCCTTAGAGTGGATATGGCTTTGTGTTAGTAGATTTTTCAAAAAAAAAATAGAATTCTTTATATTTATTGAGCTTGACATCACACGAAAGAAACTTTCATTTTATATCAACTAGTTAAGATGAATTCGAGTTGACATCTTATCTCTCCTAATTTGGATTATTTAGAATGATATATTAATATACTTGCTTGTTTTATTGCTAACCCTGTTGCAAGCATATGAACTGCTTAAATAAGGTGAAAATTTATTTTCTAACTTCAGAAATTTCTATTTTTCATATATTCTATTTTCTGAAATGTGTAGTTTTATTGATTTTACATCCTACACTTTTGAAATACATGCTATTGAAAACCCTTATGTACCTACCCTCTCATGATTGATCATGGATGGAGGCTATAGTTGTATCCATGTTTATTCAGAGTATAAATACACAGCCCCAGCTTGACAGGGGTATGATTAATTAAATGATTATAAAATATTACACTCATTCGACACATATCCACATATCCAACAAAATGATCCTAGCCCCGACTACTCCACATCTTATGGACATTACAAGGACCCTCATAGCCAGCATCGAGCACACAATTATTTTCCTCTACCAATGAATCATTCCATAACACTTCCAATGATCACTTCTATGGGGACAACTATTCCTACCCCCTTCAAACCCTCAAAACACCATAAAAGCATGATGGATCTTCTACACATGATCATAGATCTGATCATTCAGATCCAAACATGGCTTCTACATCTAGACCTGAAACTCATTTTATGCACTAGATCCACAGCATTCATTGGAATTATTGAACTATGAGGTTCACAGAAGACAAAAGTTGTTCAAATCACTTGATGATTTACACGCACATCTCAGCGAGTTGTGATTTATGGATATCACTATGGATCAACTGTGTATTCTGACAATGGGAATGCTTAATTTGTGCGGGGACATGACAAATACCTTACCTATGATATATAGGGAATGTTAAGCCCATGAGATGTAAAACTTGATGAGATTGATCAAGAATCTTGAAGGCATAACTCTTGAGGAACACCATGACTCACCCAAGAGAATGTAAGAGATCACTTATGAAGAAAATGTTAATTATTTAAGGGAAAATTTTGATGAGGGTCATAAAATTTTGGCTATGAATCAGATTTTTTCCTAGTCATACAGCAGAAGATCACCCGGGGAAATCCGCATATGATGGCTATAATAAAATACAGATATATATGATCTTATGAAGTGAATTATGAGAGTATCATAATATGGAGATCACTAATCTTAAAAAATTTGTGCGAAATATTCTTACTCAAATGATAATTGAGAAGCACATCAAAATATCAAGCTAGGGTAGCATTGTTGATGAACCAAACATAAGGGTTCATTT
The DNA here is from genome assembly GCF_029677425.1 of Wolffia australiana. NCBI lineage: Eukaryota > Viridiplantae > Streptophyta > Magnoliopsida > Alismatales > Araceae > Wolffia > Wolffia australiana. Next base: position 6,607,765 of record NC_135852.1, on the reverse strand, counting down.
AAGTCATTTTGGGTTTCTAATTTATACATAAATATATATAATCTTCCTTATGAGCACAACTCAAGGGTAAAGTCCACAAGAAAACAGTATCCCCTTACTAAATTTTAAACATAGAATATATTTTTAATGATTTTATATATTTTCAAGACTTAAATAAAATTCAATAAATTAACTAGGTAAAAATAATTTTAAAAGTCTAAAATGGTGAGAAAATAATTTCCCTGGGTCTAATTCTTTAAATTTTGAAAAATAATTTGAACAATTTTATGAACTTTTCTTGTGCAAAATAATCACTAAATTTCATGAAGTTAGATTGATTGGTGACTTGGTAGTGCTTGGAGATGGCAATATATTACATTAGTATTTCCTTTTACCCAATTAATTCATTCACTTGAACAATAGTGTTTACCCAAGCTAATCATTTTATTATTATGAAGCGAAAGAAATAGGTATGCGTGTTAGTATTTATTAAGTTGCTTCCACATTAGTATGTTCCTAACTTATAGTCTATGCTTCCTAAAAATATACCACATCACGGACTGGTTTTATTTCATGTGTGGGTTGCAGACGCAAAAATAGAAGAATAAATCATTAATATACTCATGATGTCTGACCAGTTTTTTGGCCAAAATGAGTGTTTCTTCCATATTCTTCACGACAACTGCTTCCCCTCCATTCTGGTTGTGTTCTAAAGGAATCTAAGAGAAGTCCATCAAACATTTGTTGTGACTTAGTCACCTGGTGCATAGTTCAGGATGATGAATAAAATATTGTGGTTATTAAAAAAGTCTGTTCCATGGCTAGGCAAGTTAGATATTAAACCTGGACATGATGCAATGGCCCCTTTTTGCCTTCCTTGCCATTAGAATTCAAGTCAACATCATTGTTCCACTACTTACTATACGCACGAAGTCAACACATCATAGTGATGAGAATTTGAATGCGTAATTACAATCAGCGTGCTCTCTTATACGTGAAGATAACTTACCCCCCAGAAAACATTTTCTCTGTTGGAGGACTTCTCGTTAAAATAGATAATAATACTCTTGTAATTTCTTCCTTGTTCTGGTCCACCAAGAAAGCGACGTTTAAAACTCTCTTGTTCGACATAACATATATCAGATATACATTGAACTCATTGATAACTGACATCACAGAAGTCAAGGCGTGATGGACTTTTGGCATAGTGCCCAACTCGACTACTTTAGAGTTTTCATCTTTAATAGAGTGAGAGATAATATGTTTTGACGCATTGCCAACACGTCCTCTTCCGCATTCCGCACCATATCCTAGCAGTACACTCGTTATCCCTCATTGTTCTTCACTCTATGGAGTGTTTATGCATGCATGTCCTATATTCAGGTCACCATGACGGAGGCCATGATGGAGGACCATCTGGAAGATCAAGCCCATGCTCGTCAACAGCCGTGTCGCGAAGCCCGAGTTGACGTGAAGAACCCAAATTTCTGATATCACGCATGACGGCAACCTCCAAGCGTCATCTCTCTCGGGTACGTTTCATATCCTTTGACTTTATGGAGGCCTCCCCCCCCCTCTCGTGTACAGGCTTCCTGTGTTCGACTTTTTTTTTGTTGTTGTGTTTTATTTAGACTATGAGGGCAGAGTCCATTGTTGGACGTCTCCCCTAATGAAGCCCATCAGGGCAACCACGCCCCTCCACTATATAAGGGGGGGTAGGGTTACAATTGTTTTATGGAGACTCTTAAGAAAAGGAATTTCATGTTGTTGTTTCAAGGGTTCCCACCGTACCCCTCCCTTTAGGAGTGTTGTGTTCTTTGTTTGTCTCTAGGTCATCCCTGGTCTGAGGAAGTGCCAGAGCTCGGCCAGCATCCAGGCTTCCAATACTTCCAGGCTTACTGTCTCAGTTGTCTACAAACCGCTTCCAACGCAGCCAGCCATTGCTGACCGTGGGTACCGCTATCAGAGGAGAAATTGCAGTCACATATCCTGCACCTGCTTCCGCTGAACTGCCAACGAATCTCATGGTTGAACCGATAACCCTAATGTAGCGGACTCTCAAGTCGGCTCTTTGGAACAACCAACCATGGCCGTCGGTGACTTGCACCTTCCCAACCGCGTCGTTGTTGGCAGTAATGGTGCAACCCATGGTCTCTAGCATCACGGGACTGTGCCCCGATGTCTAATGCCCCCAACTGTCAGAAATCCTGCAGACCTCGATCGCCACTAAACCGAAGTCACACAAAGTTACCCGCCTTCTACGGTGCCCTACCATCGTGACTAACCACTCTCGCAGCCCAAACACTACGTCCTTGATCACCCCGACCCCGGCCTCCTATCGACGGTATATCCCGCCATTAAGGACCCGCTGGTGCTGATCTCGTCGATGTCGTCCACTGCCGCTGCACATGTGGCCCTCAACCTCAGCGACCCCGGCCTCAAACATCGCGATCACGAGCCGTGCCGCGCACATGTCTACCCTTGCGGCTGTGCCCCCCCACGGTCATTGTAGCATATCCGATGGTCCCCCCTCGCCACATCACTCATCATCATCCGTGGCTTGACCGTCCGCGGAATATCCATCGGTGCCTCGGATCGCACGCCAATGGTCCCAATCAGGTGTTGCCCCCCCCTAGTTGCTCCTCCTGTGTCTGTCCTCAGTGCAACACGGTTCCTGCCAGGCCTACGACGGGACCTCCCAGCTACCATTGCTCCACTCACTCTCGCGGCCAAGACTCCCTCCTGCCATGGAACATCCACGTTCATCACCGATGGTCGCACCTCATTTTGATCACTCGACCTATGGCCCACATGTTTCATTCTCTCTCCCATTATACAAAATATTTATGTTCTTCAGCATCATCCTCGTATGTTCTACTGTCGAGAGTTCTTCGAGTCGTAGGGGTAGCCAATGAATTTATGTTCAGAACTTTCTTTCGTTGGTGTCGCATCTGCTTCGCTCTCAATGACGGATGAGGACGCGCACGGACGGTGATCGTCCCCCACTCTGTCGGCCTACGAGCCTATGATCCGGGTCATCGGGAGCCTGTCCACTGCCCTAGACCCCTCGTGTCCCTATCTGAACTATCATCCCGTTAAGTCAGTTTTTTATCATTCTTCACATAGATTTTTTTTAAGCAAATGCATCTCTTATCCTCGTTCCATCACGCATTCACCCTTGTCTCTGTGGTGTGACATGAGCTGTCTGATCCTGGCACATCGTGTTACATCAGGCCATAGACACCAGTGGGTTTCTTGGCAAAAAGTCTGTCGGCCAACCAAAGAGTGGGGTCTAGGTATCAAGCGCCCCTAAGACGTCCCAAATGTGCTTTATAAGAAGCTTGTGTGGCGTATGTGAACCACGAGCTCCCCATTGGCACGTTGACCCAATCACGATTAGTGCGAGGTATGATACTTGGCTCGCCGACGCACCCTTAGCCCGTCACCCTCATTTTGTCCATCATCAACCACCGTTGGTTGTGGCACAGTTGCTAACCGATAACACACGACTCCTATGGGAGCAGCGTGGTCTCTTGTTAGATGCCTTACCGTAGGCAATGGCTACTACCTCAGGGCCCTCTCCTGATCAACCTATTTATAGGCTCACGACTGATGGGAATTTCTCTAGTCGGTCCTTTTGGGACCATTTTCGGGAGAGATTTCCTATACATACTTGGGGTTTTTGCATACGGCATCCGGCAATTCTCACTTGCATCTCATTCTTTCTCTAGAGGCTCATACACCATGGCCTCCCTACTGATGATCAAGTGACCCAAATTTGTGACTCAATTCACGCTGCCACTATTGCCTCATCTCTCCTCAGGTTGAGACTATAGAACATCTTTTCTTCCATAGTGTAATTTTTATAGAATGTTGGAGCCAGTATACTCATCATTGGCACCTGCTCTTATGCACCCACACTCATCTAATACCGTTAGAGTATTTTGGCAAGATCTTTATTGCGTCAACACACCCTAAGCGGAGACCCTATCTACGCATCACCATAGCTTACCAACTATGGGAGATATGGAAAGGGTGAAATTCATCTCGTTTTGTAGGTTTCCCCATGCGAGTACAGGATGTTATGCGATGCATCGCTCAATGGTTACGACACACACACCACCTTGTATTCCCCATTACCTGGAGTTCCCTAGTTACCTGTGATTTACTTTGCACCTAGGGCACCCCAATGTCCCTAACACCCATCACCACTAGGCTACAGATTGTCCATTGGCAACCACCACCAATGGGCATTCTAAAGTTCAATGTGGATGGTGCTGCCAAAGCAAATTCAGGACCCCCCAAAGAGGTGGTACTCTACAAGATCACACAGGGAGTATCTTTTTTTCCTTTTCATATTTCAATGGAGTACAAACTAACACAATAGCCGAGGCTATGGTGATTCGTGAAGGTTTGCTCCTCTACGAGGAGTGCAATCATCATAGAATCAGACTCACAGTTATTGATGAATACACTTTGTGCAGACTCATGCTTACAGTGATGTATCTAGAGCATATGGCAAGACATCATGTAGTGTCACCCCCATGTGACCAGCATTCGCCACCAATTACACGAGGGGAACTAGACGGCATATGCCTTTGCCAACTATGCGGCATGCTCCCAAACCCTCCCTCTTCATTACTTGGCAGGACCTCCCCCATGCGGCTTGTGGTTGTCATCACGTTGAGAGCCTCGGCTTGCCTACTATCCATATGCACCACCTCCTACCAAAGGCTAGCCCCCAAGAGTGGCGTATCACATGGAGCCTTAATAGCAGGAGTGTGTGACCTCCTGCAACTCTGATGTCCCTTAGTAAACTTCCATGCTCACATCCAAAGATGGCGCAAGGACTTTCATACTCCATGTAGCACCAACTCCGAGGGATATGCACACAACATGGAAGCCTACAGCCTTCTCCAACAGCTGCCTCGGTATCATCTCTTGTATCTTTTCCTTTTTTGCACCATGGGTGTGGGCGAGTAGGGTATGTGTGTAATTGGGATATTTACGCTTGCTCCATGCCGATGAATGCTTATAAACACTCCACTTAATATATAAACCAACCCTAGGTGGTATCCAAGGTACGGTTGGATCGGTCTACGGGCACAACCCTTGGGTTGGCCGTACTTGGAACCTTGTCTTTTACTAAGAAAAAAAGACATAACATGTGTTGATGAATCATATGGAAAAAGGGATCTGAATAGGCAATATTTGTATCTTTTATCCTCTTACCAAGCATGAACTTTTATGGAATGGGCCATTAATGTTGTTGGAATGATTGCTTCATTTACCCACAACATGTAACAATCATGTTAAACAGATATCCTTCATCCAAATGCCTCATACCTGAAAAAAATGAACCCTCTGAGATCGATTTGACTAAATTGTCAATATCCTATTTGAGAACTTGAATGAGGGACACTTTATCACATATGGCTGGAGTCCCTACCCAGAGAACATGATCAATGAAGACAGAAAATGGTCTAAGTGAGAGATAGAACTCCTTCACCAACTTCCACTCATCCTTCGACATCTTTGTCAACTCGCCTTTTGCGCTCAAACTCTTAAATACTTTATCAAAGATTCTACTTTTTGTCACATTAGTATTTAGCATATCTTTTTTTCCAAGGCATTGGAAAGTCCACCATGAGCATGCAACCATCCTCAACATTGGGATTTTCTGCACACACTTTGGCATACTCTAATTGATACATAGAGCTTTGAATTACATGCACTTACAAAAATAATAAATGTTTCCATCCATCAATGTCATCAGGCATTAATATTATGGCTCCATGTAAGCTATCATCTTTTTCAAACCACTTAGCTCTCCTCTTCACATCATCTTCTTTGTGCACTATTATGTAGGCCGAATGAATGAAAAAACTTTAATTCCCACTTTCACTATGAGGTTGAAGATATGTGTGAACATGGGCTCTATCTCTTAACATTAAACATTAGGTTCAACCTATTTATCTTCTTTGTGATCTCTGCTAATATCCTCTTATTGAGAAAGGCATTATCATTGTTCACCACATAAACCTGCAAAAAACAAGCATTGGCTATAAAATCTTAAGTCTAACTTAGGGGACTAATTTTTTATGGAACATTGATCATAGGACGTACTAAAAATTCTTCAAGAATCCCTAAAATTATAGATGTCATATCCTCACAATCGTGCTCATCAATAAACTCTTGGATGGGAAGTACTCAATCCTAGTCTCATCTGATAGTGAGACCTAAACTGCCAATGCAATTATCGGTAGTATATATTTACTAGAAAATCATAAATGAACAATCACATACTTTATTAAAAAATATAAACAGAAAAATTAAGAGTAGACGCAAGGCACAAGAAAAATATTAATAGTTACCGAAAAAAATGATAAACAAAAGAGGGCAAACAATAAATTATAGTAAATAAGAATCGGACAGAGAAGAGGAGAAGCATGATAAGAAGAGGAAAGAGAATAAGAGTAAATCCTAAGAGAAGAATAATGGGAAGAAGAGAAAAAAGAAGAGGATAAAGAGAATCCAAGGAAGCACAAAAGGACGAAGAGAAGGATGGAGAGAAAAAAGAATAATAAGATTAAGAAGAGGAAGAAAGAGAAGAAAAAGGAGATGAAGAAGACAAAGAAGAGGAATGAGACAATATGAACAAGGAAGAAAAAAATGCTCGCCCTCTCGCCTGACCGATGTACGCACCACGCACCTCAACGCTGACACCTATTGAAGGCGAGAAAAGCTCTGGACACTCCATGCACCATCACCACTGTGGGGGACCCTGTGCAACGCTAGCGCGAGCGACCTTCTCTGAGCACCTCCTAGGTACACTCATGTATGTTTACTTTCACTGCACCATGGGCGTGGACGAGTAAGATCCGAGTGTAATTGGGATATTTATGCTCGTTCCATGCCTATAAACGCTGATGAACAATCCACTTCATATATAAAATCCCCCCTGGGTGGCCCACGACACGGCTGGATTGGTCTACGGGCACAACCGCAAGGTTGGACGTACCCGGCACCATGTATTTTGCTAATTTTTGAAAAAAAATCAAAAAAATAAATAAATAAAGAGACAAAAATAGAGAGGAAGCAGAGAACGAAGAAAAAGGAGAAAAATAACATACATAATAAAGAGAAGAAGAAGATAAACATCAAAAAGGAGAAAAAGAACGTACGTAAAGAGAAGAAGAAGAGAAACAAGAAGAAGACAACGGAGAAGAAAAGGAAGAGCAAAGAGCACAAGGAGAGAGAGAGAGAAGCAGATGAGGAAGGTGGAGTAAAGAGAAGAAGAAGAATAAAATGAAGAGGAAGGAGAAGGAGAAGGACTAAGGAGAAGAACAAAAAGAGGAAGGCAATAATGACAAAGAAGAGGAAGGAGAAAAAGAGGAAGAACCAAAATAGTTTGGAGAGAATGAGAAAAAAAATGTAGAATGAAAGGAAGAAGATGGAGCAGAAAAGCATGTCGAAGAAGATGAAGGAGAGATAGAAAATAAGAAAAGAGGAAGGAGAAGGAGAACATGAAAAAAAGGGAGGAGGGAAAAAAGAAGACAAAGGAGAAGAAGAGGAAGGAAAAGAAGAAGTTGAAGAAAAAAAATGAGGAAGAGGACGGAGAAGAAAGGAAGAAGGAAAAGAATAGGAGACAGAGAGAGAAGGTGACAAAGAAGGAGAAGAAGAGGGAGAAGAAAAGGTGGGATGAGAATGAGTTGAAGAAAAATGAAGTGAAGAAAAAGGAGGAGGATAAGATGGATGGGAAGAAGAGAATGAGAATAGGAGGAAGGAGTGAAAGAAAATGAAGGATAAGGAGAAGAACATGAAACAGAGAAGCAGAACAAGATTATGAAGATGTATGAAGGGGAAGGAGGTGAAGAAGAAGTGAGAGGAAAAGAAGGATGAAGGATGAGGAGAATAAGAGGAAGTGAAGGAGATGGAGGGAGAAGAAGAGGAAGCAGGAGGATGAAGGATAAGAACAAGAAGAAGAAAGGTGAATTAGGAGGAAGGATAAGAATGAGAAGAAGAATATGAATGAGAGGAAGGAGGAAGGATATGAATGAGAATAATAAAGGAGAAGGAGCAAAAGAAAAGGAAGAAGGAAGCAGAAGGAGAAAAAGAAGATGAAGAAGGAGAAGAAGAGGAAGGAGTAGAAGAAATAAGGAGGATAAGGTGGAGGAGGAGAAGGAGAAGGCGGAAAAGGAGGAGAAAGAGAATGAGGAGCAGTAGGGAAAAATTAAGAAGAAGAAAATGAATGAATATGATGAGAAGGATTGGAGGAGACAGAGGAGGAAGAGGAGAAGGAGAAGGAGATGGAAAGGACAAAAAAACTAGGAGGATGAGGAGGAGGACTTTGCGGCCAGAATTTTCATGCCGTTCGTAGGCACCACCGCCAAAGTTATCACATTGCAAATGCATCTTTCGCTTCTTGGGTGGTGAGTTACTAATCATTTATATAATTTGTGAAGCTCAGTTACATATTATGTAAGTTAGTTGATGTCTGGAAATCATGTTGTTTATCAAAAGAACTGATTTCCAACACAATTATCAACTAATGGCGTCCATCCCCCAAGACAGAGGTGAATGTTGATATCAAAACGGCTGACCATACTGAATATCGGAGCTGTAGCAACCGATATCCAATATCAACATCTAATATCCGGACATCAATTGATACAAGTACCAGAAATCTCATTTTTGATATACAGTGCAGTATCTGTCATGATATCATCAAGTATGAGACATGAGAACACTATCTACATCGCCTTCTCATATGTGATGAAGCAGCACAAAATGGGCTTCTTTGCCTATGGGATTAGTTGTCATATGTGTATTATCTTTAGGTTGTGGTACAAAGAATAGGGTCTCCCATCCAAGCACCAAGGCCATCCCTGATTAGCTTGCCCTTCTCCCAAGACTGATATTGACTAGCTAAGTTGTTGCATAGGACAAGGGCGAGTGTTACGACCTAACATTTTGTGTACAGCCTGCATAATGCAACTACATTCCCGCACCCATTTTTACTGCATCCTCTATTATTGGTGCAACTCAAACATGTGTGCAGGCCTCCCTCACATGTAGTGTAATTTTAGCTAATCCCGCTGATGAGAATGTGCTCTCAGCAGCCGTTCTTAGCAGTCTGATAGTGGGATGTCCCGCCCACATAATTCACTTCCAAGAGTGGGCCTAAATGTTGCCTCACTTTTATACATAATGCCACCATCGCGCATACCCTTGGGCCCTTATCCTACAGATTATTGTGGTAGTTCTGAGCACACAACCACTAATGTAGAAAGCCTGCAGATTGAGGACCTCAGGTAAACTCTTTTGTTTTTTTTTCAAAAATTATATCTATCACTATAAATATTTGCATCACAACTGTTCAAACTGGTGTAAGATCAGTAAAAACTCTATTACCTTTGTGTGGAGTACTCATTGTATAGTAGGAGGGTTTACTATTTTGTTACAAATTCTTACAACAGCCACTATTACATGGTAATGTCTCAAGAAGCACTAAAAGTTATTCATTATCATACTCAATCCTAAATTTAATGCACTAGCTGTTTTGAGTAAATGCCTATCTTTATCTCCTATTTTAGAGATGCATGTGTTGGGTTTTGATGGCATAATTAAGATAAGATTTTAAAAATTCCTAAATCACAAGTTGAAATAAAAAATATAATGGCTTTTCAAACTTGATGGTCGAATTACATGAGTACAGACTGGAATTATGATTTGTTCCTAGTAAGAGTAATATTTTTAAGAGAGAAGTATGAAAAGGTCAAGGGATAAGTTACATGTTGATATGAACTATACTATTTATATCATTATAAGGAGAGATCTTGTGTACAAATTAAACCTAGTAAGTAGGATGATGAAATTCATTTATACTATCATAATAAAAAAGATAAAAATATAAGTGAGAAGAATTATTTTATATTTAAAATTAATATATATGAGTAATAAGGTGGAGAGATATTGGTAAGACTGTTTATTTTTTAGTATTTTTATTTATTTTAATTACTAGTAGGATAGGAGAGATAATTAAAAAAAGTTATTGAGATTCAAAAAATTAGTGAATAGTGATACTTTGTTTCAGGAGGAAATAATTGGAAAGATGGAGAACAAAAGAAAATAATAATTAAAAGGAGAGTAAGGAAGAAATTTGTAATTATAAAGCTTAATGAGGGCCTTAAATTTAGTTCAACACTAGCCTATACACGGTCAAGAAAAAATTTCTCTCGATTGTCCATCTAACGCATCATGATCCAACAGCTTCCCCATGATTATTGGATCAAATTACAACCTCCCATCACTGGCCTCCACCAGCCTGCCAATAAGGATGGTGGCTTGGGGGGGGAGAAGGACTGATTTACCAACCCCCCTTCCCGGTCTTCAAAGCTCCATGCCATAGGTCCAACAGCTGCAATTAAGTGACACTGTGGACACCTATCTTATTGTGTAACCCCTCTTGCTCGGCTAGCCACCCCGTGACCGCCTCATAAGTGGCTGACCCTCTATTTGGTAAGTCATATGACTTGTTCTTACATGTGCTTCAATCCAATCAATTCAAAGTCACATCATGGCTTCCTTCATCTTTTCTTTTGATTGCAGGTTATTGGGTCCCAATTCTTGTGCTCTCTTGGGGATATAAATTTTTAGTGTTAAAAAAGTTAAATTTTGAGTGAGTTGTATATCCCATGTTACTTGAAAAAATTTGAGTGAGGTGTGAGACATGAAAAAATTCATGAGATGCATATCCCATGTTAAAAAAGTTAAAAAATGGTAGTGGGATATAAATTTGGAGTGAGTTGTATAATGAATTAAATAAAGACTTTGATCTCTTGCACGTGATCGCAAGGAACCCTATCTGTGCTCAGGGCCTCTGATATCATGGGCATTTTGTGGCCCTTCTGTGAGCCTTCCTTGCTGCTTGCAGGACAGTGCTCCTTGCCCATGCACTACCTTGAGTGACGTTTCACCAAGCTGGCCCAACTGCTTGCTTCAGCTAACATATTTTATTTATTTACTTAGATTCATCCTTTCAAAATATAACCAACTTGAAAGGAGGATTAGATCCATTAAAATTAATATTTTAAAAAAAATATTTAAATGAAAATCATGGGCTTGCAAAAAAATGATGCATCATTAATTCATGTAATCCAGAAATCATAAATTCACCTTAAAATGAGAATAATATAATGAAAATGATGCCAAAATAACATTCAAGTATGTAATATTTCATGCATCATAATGGATTCATCAGGTAGGTTTTCCCAAGGTTAAATAAAATGGTAAATTCCATAGACAAGAAATAATCGGACATAACTTTAAGGACAAAATTATCACAAGCAAAAAGGGTTGTCAGATAAGAGACAGACAACAATTTCAGAGGATGAGATAGAATTAAAAAACATACTTTCGATGATCTAACCATGGCATTTTGTTTGTCATGATCCTCATACATCCATGATTTTAAATCATCACCATTCTGTCATTCTTCCATCATGAAAAATAGAACAGATGATGGACAGATGATGAAATATATTAAATATACAAAAGAGGGAGCAACAAAGATAGAGCAATAGAATGAGAGTGAGAGAGAAAAGTGGGAGACAAAGAGAGACAAAGAGAAGGAAAGAGTGAATTTCTAGTATGTATTCATCAGGAAATGCATCATGGATATGGGTTGATAATTATGTAGATAATCCAGACAGATGATCTGCTTCCGTATTGTCTATTCCACGTTTATCCTTGATTTCCAAATCAAAATCTTGTAAAAGTAAGATCCAAAGTATTAGTGTAGGCTTGAATTCTTTCTCATTCAGCAAAAAATTTAATGCAGCATGATCTGAGAAAATAATTATTTTACTACTTAAAAGATAGGGATGAAATTTCTCTAAGGCAAAAATAATCTCTATCAATTCTTTTCAAAAGAATTGCTAGAATAATTTTTTTAAAAAAATCAGTGGTTTACCTGAGGTCCTTCTAAAGTTTTGCTAGCATAAAATAAAACAACTGGCTTCTTATCAATTCTTCTACCTAGAAAGGCTCCCACTGCACAATCAGAGGCATCACACATTATTTCAAAAGGTTTATTCCAATCTGGGGCTTGTAATATTGGTGCTTGAACCAAAACATCTTTAATCTGCAAGAATGATGCTTTAGCATTTTCATCAAAAACAAACAATGTATCTTTAGAAGGTAAATTAGTCAAAGGTTTAATCTGCAGAAAAATCCTCTATAAATCTTATGTAGAAACCAGTATGCCCTAGAAATCCCCTAAGTTATTATAGGGTAGTGGGCAGAGGGAGGTTCTTGATGACCTCGACTTTGGCCCTGTCCCCCCTTAGCCCATCCTTGCTGATATGGTGCCCTAGGGCAATTCCCTCTTCCACCATGAACTGGGATTTCTCCCAACTTAACACTAGATTGTTCTTGACACATATCTACAACATCTTTCTTGAACTAGATAAAATTTATCAAATGATGAACCAAATACTGAAAAATCATCCATAAAATTTCTAGGCAATCCCTTACTAATTCAGAAAACATAGCAGTCATACACCTTTGAAAATTTGTTGGTGCACTACACAGCCCAAACTGTATTATGTTAAATGCAAAAGTACCCACTGTGCATGTAAACGTTGTTTTTTCCTGATCATTTTTGTGAATTTCAATTTGGTTGTCCTGAGTACCCATCTAAAAAATATTAAAAGTTTTTTGCCAAAAGTCTTTCAAGAATCTGATCAATGAATGGTAATGGGTAATGATCTTTTCGAGTTACTAAGTTTAGCTTCCTGCAGTCTATGCACACTCTCCAACTTGAAGCCACTCTTGTTTGAACTTCCTCACCATTTTCATCCTTCATCACTGTTATTCCTGCCTTCTTAGGCACCACATGTATTGGACTTACCCATGGGCTATCTGAAAAGGCATAGATGAAATTGGCTTTAAGCCATTTCATGATTTCTTTCTTAAAAACCTTTAACATGAACGGGTTGAGGCGCCGTTGAGGTTGTCTTAAAGCTTTCGAATTTTCTTCCAAGAAAATTCTATGTTCACAAATGCTTGGACTAGTACTCTTAATGCCATCTATTCTCCATCCTCTTGCAGATTTATAAGTAGAAAAAACATTTAGCAACTCTAATTCTTGATCAGAGGATAGCAATGATGATATAAATACTAGAAAGGATTTTCATGGTCCTAAATAAGCATATTTCAATGACGAAGGTAAGGGTTTAAGCTCACTTGAAGAATACAGAGGAATATTTTCTGGTATTGATGACTGTTCATTCATGTGGTCATTAGAATCATAAGAAACAAATCATAAGAGCAGGGATACACATCAAAATTATCGTCTTCTACCATCCCTATAAAACAAACATCCTCACAAGTGTCTTTATGGTATTTCATTAGTTTAGATATGGATAATTCAATCTTTTCATCCCTTACTTTCAGTTCAATTATACCTTTATCCCAATCTGCCGTGGCTTTTGCCATGTCTAAAAAGGGTCTTCCTAAAATTATTGATGCATGAATAAGATTTCATTTTTTTTCATATCTGAAACTATAAAATCAACATGAAAGTTACAGTTTTCTACTTTCACAATAACATCTTCTAATTTTCCATAAGGTTGCCGGATTGATCCATCGGCTAATTGTAATTCTAGAAGAATTGGTTCAAGTTCATCAAATTTAAATTTGTCATACAAAGCTTTTGGCATTATGTAACACTAGCACCAAAATCAAGAAGCGATTTACTGTAGACCATTCCTCCTATTTCACATTTATTTAGAGGGGCCCTTAGATCTCTCCATTTCCTAGGAATATCATTCAAGAGAATTGAACTGAAAATTGTACTCTTTTCTGTTTTCTAGAAGAGGTACACAGCTCCTTCACATATTTTGCATATGAAGGAATGTTTTGTATTGCTTTGGTAAGAGAATAGTGATAGTTGCATTTTTTAATATTTTAAGCAAGTGGTGATTTTCTGGTTTTTGCTTTGTCATATTTAGGGCACTAGGAAATGGAATTGGTGGTCTATAATCCTCTGGATTAGGGTTTACCATTTTTTGATACCTTTCTTCATCCTGGAAGCCCTTAGTTTTTGGATTATTATCCATCTCCCCATTTACTTCTTGTATAGCTTCATGTATTTCTACACCTTTCTCATATGGGTCATGCAAAAGTTTTCCATTTCTAAGTTTTTAAATCTCAAGCACTTGCTCATCGTTTAATTGATTGTTCCTATCTCCTTAAGAGTTATACACAAAATCATTTATTAAACTAGCAGATGATGCAACACTATTATTTTCACTAAGATAAGATTTTTTTGCATTTTTATAAGATAAAAAACATCATGATTCTAAATTACTATCTACACACAACATGATATTCTTTGGATTAATATTAGGTTGAGTAGGAAGCTAACCTGTATTACTTTACCGTAGAATGATATCTTCCAATTTACCTTTCATTCTAGGATGAGGCTGTTGTGCTTGCGTGCCTTGTCCTCGCTTGAGCATTTCAATCTCTCTCTTGTGCTCGTCTGAGGTTTGGATCAACATCTTCCTTTCTTCATGCATGATATTTCTCTCTTCTTGCATTTCCCTGATAAAATCCATTAAAGTAGACTTAGTGTTTTCATTAGAGTTGTTAGGAAGAGAGTAAAAAGGTCTAGAGTATTTTTGAAAATTTTGAGGATGTTGTTGCTGGACAAACTGTTTTGATGCCCAGTTATTGGTAAAATTATGTTTGGTAAAATTAGGTCTTGCAATCCATGGACCATGCCCTGCATCTTGTCTCCTAAATGCATTAACCTGTTCAATCACGGGACAAGATTCATCAGTTTGTTCTTCACTAGAGCAAAAGCAACAAGGAAGGTTAGTGGAAGTGTTTCCATCAAATGCAAATGCCTTCCCTTAGTTCCCTGCAAAAATGATTTAAAAGTGTTATTCATATCTTTTATTGTTTTACCAATTTCGCTCATATCTCTGTCCAATTTATTCATTCTGAGCTCTGGTTCAACTGCTTTTACATCAATGATTTCTCCACGCTTTGGACTTGCATTTCTGTTAGTGTTGGAAAAACTTTGTCTATATGTCCAATCCTCCACTAGCTTCTCCATAAGCTTCATGGATTCATCTATGTATCAAGGAACATTCTTCCACTAGATATGTCCCCTAGGTATCGTTCCTGATCATTCAATCCCCCAAAAAAAATTGAACTAGCTCATAGGATGGTATACCATGATGTATACGCTTTCTAGTGGTGCCATGAATCTTTCCCAAGCTTCTCCAAAAGTGTCATTTCCTCGGCAGAAGTAACTTATAGCCTTTCTTAGGGAAGTTGTATTCCCATAAGAGTAGAATTTCTTTAAAAAACTAAACTGCATTTCACTCCATGATTGGAATTCTTGACCTATTCCCTTAAACCATTCTTTTGCTCTATGTTTCAAAGCAAATTGAAATAGCCTAGCTTTGAGAATTTGTTGCGGAACACCTGCATAAGTATAAGCATAACAAATTTGAGTATATTCTTCCAAAAACTCATAGGGTTCCTCATTAAATCTCCCATAAAAAGTAGGTAATTGATTGATCATATTTGGGTCAACTTTAAAGTTGACATTTTTGGGTAGAGGAGCAGAAAATTTTGTGTAGGTGGTTAGAATACTCTCTAAGTTTCATTCTCCAAACTCCTTGTTCAGCTCTACGGTTCTGATTGTCTTCCATCTTCTCTCCAAATTGTTGACTCTCTCCCTCGGAGCTCTCAAAAATACTGTCAAGACTAGGACTTCTTCCTCCAATTGCATCAAGGTCAACTAAGAGAGGATTTAAATATCTTATAGTGTTCATGCAAGGGTCCATCTACACAAACAGTGAGGACAGGTCAGATTATCTAAACAAGAAAATTAGAATGAAAGAAAAACCAATGTTGAATTGGTAAATTTTCAATATACATTTTGGTAAGAAAAAAAAATTGTATTTGAAAGAAATATGAATGCAAGTGCACAAT
The DNA here is from genome assembly GCF_029677425.1 of Wolffia australiana. Lineage (NCBI taxonomy): Eukaryota > Viridiplantae > Streptophyta > Magnoliopsida > Alismatales > Araceae > Wolffia > Wolffia australiana. Next base: position 6,591,772 of record NC_135852.1, on the reverse strand, counting down.
GTAATAAAAACAACAATGCTCACTAGAAATTTTTACACTTGATAAAAAAAATTATTCACCGTGCCTTCTTGGCAACGGCACCAATTGATAAGCCTGAAATTGGTTAATCAAATTGGATTAATAGTGTAGTTAGGATTATGCTTATGCAATAAATTTTTAATGTTTCCCTTGATCAAAATTAGAAAGAATAGGATGAGAAAGGGGTTGAACCACAGGGAGGAACTTTCTCAAGGAATTTTCACTATATTTTTTGTTTGAATTAATTTTGAGATTGAACTAAGTATGAACTTAGTGATTCCTTTTATGATTAATTTGGTTTTGCAATTACTAAAAGATATAGATTCTTTATATTGGTATTTAAGTTTTTGGTCAGAGCACTGCAGAGATTAATTTTCTCACCTATGGGTCAAAAAAATCAAAACCACATGCTGCAATTAGATGGAATATATCAACAATTTTTTATGTTTTTAATTGAAAGTTACTATGCAAAACAATGGAATTCAAAATTGGACTTCAAGATAGATGAATTTTCGAGTGAAAATTTAGATATGGAATTGAATTTTGTCACAATCAATTTCCAAATATAGAGAGAGAAAGTAGGTGAGACAACCTAGAGAGAGAAAGTGGAGGAAATTTGGGAAAGAAAGTTGTAGGTGAAATTCGACTTTGATCTATGGATCTAAGATATGAGATGAGATGATAAACAGTTAAGAAATCAAGATTTACACTCAGATCTCGAATCAGAACCAAAATGCAATGCTAATCATAATTTAAATCACCTTCAAGGGAACGTACATTTCGTCCATGCCTTGGTGTTTTGAAATCGTTCAAGGTGTTCAAAGAGTGAAGAATAAACTTACAATTTCAATCCCTGAATCAAGAAATGTTGACTTTAAAAGCAGCTCATGTGTCCTTCCTGGCCAAAACTAGTTGGGGAGGGCTTCCTCGGTGGTATTCCCCTTGTTCTCAACTTCTGTTTTATAATCCAACTATCTGGATTGTAGACAGTGAGAAGACAAACCTGCCCTCAAATTTGGGCGCAATCAGACAGTTGGATCTCAAGATATCGCCATTTTAATCTTGCTTAATCTCAGCCCTTAGATTGATTTTTATCTCTCCTCCATGCGGGTGCCAGCCAGGTGACAATGGTGTTTACTGACTCGCCACGCATTACTTTCTTGTTTTCTCTGCCGTCGGATCACATGCCGCCATGTCACTGCATGGTAAAAACAAAGGAATTAATGCCCGATAAATAAGAGAGAGAAGATACATCTGGAATTTTAATGAAAAAAGGTATTTGGAATTCATTTAATGTGCATACAGGAGGAAACGTCGCGTGCATTTATTTCAAAAAAAAGACAAAGATAACCGCCTCGAGCCACCCTCGCCACATGTATAACAAAAATGATGATTAGATAATTATGGCATCGTGAATCGCGATGCCATACTAATCCTATGGCGAATGTTTGGCTGCACGAATCATTCGCCAGACATTGAGCGATCCAAAATCTTACGTGGCAGAAAATAAAAAATCCATTAAGTATATTATTTAATGGCAAATAAAATCATAAGATACATTCTATTAACTCTAAAAAAATATCTATTGGCTAAATACTGGTCAGAAAATTATTAAAAAGTATGGAAAAATTCAAGAAAAATTAATTAATTCCTTAGCAGCCTCCAGCCAAGTATTTTATGCCCTGTAAAAATTAATCTTTCAATGCAGTAGGGTCAAGATGTCATATAAAAATACTTAAAAATACAAACAAATCATGAAACCATAGTGCAAGCTATTTATATCCATTTAATTATGATAACATGCAAATATGGACATTAGAGCGCATATAGTTATGTTATATGCATCAACTTGCAAGTTAACTTGCAAGCTAACTTGCAAGTTATCAGCCTACCAAAAGGTAGTTGAAAGAGAGAGAGCACTATAGAGGCAAAATGAGAGAGAGAAAGAGAGAAATAGTGTGAGAGAAAGTGAGAGAGATCACTAATGATAACACAAGTGATACAATGTCTATCAACAATCATCACCATATATGTTGATGATGTCCTTGTCCTTGCCAACGATGGCTGATATCCCAATCCACGATGGTCATTGATAAGCTTAAAAATGATGTGTAAATACGTCATTGATGGAGCTATAGACTTATGCAATAAAATTTATAAATACCCTTAATCACCTAAATACAGTGTATAGAGCAAGCACGGAGTCGAACCATGGGGAGGCAACAAGCAATAATTTTTATCCAATTTTTAATAAATTAATTCAAGAAGGAATTAATTTTGCAATTAATAAACCTTAAGTAAAAACTTAATTTTGATTTTAAATATCTTCGTTCAAAAGACTCACAATAGTTCAGTTTTAATTATCATATCATATTAATTTGATTTATTAATTTCCCAATTATTATAAAATTTTAAGACAATTTTTATGAATTAAAATTGGGAATTAATATTCAAGAAGGGGTTTTTGAAATTGGACTTCAAGATGGATGAATTTTCGGATGAAATCTTATATTTAGGTTTTTTATATATTAAATTGAATTTCCAAACAATCATTTTTGAAATCTAGAGAGATAAAATAAACAAATTAACCTAGAGAGAGAAAGTGAAGAATTTGGGAAATAGTGAAATCCAACCTTAATTAAAAAAATCTAAACATGCAGAATTGTTCCGAATCTGTTTAAACCTTAAGATTAAAAATCAGATCTCAAATCAGAATCAAATTGCAATGCTAACTTCATTCAAAAAAACTTCTGGGGCATGTACATTTCGCCTAGGCCAAGGTGTTTTAGAATCTCTCAAGAAGAAGTTTAAAATACAAATCAGAAACTTACAACTTTGAATGCAGAATCAAGATCTGTCGACTTACAAAGCAATTCATGTGTCCTTCCTGGCCAAATCCTTGGGGAGAGCTTCAAAGAGTGAATTTTTCCCTCTTCCAGACATCTATTTAAAGATTTACCCATTTGGATTGTATAGGGGGAAAAGACAAACATGCCCTAAAAATTTCAGCTCAATCGGACGGTTAGATCTCAAGATATCGTAGATTTACTAGTGTTTAATCATCGTCGTTGTATTGTTTATCTCTCTTCAAAATATCTCATAAAATGGCTGTTTCTGATTGGTTGCCGCATTTTTTCTCGTTTTCCCCCTTCTCGGATCGCGTTCTAACACGTCGTTATCTGCATCCTCAGCGCGCAATCATTGGAGAATGATCGTTGTGTTTAAACGGCTAGAAACGCTCCATGTCACCTTCGTCAGCTCCCTTTTAAATATACAATAAATAAAGAAGAGGTGAGCTTACCAAAATTGTTTAATGCACGCACACTTGATTACCGCATGCATTTAATGCACGCGGTGAATCGATGTCGCGTGTATTAAGTACACATGGTTTTGTGTTCTTTCTTTTCTCTATTTTTAAAACAAAACATGTGTGTTGGTTACCGCGTGTATTTAATGCACGTGGCTAACTGACTGCGGTACGAGGTATCTACTTAAATAAATGCACGAAAAAAATTAAAGAGAAGAAAGCGTACCTTTTCTCGCCGACCGTGCCACATCGTAATTGCTTTTGAGCTAATGATTTGCTCATTATGGCATCGCGATTTGTGATGCCATAATGAGCCAATAATGCTCTTTCTCTCTCTCTTAATATTATTTTAATAATATGCATCCACTTATTCGCCCGAATTTTGGGCAAATGACGTGGATGCCACGTCATATATATAAATATTTTATAAAATGCCAAATAAATAAAATATTTATTATTTAAATATGAAAAAATCATTTATTGGCTATAGAGTGGTCAGAAAATTATATAAAAATATGGGAAAAATTCTAGAAAAATAGGAAAACCTTTACCAACCTCTAGCTAATTATTTAATGCCCTGTAAAAATTATTTCTTCAATGAAATTAGGTTAAATATCATGTAAAATACTATAAATTTAGAAATAACAATAAAACCAAAATGTATATCATTATCTCCATTTGTATATGATAACATGCAAATATGGTCATTAAAACACATAAATATAATGTAAATTCATCAATTAAACATGTTAATTTGCAAGTTGTCAGTCATCATCCTAGCCAACAATGGGTGTCATCCATACCAACAATGGTTGTCATTCAGATCAACAAGGATCATTGTCCCACTTGACAGCAGCCATCATCCTTGTTCACAACAGTCTCGTCTGTCCATGATGATCATTGTCTCCATCATCTATCAAAATTATTATCCTTGTCAACAATGCTCACCATCCCCCTCGTTGACAATTGTTGTCCCCGGAATTAATGGTTGTTGTCCCCAATAACAACGCTCATCGTCCCTCTCATTGATAGCCATCATCATCCCCATCTAAAAAGATCGCTAGTATTTTTTCAAAATATATTTATCCACAGTCTCATCATCCAAAACATCATCATGCATATGTTTTTTTACTTAGGTCATCATCCATCTATCATATGCGATGGATGACTGATGACGGAAATCATTTCCTTCAGTCATCCGTTCATTCATTCTGCTTATGACAAATTACAAAATTGGGCAGAACAGATGACAGTATGTATTCTGTCCAACAAGCTTAATAGCAAAAACTATTAAGACCAGAGACTTGTAAGAGTAACTGGTGCCATACTGAGCAATAATTTTATATCTTCACTATTCTTTTATTTTCTCTCTCTTGCTCTTCACCCTTTCTAACTTTCTCTTCTTCTCTATCTTTCCTTCCTTTCTCTGCCCCTCTTTTTCCCCTCTGCCTATTTCTCTCTCCATCTCTTCCCACTCCTTTCTCTCTCTCCATCTCTCTTTCCCCTCGCAACTTTCTCTGTCCATCTCTTTTACCCCACTCTCTTTCTCCCTCTCTTTTCCCTATCTCTTTCATTTGTCTCTCTGACCCTACCTATTTCTGTCTCTCAGTCTCTCTCCCTCTCTTTCTCCTCTGTCTTTCTCTTTCTATCCATCTTTCCCCTATGTCTTTCTCTCCCTTATTTCTTTCCCCTTCTCTCTCTCCTCTCCCCCCCCTAACTCTATTTCTCTCTAGGGTTTGCCATTTCATACCAAAATTTGATAAAACAAAACCAAACCAGTACCGTCGGTTCGCGAATATCGGGTTTACCAAAAGTTTGGTACCGGGTTCGGAGAAAACTAAACCAAAACTGGACGGAATATTATATTAGAAAAAAATTAAATAATATGTTGAGAGTCAGTTTTGAACCCAGGTCAGTAATGCGCACAGACCAAGATTGCACTAACTGCTCTAGCTAGCTTTAATTTATTACAACGAACTAAAATAATATAAATCCATAATATGATTTGTACGCAAATAATACATCTACAAATACTACATACACAAATACTAGATGTACAAATAATACATATACAGATACTACATATACAAATACTACATATACAAATACTACATATACAAATAATACATAGACAAATACTAGATATACAAATACTACATATAAAAATAATACATTTTTATATATTTATATAAATAAAATGGAATCTTTACATAGTACAGTTGTTTATTTCACTCTTTTAATTAGTAGGCATCAGGGATCGGATCGGATCGTTTGAATCTTGATCGAAAGATTCGAACGAACAAATGCGGATTTGAACATATCTGTTCGAATCTTTCTATCAAACAGACCCTTTGTTCGTGTTCGATCAAAAGTTTCAAACGAACAATTTGCTTCGTTCGTGTTCCATCGACCATTTGTTCGAATTGTTTGAACAAGTTCAAACAAATGACCAGCGAGCGCCAGCGACCTCCAGCGACTTACTCTCTAGCGGCCGCTGGTGGTTGCTGGAAGCCGCTGGCGGCGCTGGCAGTCGCTGGCCACCACGGGTGGTCGCTCGACGCCGCTAGCTAACCTAGTACTGCAGGAGCTGAACTGAACACCAGATTCGAACATTTGATTCGATCCGATTTGAACAACGTGTTCAAATCGTATAGAATTCGAACATTCGATCCGAATATCCATCTTGTTCGAATAATCCGATCCGAACACGATGCGCAGATCATGTTCGGATCAGATCTGAACTAGACAGATTGGTGTTTGGATTCGATCGTTCGAATGCCCGATCTGATAGAACATTAGAACGATCTGTCAAAATCCCCGATCCTTATTAATTAGTATTTTTACTTAAATTTTGACTTTGATTTTTAAGCTTTCATTATGATTTTTTTCAGACGCATGTGACCGAACGTATAGGTTTTACCAAACTGAAACCGAATGCTGACCGAACCGCCGAACTGAAACCAAATGCTGACCAAAACTAGACCGTACCTAAGTTTAGGTATAGGTATAGGTATTGGCCAAAAACCAATACGGAGACCGAAACCTTTGTATCTCTTACTATCATTCCCTATTTCTCTTTGTATCTCTTACTCTCCCTCTCTCCCTCTCTTTCCCCTCGCTCTAACTCTCTGTCTATCTCTCTCTCCCTACCGTTCCCCTCTATTTCTTTCTCTCTCCCTCCCTTTCCCCTTTCTCTCTCTTCTTCTCTTTCCCCTCTCTCTCTACCTTTATCTCTCTATCTCTCTCTTTACCCTCTCTTTCTCTTCTCTCTCTCCCCTTCTCTCTCTTTCTCTCTCTATTTCCCTATCTTTCTTTCTCGCTCTTTCCCCTCTCTCCCTTCTCTCTCTCGCTCTCTCTAGTTCTTGATTTCTTTCAGCCTTATCAACCTGTGACCCCCTCGGACCATCTCCCCCCTTCAGACATTTCGGATGGTTTCTGGGAGGATAAGGACGCTGATGATCGACCAGAATCTTTATGCCCCGTCGATATCCCGCTATTTCCGTCACCATTCTCCTTTTCAACTGGTTCTTCGATAGCGACCCCTCCACTCGGCCAGGTTGGCAACCCGTTCGCTGCCCATGCCCTCGTCCGCGTGATATTCTGCCATACCACTGCCGACATCAATGAGCTTCTGGCAAATGATCCCCTATGATTTGATATTTACAGTCGCAAATCTAACCTTTTCTCCTTATGATACGAGAGAGATGGATAGAAGTTCCTGCTTCGGGATTAGAAGTACATACTTCTTTTTAATGAGTTCTCCTAAGGGTTTCTCTGGAAGATGATTGCGACATGAGAATTTGTTCTCTCTGCTTCTCTGTCTCACTCTCATGGCCGACTTGAAGCAAGAGAGAGACAGAATATTTCACTCCACAACATTCGGACACGTGAATACTCCTATCAAAAAGCGTTTCTCTGGAAGATGATTCCAACACGTGAATTTGTTTTCCCGTTGTGTCTCTGTCTCGTTCTCTCTCACTTGTTCTAAGTGCCACGAAGGATGTGGAACTTCCATGCCGACGTGAAGCTAGAGCGGGACGGAGAATATTTCACCGGAGAACATTCAGACAATGTGACGCCCATAATGGGAGGCCGAAGTATTCGTGATACATGAATGACAGATTTCAGAAAACTTTGGGAAAACCAAGTATATGTGTAAATAAACAGATACTGAGCAAACAGATGTGTACATGATGGGTAGTTCAGTAGGTAAAAGGATGACTATACGTGGTGGATAGATGACAGATAGAAAGAATAAATAGATATAGATAGATAGAATAGATAGTTAGAAGATATAGATAGATGAATGGAGGGATAGATAGAATATGCAGATTGATAGATGGAATAGAAAGAATATATGATAGATGGATGGATAGAACAGACAAAAAATAGATAAATAGATAGATGAATGGATGGAAGCATAGAATAGATTCAGTATATAGACAGATACATTGATAGATAGATTCATATATAGATGGGTTAATATCACGGTTCAGCCTAAACTTTTTTGAAAATTCGAGTTACATCCCTAACTTTTTTTTCGCCGCGTCACAGCCCGAACTGCCCATTTGGTCTGCCGCTGTAGCCCGGCCGTGACGTGGACCCGACGTGGCTGCCAGGTGGATTTCTGGCGGAGTCCATGTAGGCGGAATCCACCTGGCAGACACGTGGAATCCACGTCATAACGCGATTTGAAGAAAGTGAGAAAGATAGGAACGATTAGTCCGTCCAATGTGAGTCACCCTGGAGAGAGCTCAGAAAGGTGGTGAAGGAGAAGGAGACGAGACGGTGGAGAAGGAGGAAGAAAGGGCGTGAGAGAGAAGGGGCTTCCGCGCTGATCAACGCCTTGGGCAGTGGAATCGTTGCGAGCTTCTTCTTGGTTACGGGAGTTCCACGAGGTAGGGTTCTTGGCTCTATGTCCCTACTAAGCTTCTTATTAGGCAGCTCGTTCCTTTTTACTGCGTCACTTCGGCGATCTATAGGGCATTTAGTCTTACCGTTTTATGCACATTCCACCTGCATATTCCTCTTCCCAAATACATTGAGCCAGTTTTCTCTTCTTCCTTTCTCTCCCGAATAGAACACCTAGGTTCGTATCAGAGGCCACTTCAACTAAAACACTTTTCGTAGCCCTTCAGGCCCACTAATCTGCTAATTAGAGGACTAAGATATACCTATGTAACATTTTTTTTTTTTTAACACACACTCTGTAATGTTAAATTACTCAAGGTGATATTGATCTGAGGAAAGTCGTATAAAACCAGAGCGAACATCTATTCAACAGAGTTTGAAATGTTGTAGTAAAAATTGATCAACCTTTGTAACAATAAAGAGAGATCAGAGAAAGATGAACGTTGCTCACCAGCCCTCAGAATCCGTTGTGATCTTTAGTCGGGATAGATCGATTTTCAATGATCTTATAATTTGGAAGAGTTCAGTTGTCTTATGAGTGTACAATGTAAACAAGAAATATGAGTGTACAACGTAGGGCTGGCGGTTTTCCACATTACATATTGTGTTGCAATTTTCAATGGCCCACTCACATAATTTGTTAGATATAACCATCTTTCTATCTGTGGACTGTTTCCTCTTGTGATGACCTGCTGTCTTTTTTAAACCGCAGAGGATATCTGTGGACTGTATCTCTCAATCTTTATGTCAGTTTATTAATGTGTTCTTTCTACATGATTTCTTACCTATCAATGTACATATCTACAGTCTTTCTATCTATCTACGTAGCTTTCTATCTTTGTACATATCTACCTTGATGAACTATTCCTTTTTAACCTAGACGTTTTGGAATCCTAATTGACTTAACTCCTAGGCTCAATGCGAACATCCTTTTGTTTCTTATATTCATGTTGAGTCTGAATATGTTGGCTGAAACTCATAAAATATGTATTGTGGTACAGTGACTTGGTTTTCTTATTTTTGTGTTATATTTATCTGCGACGTATGGTCCATCATTTTCTTCTCGAGATCCTCTCTCTTGCCTGTATGAGGAATCGATTTTTCATTTTAGATATCGACGTGTGACTTTGTTCGTATCATACCCTAGGTGGATTTCTGGTTTCTCTCTGGTTTTTTTTTCTGCGGTTTTTTTATAATTTTAAATTTCACTCATCTTTTTCTCATTTTGGTTCTTTGGATTCTCGGTGGTCGAGATTTCTTTACTTGTTTAGAGCTTTTTTGCTTAGTTCTTGGACTGATCTGTCTGTTATATTTAATTTTCTGTTTATTTTTCTGATGATAATGCTGCTCACTTGAACGAACGAAAATTATGATGTCCCTATCTCCAATTCCAGAGATTTTCCTCATCTTTTCTGATGTTGGTTTTGAAGTTTTGTTGTATTGTTTAGGCCTTTCAATATCGTTCTTGGTCGGGCTGTCTGTTTTTTCTGATGATTGCGATCCTCTGTAGAACGAATGATGATAGCATTGAATAATTGTGTTGAAAAGGTTGATTTTCATAGTAGTCGACATCGTCAATGGGCAGAGCCATATAGACAGAGGCTGACACCAATCATTGTTGTCACGTTGACGAAGAGGTTGGTGTTTCTTTATTGATTGACGATGATATGGAGAATGACCGGCAGCCCTGGATTCTTGAATGATATTGACACTATACCATCAACAAATCATCAATCTGATGGGTTCAATTCTGTTTATGATAATCGGAACATGCCAAACCCCGAATTGAGCAGCTTATTATCATATCTGTAAATTCTTTCGCATACTTATTGATGAGAACCCTCAAAATATGATCCTTTTTTAGCAATAGGAAGAGTTGTCCTCTTCTCACAGGCCTTGTCGGTGCTAAGAGAAGAGGTTATTGTACTTGGTTATTATACCTTATATTTCTTGATGAGAACCCTCAAAATCATTTTCTCATCCTTTTTTTGCATTTTTAGGCGTTCTTCTCTTGTTTGACAGTGGACGCTTGGCTTTAAGTAATGTAAGTTTTTATTATCTTTATTTTTCACTTTGCTCTTAAATATTGTATTTTTTATTATTTCTAATGTTATTTCAGATATTTTTGTTTGATGTAGAAGAATGTAAGTTCTCCTTGGTAATTTAAGTATTTTGCATGCATGATCAATTACTATTTTCCATCTGTCTCTTATACAGGGCTGATGACGAGTGTAAGGTGTTTGGTTCTGATTATGACAGCGATGATGATTTTGAATATGATATAGGTAGGGAAGAAGAGGAAAGTGACGTGTACTTAAGTGCCCCCGACGAATATTCGAGTGACGAATGGAATGAGGAATTGGTAGACGGCCACAGAATTAGAAACGAACATGTCCAACAACACACATTTGTTGCTGGATATCATAGCGAGTATGATGATTCAGAGGGTAATATATTAACCCCCTATGATACCGATGATGAGGATGAAAATGGAAGGTACATATACAGGGGCAAGACGTATGATCCAGGATGCCCCGCTGAGAGTTTTATATTTCAATTGGGCATGAAATTTGAATCGGCTTCTCAGTTTAGGGCAGCTGTGAAGCACCATGCTATATGGAACGGATTCAACATCACTTTTCTAAGGTCCGGTGACCGGAAAGTTGAAGTCGTTTGCAAGGGATGTTGCCCATGGAGGATATACGCTAGTTGGGATGGTACGAGAGAGGCGGTTGTTGTGAAAACGCTTAATGATACTCATACGTGCAGTAGGGCTCCGAGGAATAGCCAAGCCATTGGGTTGCGAAACACTTCTTAGAGAAAATTCGAATGAATATGAATTTGAAGGTGGCAGATATGATGCGGGAATAAATGATCTGTTCAGAATCACTGTTTCAAAGCAAACCTGTTATAGAGCTAGATCTGAGGCGCGCATGAAGCTTCTAGGAACTTTGGACGACCATTATCACATGCTTCCTGCATATGTTGCCGAGTTAAAGAAGGTAAATAGGAATGGTACTTTTGAGCTGGTTCTTGATAGAGCGACTCCAGATTCTTTGGTTAGGTTTAAGAGGCTCTACATATGTTTTGATTCGATAGCAAGAGGGTTTCTTGAAGGTTGTAGACGAGTCATTGGATTGGACGGATGTTTTTTGAAGACCGAACTTAAAGGCCAATTATTGAGTGTTGTTGGCAAGGACAGGAATAATCAAATGTTCCCCATTGCCTGGGTGGTAGTCGAAGGTGAAAATCAATCTTCGTGGACTTGGTTTATTCAGCTTGTGATGACTGATTTAGGAATGGTTGACGGAAATGGTTGGACTCTTAATAGCGATCAGCAAAAGGTACTTAACTAACTCGCCCACAAATATTTATTTCTTTGAACTCTTAATGCTTATTGTCGAGCAAGTGTAGTACATTAATAGATTGGTACTGTCTAACATCGTGCAGGGACTGGAAAATGCAATGTCCTATTTATTACCCAATGCGGAGCATAGGAATTGTGCTAGGCATATCTATGCAAATTGGAAGAAGAAAGGACATTCCACAGAAATTTTGAAGAACTTATTCTGGAAAGCTGTGAAGTCCACAACTCATGAAGATTTCCAACGGATTATGAGGGAGATGAGCACAATGAATCCACAAGCTGCGCAAGACTTCCAAGACACAGGTATAAAGAAGTTTTGCAGGGCGTACATTACTAGGGATACAAAGTGTGAGGTGATTGACAACAATATTTGCAAGTGCTTCAACAATTACATCATACATGCTAGATCTAAGCCTATCATAGACATGCTGGAAGAAATTAGAGGTGCAGTCATGCAAAGGGTAGCAAAAAAAAGGAGTTGTTTTCTAAAAGAACTGATACGTTATGCCCCCGGATAAGGGAGTTGGTCGAAGAGAACAAGAAGAAGTCCCGGACATGCACTCTTAGGCATGCGGGGAAGTATCAATTAGAGGTTACAGACTTGGGAAGCAGATTTGTGGTTGATCTACTTCGTAGAACATGCAGTTGCGGATATTGGGAGATAAGGGGCATTCCATGCCCCCATGCTATATCTTGCATTCATTGGATCAAGGAGGACCCCGTCATTTTTGTCAGTGAGTGGTTGAAGAAAGATGTCTACCAACTAGCTTATAGTTACGGTATCCCGCCAATGAATGGAAAAAACTTATGGTGTGAAGCTGATGGGAGCTATTTATTCCCTCCTCTTGTGAGAAGACAACCTGGAAGGCCCAAGCTGAAGAGGAAAATTGACGTCAGTGAGAAAGAACCCATGGTACAAAGACTATCGAAGAAAGGCGTGCATATGAAGTGCTCCCTCTGCCACCAAGCTGGCCATAATCGAAAGACTTGTACCCAACCAAGAATGGAAGCTGGAGGTGAAGTACAGTTTGAATTTTATGCCCAACTTTGTTTACATGCTTCTTTGAGTTTTTTCATCGTTAACTAATAAACTTGTTTGATCAATCATGCAGGGATCTCAGCGAGCTACATATCTGCAATTATCAAAGCATGCAGGGATCGCCGGTGAAGTTGCAATGGGGCTACGAAACCTCAACGCGCTCAACCTTATTATTCACTTGCACTGTCAGAACATTTACAGAACAGGATTTACTTGTCATTTAATGATGCGAACTTTGTTATCCAATTGCCCAGAAGTCTCATTCATGTTCGCCATTTCAGGCCATCTAGCAGTCCATGGCTATGAGGAAATTATGACTAAATGCCCACAATTTCCGTATTCTCTATATATGTGGCCATCTATGTGTTGCTCAATCACAATTGATATGTTTGTCTTCGTTTATGTTAATCCCTATCTCAACATATATATTTTGATAGATATGTCCTCTCTACATATTCATGTCTATATCCTTATATATCCATATCTTTATCTCAAAATCTGTATCGATCTTCGTGTATTTATGGTTCTATCCCTATCTTTACCTCTTTATATATTGCTGTTTATCTATTTCTATTTATGTCTTGTTCTCGAAGTTTGTGTCCTAAAATATTTGAGGGAACTGGTTTTAAAATCATTATTTTCTATGCGAGATATTTTATTGCCACCTATGTAATGGTGATATAACTCAATGGGGCTTATTTAAAATTTGTGCCTATAACAATTTCATGACTACTAAATATAGAAGCGAGAAAGTATCAGATATTTAAACTTTTAGCAGGCATTATGGAAGAAATACCATATGGATGGGGATGTCTAATGGGTAAGGGCGCCAACATGACACTCGTTATATTTAGAACTCCATTACTTTATATTCTTTTATTTTGATCCTGATTTTAGTTTTTGGAAGAGCACTTTGTAACACTCATTTTGGAGTGTCCCTTAAGGAATAAAGGAAAACCTTTAATTTATGATTTAGTATATTAGATGGGTCCCTGTATGATAATCATTCAAGAAATGAATTTATACATTTATCCTTCATTCGTGGTCGTAATGATTTGTGAAAACAATTCAAACCGCTGTTTAGGATTTTGCTTTTAATGTGATTGTTTTTATCGTCATAGATATGTATCAATAATTCCTGTTAAATATGTCCTGAAATTTGTATGTGTTTGCTTCATCAGGTGGCATAATATCAAACATTTAGAAGTTAATTTCATTAGTTTTATGTGTTTCCTTCAGTTGCACAACCACATCAGTTATGGTCGGCCTCTCATTGGAGTTGAGTGATGTACAAGCTAGAGAAATATCTATGAACTTCCACATTGAATTCAACTCATATTCGCCTTCTATTCTTGGGTCCACAATACTGCATACATCTCTGAGTTATGTGGGTTCTATCCACATCAATTGCTGGCCTTCCAGTAATGAGCTCAAGCAGAACGATCCCAAAACTGTAAATATCACTTTTTTCAGACATTCTATTTGTTTGAACGCATCTGCAAAAGAAAATTTCAAGTTAACAATTTAAAAGAACGCGGATATTATTCATTGTAGAATAAGATAAAAACAAGATAAATTTTGATTTTTACTCAGGGTCGATGTATCCCGGAGTGCCAGCTACAACTGTCGATGGGGCTACATTTCCATCATTATGTGTATAAGGCCTAGATAGCCCAAAATCTGCCAGTTTTGCCTCAAACGTCTCATTCAATAGAATGTTAGAAACCTTCACATCTCTGTGAATAATGCGTGGCGTGCATCCATAATGCAGATAGTCAAGTCTTGAATTTTAGATGATCATATTCAGAAAATGCTTTCATCATAAACCAATTTATGGAAAAGAAGAGAGAAATAATTTCAGCGATTCACCTTGAGCGGATTCAATGGCAATTTGAGGCCTCAAATCCCAGTTTAAGAATTTCTTATATTTAGAGACACCTAAAATAATATAAATTTGACATTAAATTATGAAAGAAATTTAAAGTAGAAGATCATCTCCCACGCCAAGTTTCTCCTGAACCTCATTTGCCCACATGGAAAGAGCAGTCAAAGCGCCACCAACAGACAACCTAGTAAACAATAGCAACTCAGTTATGCAGACTAAAGTCCAATTTAGAGGGACATAGAGACATGGCGGGGGAGAGAAAGAAAAGATGGACACAGAGAGAGGTAGAGAGTAGAATACTGTGAGATAGAGACCTTGATAGAGAAAGATAATGGCAACTAAAAATGATAGGTAAGTTTCTGATTTTTTTTTTTTAATCAGGTCATTATCTCTATATTTCCCTTCGATAGATAGATTGAGGGAATCTTTCGAACCAAAAATGTAGATAAATCAATGAATTGGTGCAAATTGTGACTCTAATCAGATCATTAAATTCATCAGATGAAGAGAAAGAGATCCACAGATCATAAGGGCTATGAATCTAGTCACATGACACTTATAAGAACTATTATGCAGTAGTTAATCATCATATGTGCCACCAGAACACAGATAAATTACTGGAACTTCACCATCCACGTTTAAAGTATTAAATTCATTGAAAATGTCCTCTCACGTCCAATCAGTTCCAAGAATCAGTAAAATTTCATGACAATTCACACTTCATCTCAGCATGCATGTAATAAATTGTTCAAAATTTTATCTTAGACCCAATAAATAGAGAAGTTCAACAATTGATCGAAATATCGCCTGAGAAACCATGATTCTAGAACAACCAACTCTCCCAAAATTCAAGAGAAATTCGCTCTAAAACCACGGATCGAAGAACTCGCACCGCCAAAAACATAATCACTTGTCAATCAAAGCTGAAAAGAATCGACGAGGAAGAAGAATTGAAGATCAATCAAACCTAGAGCTCTGATCGAATGCGCCGATGGTACCACAGTGGCTATCAGCAGGCATGGGAGTCAGCCACTGAGAGAAATCACGATCGAAATACTCCCAATCCGGAAGCATAATCCCAGAGATTCCAAGGATTCCGAAGATATAAGTGGCGATCATCTTCTTGACGGAGAAGGTCAAGAAAGCCACAGCAAGAACAGCCGCTCCCAAGCTAACCAGGCACGTCCGTAGAACATCTTCTCTGCCCATATCCTCTTTTTCGACGAACCCTAGAACAACAAGCGCAAATGGGCAAATGGGTATGGAAGAGCATGAATTTACCTTGCCCATCTCCTCTTTCTCCCAGGGCACCTCCGTGGCCCGGGCGCAGGCGTTGATGACGGTGTTGTAGGTGAGGACCGTCAGCGCGACAGAGTCGGGCGGCCGCTTCACCCGATCGAGGAGGGCGAGGGCGACGACGTGGTTGCCGTTGTGGCCGAAGGTGTTGATCAGTGCGGAAGCCCCTTCTCTCTCACGCCCTTTCTTCCTCCTCCACCGTCTCGTCTCCTTCTCCTTCACCACCTTTCTGAGCTCTCTCCCGGGTGACTCACATTGGACGGACTAATCGTTCCTATCTTTCTCACTTTCTTCAAATCGCGTTATGACGTGGATTCCACGTGTCTACCAGGTGGATTCCGCCTACGTGGACTCCGTCGGAAATCCACCTGGCAGCCACGTCGAGTCCACGTCACGGCCGGGCTATAGCGGCGGACCAAATGGGCAGTTCGGGCTGTGACGCGGCGAAAAAAAAGTTAGGGCTGTAACTCGAATTTTCGAAAAAGTTTAGGCTGAACCATGATACTAACCCTATATAGATGGATAGATAGATCTTCTAGATGGATGGATAGATGGATAGTGAGTGATATGGATTTATGGAAAGATAGTAAGATAGATCCATAGATGGATGATCAGAAAGAGAGGTAAATCTATAAAACATGTATGGGTAAACAATCAATATCAGTGAGAGCAACTCTTTAGAGTTACATAGGCCCACAAAACCACATCATACACCATGCCATTAGTCCACTCCACGTTAAATATACTACAGCATTGCCTCTCCACCACATTCCCCGCTTACAGAAGTCTCTCATTCTCTCTTCGTTGTAGTCTCGTTAAAGGGAGAAGGGCGGAGTTCAGGGTTTGACAAGGGTCCAGAGAAGATGTGGAGAAAGGCAACGGGGAGCAGCAAGATGTTGCAAGCGGCCTCGATGAAGCAGCTCCTGAAGAGATGCTCTTCCGGCCGGGGGAAGATGGGCTTCAAAACACCGTCGGACGTGCCCAAGGGTCACTTCGCCGTCTACGTGGGCGAGACGAGGACCCGATACGTCATCCCCATCTCCGTCCTCTCCGCTCCCGAGTTCCAATTCCTCCTCCGCTGTGCAGAGGAGGAGTTCGGTTTCGATTACGCCATGGGTGGCCTCACGCTTCCTTGCGAGGAGGTCCTCTTTCTCTCTCTCACCTCTGCCCTCAGCCTCAGCTAACACGCGCAGGGGATGATGTCCTTCTCTCTCTCTCTCTCTCTCCCTCTCTCTCTCTCTCTCTCTCTCTCTCTCTCTCTCTCTCTCTCTCTCTCTCTCTCTCTCTCTCTCTCTCTCTCTCTCTCTCTCTCTCTCTCTCTCTCTCTCTCTCTCTCTCTCTCTCTCTCTCTCTCTCTCTCTCTCTCTCTCTCTCTCTCTCTCTCTCTCTCTCTCTCTCTCTCTCTCTCTCTCTCTCTCTCTCTCTCTCTCTCTCTCTCTCTCTCTCTCTCTCTCTCTCTCTCTCTCTCTCTCTCTCTCTCTCTCTCTCTCTCTCTCTCTCTCTCTCTCTCTCTCTCTCTCTCTCTCTCTCTCTCTCTCTCTCTCTCTCTCTCTCTCTCTCTCTCTCTCTCTCTCTCTCTCTCTCTCTCTCTCTCTCTCTCTCTCTCTCCTCTCTCTCTCTCTCTCTCTCTCTCTCTCTCTCTCTCTCTCTCTCTCTCTCTCTCTCTCTCTCTCTCTCTCTCTCTCTCTCTCTCTCTCTCTCTCTCTCTCTCTCTCTCTCTCTCTCTCTCTCTCTCTCTCTCTCTCTCTCTCTCTCTCTCTCTCTCTCTCTCTCTCTCTCTCTCTCTCTCTCTCTCTCTCTCTCTCTCTCTCTCTCTCTCTCTCTCTCTCTCTCTCTCTCTCTCTCTCTCTCTCTCTCTCTCTCTCTCTCTCTCTCTCTCTCTCTCTCTCTCTCTCTCTCTCTCTCTCTCTCTCTCTCTCTCTCTCTCTCTCTCTCTCTCTCTCTCTCTCTCTCTCTCTCTCTCTCTCTCTCTCTCTCTCTCTCTCTCTCTCTCTCTCTCTCTCTCTCTCTCTCTCTCTCTCTCTCTCTCTCTCTCTCTCTCTCTCTCTCTCTCTCTCTCTCTCTCTCTCTCTCTCTCTCTCTCTCTCTCTCTCTCTCTCTCTCTCTCTCTCTCTCTCTCTCTCTCTCTCTCTCTCTCTCTCTCTCTCTCTCTCTCTCTCTCTCTCTCTCTCTCTCTCTCTCAGAGTATATCTCCACCATGTATATATGAACATTTTTTATTGCTCTTAATCTCTTTCTATCCCTCTCTTTTTCTATATCTATCTATTATTTCCCCTCTCTTTCTCTCTATCCATCTTTTTTTCTATCTCCATCTCTCTCCTTATGGCTCTCCTTTCTATCTCGATATCTCTCTCCATACATCTCTTTTTCTATCTCTTTCAATAGCTTGTTCTTTAACTTGTCCTGCTGCGTTTGGAAGGAGAGAATAGCGGATTAAACCCAGATTTATAAAGGGGGTTTCGGAAAGATCGCGCCTGTTTTAGAAACTCTGTTTAAAAAACAATTGGTGGAAGAGCATGGGCAGTGAGTGGGCCTAGTTGACGTTAACCCTTGGAGACTGATTTTTTCATCAGCAGGCCCACACCTGAATTGCTCTTTTCATAAAATCCAATTTTGAGATCACGTCATACTTGCCCTGCTTCTACTTGTCTCACAAACATTTATTCTGAAAAAAAACCTCGCAGTTTGGGTCCTCCTACTAGTATCATTTTCAACTTTTCCATCCCTCTCAGATGGAAGAACGTAGAAAAGTGTATGTATATAAAAATAAATCATAATTATCACATTCTTACACTATGTTTACAAAACATTATAATATAGAAAGGTCATGATGTCGTTTATGTTTAACAAAGATAGAAATAATAATAAGAAATTTCATCTCAGTTCATATTTTGTAGTTCAAATTTATGTTTGTGCTCTCCTAGATTAGCTTATCTAGTGTCCTGCTGACTTCCCCCTCATTGTTTTGGAAAAATCCACTCCACAGTGGCAAACTTTTATTTGTTGTCTTGGGTGAAGTTGCAATAGTCACATTGAAACGTCACATATGCTTGAAGATCTTAAAATTAACTTCTAGTTACAGTGAGAATTCACAAAAGTCTGTTTCCAATGAGAATCGAATAGGTTTTTCCCATATTTCAACCAGAAATCTAACAAAGACATTAGTGTTGATATTCTTACCAAGAATGCTACATTCCCAGCCCTTATAGAGTGATTTCTTGTGCAAAGTCACTGACACATCTAGTGTTTTTTTGTCCCTCAATCCAAATGACTTTCTCGCTTTGACATATGGACCCCTTTCGTTGTAATGAATCTCTGATGCACAGAATCTCCATAGCCAAATTTTATTTTTTGTTTTAAAAGATAGTATTAATCATACTTCAGATAATCTTGGAACTTCCTTAATGTTGTCATGATTCAGTTTGAGAAATAGATCTTCACGTGATACATCTTCATAATGAAAATGGAGTGGAAACTTTGATGCATTGCTCGATTTGAATGACTGTGAAGTATCCACTTTAAAAATTATACTTGATTGAACAACTCAACTAATGGAAAATTCAGCACAGTAAATTCGGAGGATGAGCCCCAGAAGGAAGAGCGTGTAACAAGCGATGGCATCACTTTGGATAGGACTTTAGGAGAAAAGAAATGTCGGTTCAATTAGCAAAGAAACCATATTTACGAAACTAGGAAATATATGGAGATTTGAAAACTGGTTGCATTTCATTTGAAAAAAGAGTTATAATTTTTTAACATTCTAATTATTTTAATAAATAACCGGCCCCGATGCTCAAGGAAGTACGAGGTGACGATCACAATCAAGGGTGGGAGTAATGTGACGGCACAATGATAACATGCATTCTTCGTACCTTAATCTGACCATATTTACATGTTTCTTTGCATTAATTGAACTATATATGCGTATTATTAAGATTAAAATGATTAAATTTATGTTAGAATGATATTATGGATTTTTGGCATTTTTATGTAGTTTTTAGAGATTTTTCTGACAACAGATTCTGAAAGAATATAATTTTCTGAGTCAGAATATGATTTTTCTAGAATTGTTCGACCTTAAATTCCTAAAGATATGATCTTTCTATGTCAAACTATTTGTATTTTTTTGCCATTGTTTAACTAAGTAGGAATTTTTAAATATATTTTAAGTCCTTTATTTTGTGACGCCATGTGTCGGCGTTCAATTCGTTGAACGGCAATGAATCAGGACTAAGTATATTGATTGGTGACAGCCAATCATTAAGCTCAATTAATGATTGGCATCAGCCAATCATTTAACTAAGCTGTTATGGCATCTCAATTAGCAATACCATAACTGCATTTAATACTGAAGAAATTGCCTTTTGACTTTTCCTGGCGCAAGTGACATTGACCAATCAGAAAAAAAGTGTTCATTTTATTTCGCAATAAATGTGTGCGTGGACCAATCAGAAAGATTAAAATGAAGACTTTTTTCCTTTTTCTCTCTCTTTGGAATGGTCAACAATGACAGTCGTGCGACGTTGCAGCTCGGCATGGCACCATATGTACCTGTGGCATGCACGTGTATACGTGGCACGCACATGTCCATTTTTCACTGGATTAGAAAGGGGAAGTCGCTAATGTGGCATGCACTTATGCAGCGCCACGTCAGCTGCGAGGATATTAACTTAGAACATTTAAATAATATAATATACTATAGTACATTTTCTTTTTCCCATGCAAGTACACATGGTGTCTTTGAAAGGCACGAGTGTGGAAGACCATGTGATGAAGAATCTCAATTTGATAGTTCAACCGAACAGAAAAAGAGGAAGCATTAGCACCGATGATGAGGAGAGAGAAAAAATCAAGGGCTAGCAATACTCCAAATTCAAACTGCGATATCCGACGATCCACAGCTCCGATTGAGCTGAAATTTCAGGGTTGCTTCATATTCCCTTCATCTTTCAATCCATATCCTCTGATCTGTAAATAGAGGCCTAGATCATTATGAAATTCATCTTGAACTTGATTCCTATTCATGTGAGCTGATTGAAAGATAGTGAGTTTTGAGATCCATCAAGTGTGTTCTTGGTGCCTTGGTGTGTGGTCAGAAGTATTAGAGAAGGCGGGGAGCTTACCGGCACACGTAAATCGCTGTGATCTTGGCATAACATAAGGAAGTAAGGTAAGCGTCTTCGCATTATGTTGCTCTTCCCAACATCGTTGATAACATTTTTAGATTTTACTATCATCTTTTCACTATCACACCACCTCCTACGTCCCCATAATCTTGTCTATCTGTCATCATATTGTTCACTCACTCGATCATTATCGTATCCGACACCTTCTCTATCTCATCCATGTAAATTTTTGCATAAGTCTACTTTTATTTCCTCTTTTCTTTCCTAATTGTAAGTTTGAATTATAGTTACTTACAACCTTTTACTCGATATCACTATCTCGCCTATTAAATTCTCATCTTTATATATTCTCATATTGATAAACACTATAGTAAGAAAATTTAATCCTTAATCATTGTTCCCTTTGGAGACAATCCGTACTCATCACTAGCTAAATATTCATAGGTAAGTACTGGAATATATTTATTGAATAATATCAATTGCCGACGACAAGTTAAAATCCTGAAATTGAGATTTTCACACGACATAGTGATGGTTATATTATATTTCACATAAAATTTTATTTTTAGATAAGTTATAAGTCCACATAACGAAAAACTGATATCTTTATTTTATTATTTAAATCAGAAGGTTGATCTGCAACGATAAGGAAAACAATAGAAATTTAGCATTCAAACTTGTGAGGTCTGACCTGTGAGCCACTCAATCAAAAAATGATGACTATCAAGTTACATATATGTGAATCTATCCGCAATTTTATTCTTGAAACAAATAAAATAACCTTACCTCTTCCGTTGCGATTGTATGTACCATTCCTTTCCTTAATCTGACATAGTATGCGCAATGGGATAGTATGAGGCATGTAGCGAGAGTGTTACATTAGAATAATAGAAAGAGATAGATGTGAAAATTGACGATCATGGAGACTTGGGGATCTAGGATAGGTACAATGCCTTGTGTTGAGATATAATTTCTCAAATATGATAAAAAGGAAGCCTGATAAGAGGGATTCAGTACTTGATCTACTACTGTGTCAGCATATCATGGGGTTCTGATTTACGTTAGGAAGTAAATACATCTTCAAGTTACTTCGTTAATGAAGATTCAGATCCATGTTATGAAGTCAATGAAGTTGAAGATGAAGAAGTCAGCATGAATTTAGAAAGTTTCTGAAAGAACTAAAAAGAGGTTCTGAGTTTACGATGGAGGGACAACGTAAATTTCTGAGGTTACAATGAAAGGTTTTACTTTAAGAGAAGAAGGTTACGAATTCAAGAAGTTATGAAAGAAATAAACATGGATAAGTATTTTTTTCTAGATGGTAAGTTGGGGCTTGTTGAAGACTAGTGCAAAAATTTCTGACCTGATTGATAGAGAGGGATTCAACCCCCCTATTCATATCAGTACTTCAGTTTCCAAAACCAACTCTTTCAGCCACTCAGACATCAATCTCTTTGTGATTCGCCCATCCTATCTATCTACACAATGGCATCATATGGACCCTAAAACTAAATCTAAAGGCTCGAAGAGTAAAGGCACATATATTTACAGTGATTTCCCCTCTCTTTGTAACCCATATTGGATTTCTTCTTCCAACTTGTTGTTGGCAGCCTTGTGCACCAGATTTGTTAGATCCCTTCCTGTTCTACAATGGTGCGTAATAGAGGGTTCAGGTTTGATCAAGATTATTGGACAAAAAAAACCACAGACCTTGCATGAAGTGACAACAAGGTATGTGTGATCTCTTATATTTGTCATTTCAATTTTATCTTCATTTCAGCTATGTCATAGATGATAACCTACAAGAAAAGCTTTCTACCATGGTAAATTTTGTCCATAATTCAATATTTAGCTCAATTTACAACCATTCTAATGTATTGCTCAACATCACCGCTCACCACCACCAGTAGTTTCTAGTCACCGCCAACCGCCACCCACAACACCCGCAACTAGTGGCTGATCTAGTCACCGATCAAAGTGACCAAGTGCAATGGGTTGAACGACCAATATAATTGGTTGACTCAGTCTGACCATTTGAACTGAACCAAACAGACCAACTTGAACTGGATCAAACATTTCAAACAGGCCGACTATGTACAGCCGGTTCAAACCAAATCAACCAATTCAACCTGAACTGACTAGCTCAAACTAAATCAATCCATTTGAATTTACTAAACTGACCTATTTGAACCGATATGACCAAAAACTAATTTCATAGTTTTAAATTATTTTTTCACCATTAAAATTCCGAAAAGTTTCCCCCATTTCCTAGAAATCATATTAAATTATAATAATATAAACATAAAATAGATTTTTATTTGACTAATTCATAATAGTTTTAACATGTTTTACTTTTTTAAGTAAAATTACGTTCTCCAAAATAGATAAAATATAAAATAGATATAAATACCTCAAAAATATTATAAAATATATTTAACCCAAATTTTCTCTGTTAGTACATGTTCCCCATGGATTTGACTCTTACCGACCATGTACTAAGCATGAAAATATTAATAAATTAAGTCAAATAAAAATATCCTTAAAATGATATATTATGGCCCCAATTTTAGTTTATGAACTCCAAATATTTTCTAATACCTCCAATTAAACTTGGCAGGTTCACATCAAGGTTGTATAATTTTTCATAGACATGAGACACCAAAGACATCATATGAATGTATGATTGTGTTTTTATTATGGCATGTGGGTTTTGATTGCATGATTGAAACATGGGTAAATCGGATGTAGAAATAACTCCGCAAAGGTCATTCAGCAGCCAAGGGAAGACTAACTCTAGTAAGATAATTTGAAACGGTCACTGGCCAACGTATTGCAAATATAAAAGAAAGATTCCTCCAATACTTTCTAAATTCATTGGTCCTACCAAGAATAATGGATTATCATTGGACATCTAGCCATAACTTAAGTAATTCTAAGGTTGCCTCACAAATGAGGGGATTATAAAAAATTGTAACTAATGATAGAAAGCTTGTGAAAAAGGGTTGACGAACCCCCTTTACCTTCTAGAGCATGTGGTCAAGCTTGCAAACTCATGGGTTGGCGACTTGTCTTATAAATCATGTTAAAGCATTATATGATAACTTAGTTGATATTTTTTAAATATTTAATTATTTATTCAAGCTAATTTTCTGGTCTTATGGAGTTATTCAGTACCATAATATATGGGTGTAGTGGATCACACAAGGGTTTTAAAAAGGGTAGGATGTGGATGTGGAGGATTACAAACATAATGTTTATTAAATGTCAAATGATACATTAAAATAAAATATTTTTTATGGGTGGCATATGGAGTTAATAAAATAGTAGGATGTGTGCCTAGAGGATCGCGCACATAAGTCTTATTAATTGTCAAATGATATAGTTCAAAGTAAATATGTTTTTATTAAATTCCCTTTAAGTATAAAAGAAAGAAATCCTAGAAAACTTTACATATCATCCTTAAAAATATGCCAGTATCTTTTTTGGTGCTCCTCTATTCTCTCTACTCTCTCCTATCTCCTCTCTCTTCTCTCATCTTGCATCTCTCCTCTCTCCCCCTCCTCTAACCTCTCTCCCTCTCCTATCACCTCTCTCCTCTCTCTTCTCTCCTCCCTTTAAATGATTCCTCACTAAAAATTACAAGAGATCATCCTAAAATAATGGCATAATTTTTAATAGGATAAGGCAAGGGGAATCAATGTGCTGAAGATTGTGTAGATATGTACAAAGGCTAAACGTATGGCTTGTGATGACACATTCAATGAACCAAAATGATATTGGATTTGATTCTACTCAAGTCATTTTATTGTATATGGTTTTTTTAAGTTACAGTTGATCTATTGCACAAGTCATCTATAGATTATCCATCAGATCATAAGAAACCCAACCCACCTAGGTTGAATATCCTCTTATTTATGTAGTGTGTCCTTGTCTTGGTTTAGTATTATTGGTGTGTAACTTGTTGGAGTTTCAATCTCATGGTTAATTTAACATGAATGAAGGATTTTTATTTATTTTGTTAAAATATAATTGCATCCATCTCAATAAGAACTTTTATGGATATAACATCATTGCTTTGCCATTTTGATCACATTTATAACAGCAGGACATCAAAGGAGAGAAGGGATGAAAAGGATGGGCACCCTCAAAAGTTTTATCCTGAGTGAATTTTTAGGGGCTTTCTATTATTTACAATTGATAAAATTTTCATTAAAACCCTCAAAAAATAACATATCTTTAAAGTCCAAAACACTAATTGTGTGTGACCCTATAGTTTTGTGTATCAATCTAATTAGTGATTCTAATGTCTTATTATTAGCCTTTATTGGAGAACTTATTAATTACCAAAAATTAATAAAAAGATCAATTCCTCAAAGATCAATTTAACTTAATCAGTATGTCAAGGTTACAGTTCGTGGCATCCCAAGCTACACATGCTCTAGATGACACGAAGGAGTATATCAACTGTCTCATGGACCCTTTACCATCATCAGTTGCATTATATATCTAATCCCTCATTTGATGCTCCAAGGATGACTTAGCTAGTCGTCAACTGTCAAACCCTAAGGAATGATACAATGGAAAATCATCTGGGATATTCTACTATCTTGGCCAAAAACTTCCTCACGTTGTCTTCCTTCAGATTTCTCTTATTACATTGAAGACAGATGACACCATCTTGACCACTCAATAGTTTTTTAAAAACTTCTTGCTGCATTAATTTAACTATTTCCCCTAACGAGTGTTTGTCATCTGCTGTGTCTCCACACATAGCTAAAGGATTTTCCATTTATGACATAATTGGGAGTAGATAGTTGATGATCACAAATAACATACCCATTCTGATTGTAATTTCATGTATTTAAGTGTTAAATTTTCATTGAATTTATCATAAATGTATGTTATTCATAAAATTATTTATAAAAATTTTATAATGATTGACTTTTTTATCAATTTTATAACATAACTGAATATTCAGACATAAAATTCATAGAGAATATTTGTGTATGTTAAATTATCTGAATATTCGGACATAAAATTGATGAAGAAAATATTTTAAAAAGGAGTTTTCATTCTAAAAATATTTTAAAGGATTCTAGTCACAATTCTATGTTTTTGGTCTTTCTTAAAATTAATGTTGCATGAGCATAATAATGATTTATACTTTGTATCAATGAATATTGAACTAGATGTGAAATGTGTGATTGGCTTGGAGTCCATGAACAATTTCATCAAGTTTAGGATGAAAATAATACAGAACCTAACTTATCTCCCTTAATGGAAGTCAGAACGTAAAAACATTAAAAAAATTAGGTTTGTAAAAAACCCTACGGATCTAGGAAAACCTTTGATTACTTGCAAAATTAATGGGATATGTTTCTGGACTCTATTTTTGTGGGATCAATTTTGGTTCTATTTCAAATTATGTATCTTGAATGACTATTTTGACTTATTTGGATAATTTCTTGCTAATCGGATCTATGTATTGGGTTTAGGTCACTGAGTGGCTTAGCAAGTCATGGAAACAGTCCCATAGGATAGAAAATTGAAGTAACGGGCCAGTGAGTGAAATCGAGGTTAATTCAAGGATGATCCTTTTTGTGTATTGTGATGTTGAAATTTCCAAACCACACATCATGAAACCCCTTGAGCAAGCACACTACATAGACCTTTGATGCAGTTGTGCAGTTAAATGTGATTTTTGTAAATAAAAAATAACAAAGTTTTCTCCATTGAGGACATGGTATTCTGACAACTGCCATGGCAATCATCAAATATATAATATTCTTTGATTCTTCTTTTTATTGTTCTGTTATTATTGTTTTATTTTTATTTTTATCTTTTCCTTTCTATTTTCTTCTCTTTTTCTTCGACAATTTTCTTTTTTCTGATTTTTTATTGCTTCTTATATACTTTGTAAGTTACTTCCCTTTCTTGTTCATTCCTCCTCTTCCTTAATTTATTGGTTTTCTTCTTTGTATCTTTATTTTCTTTTTCATGTGTTTTCTTCATCTTTTCCTCTGCTTTTTATCTTATTTAGTTTTCTTTTATATTATTTTATTCTTCATTTTCTTTTATTTTCCTCCTATTTTTTTAAATTTATTATCTTTATTTCCTTATTATTGCCTTCTTCCTTTTCTTTTTTCCTTTTTTCCTTTTTTCTTGGTGTTCTTGTTGGTTTTAGTGTTTCTTCGCCTTGTTCTTCCTTTTCTCCTTCTTTTTTCTTCTTTTACTCTTATTTTTTATTCTTCATTTTTGTGTTCCTTCCTATCTTTTTATTCTTCCTGTTTTTTATTGTTTTCCTTTTGGGATTTATGATAAGGAAAATAAGGTGTGCACTTTTTGTAATTCTAATTTGCTTCAATCAAATAAGTTTTATGTTTGTTTTATCTCACTCAGGGTGCCCAGTGGGGAGTGAGGTCATCTCAAAAGGGATTGATGCCTAGATATAGGTTCCATGAATGAGTTTGAAAGAATGTGAACAATATGATACGATAATAATATGGAAAAGAATACGTTCTTAGTTTTATAATAACCTGAGTAAGTAAGATAGTGATATGAAAATGAGAATAAGTGTATTAAGAGTAACTAAGCTAAGATGGGAAGTACAGAAAAAAAGAGAATAATAGGAATAACTAGGAGTGAGCAAGTACATAGAAAAGAGAATAATATGAATATTTATGAGACAAAATATTTATTTATAAATAAAATTTTAGTTTAGCGAGAGTTGGCAATATGTGTGAAAAAAAAACTACTTAAAATAAGGACATATCTTAGTTTAGATAGGGGAAACGTTGTTTATTTTTCTGAATCAGATATAAGAGCAGAGAATTAGATATGAAAATGAGTGGTGAAGAGAGGAATTATAAGAGAATTTTAAGGAATAAGGATGTGAACTACTGCCAGAAGGAGGATACATTATCTTAACAAAGTGTGAACACACACATATATATATATATAGGTTTAGGTAGTTAGTTAAAGTATTTTATATAAAGTTAAAGATAAAATAATAAAAAACTATAAGATTTTTGGATCAACATGAGATGATTGATGAAATACCTCAACAAAATTTAGGTGAAACGTCTGTCATATTTTGATTCAAATGGATTTGAATCAAATTCTTAAATAGAAATAAATTCCAGAATTCCTCCATAGGAAGATCCTAGTACCACAATCACCATGATTTCAGGATTTAAAGAGAAAGGGGCGTTGATCACCAATCCAGTATGTGTGCTCCTCCTATTCATGTCCTCTATGCTGGCTTGGATTATGGTGATCTGAAGCTCCTGTAGAGCATTTCCAAGCAATAAAACTCACCTTACTGCGGCTTTGGGAAAATTTCAGCAGTAAAACTCACCTTAGGTCCTTCAATTTTCTCAAAGCCACCGAGATTTCTAAATGCAAGTTTCTCTACTTCTCTATTTCTCATCATTAATCAAACATGAAACCAACAAGCTGGATGGATTTCTAAACTAGATCTTTCAAAATGCTTACCAATGTAGGAATCAACTAAAGAATGATTTTCAGAATGATTGTTGCCTCAATCTATAGATCACGATTTTTACAATCACCACTGACTCAATGTATAGACCCTAGGTAATGGATGGAAAGAGGCAAGAAAGAAAAATATACCCTAAAAATTTCAGCTTGACTGTCATTTTGGAATTTAATATACAAAAGTTTGAAGTTGGAGAAAATCTAAGTGTTTGATTTTATAAAGTAATCTATTTCTCCTCGTTAGCGCCATTGTAGTTTTGACTTTGTTGATTCAAAAGTTTGTAACCTTATAATTCTCAAAATAGTCTGCAATCTTCAGCATCATCCAATATTAACGGCTCATAAAAAACTTAACACTATAAAGTTAAATATTTATTATGTGTGATGTGTCTATGCATTACCATGCACCCCATCGCACAATTTGTCTTTTTGACCAACTGCATCATGACACATGGATGCACCACCTTTTTTGATTGTTCAGATCATTTAATTCATATTAAATAAAATATTTTAAGTGCTAACATTTGTCAATTATCTCATAATCACACTTATTATGATTTTAATTCACCCTTTTTTCTATTGGTCATTGGCGCCCTGCCAATAAGAAAGGAGAAAATATATCACATCATGATAGGATATTACGGCATCTTTCTGGATTAATTAGTTGCACTAATCATTTCGAAAAAATGTGAATATTCGACTTAAGATGAAATTTAATGGTGATATACGGCAACACAGCAAAATATTTTAAAATTTTCATTAAAAAATCTATTTCAGAAATTATAATGACATATATTATGACTTTAAATAATATATTTTTGGATTTACTTTTAGAAAATTCAAGAAAAATATTTTAGAAAAGTATTTTCTTTAAGAGTATGAAGTCTGAAAAATCCTTAAAAATACTAAAAGTTAGAATATCACTGTATAAGACAATTTAATATTTTTGGCTTGATAACACACATAACTAATCATTTTAAAACATACCAATATGTAAAATTTTCCTAATAATTATTATGTTATCAATCATTTGATAAAAATTGCCCAACATTAATTAAGTGTCATTCATGGCTAATGTGTGGACTTTGCGGGAAAATATTGCATTATTGTGGACGATTCTTCATTAGGTAGATACACAATGAAAATGGTGTGACGGGGTTATCGTTACATGCCAATTGAATGGCTCCCAAATTGGATTGAAATTAAGTGCGAGTATCATTCACATTTTACAAGAGTCTAAATTGAATCAAAGGTATGCGTCACTTTTAACATCATTCTACGTCATTGTTTTATTTTCCATTCGTAACTTACTTCTGTCACAATGATAACATGGTAATTATCTAATTAATATTAAGTGTTTTCTATGGTTATCAGCAATAAAATGATTATGCATCTGTTTTATCATGTATAAAATTATTAAATATAGTTTTATAAATACATTCTGATTTATATGTATTTTTTAGTATCTTTATGGATTTTTTGGCATTATATTCATGAAGAAAATAATTTTATTAGTGTAAATAAATGTTTTTTAGAACTTCTAATACTAAATTCAAAGAAATATTATCTTTTTAAGTACTAATAAGATGGTTGAAGGAAATTAAATATTACTAACTTTTACATATTAAAATGTTTATTATGCAGGAATATGATGCATTTTATGATTTTGTTTAGATTTCCAAAATTTTCTGCCAAGACAGTAATCCGGCAAAAGAAAATCAGAGGGGAGGGAAAATTGGAGGGCTGAGAATGATTCAACTTCAAATCACAATATCTGTCAATCCACGAGTTTTGGGCCTGAAACTTTGAGTGTACCTTCATCTTTTGGTTCTTTTTCCATTCATACCATTGCATCTATAAATAGACCATTTTATTAATGTAAAATCATCTTGGATATACTCCTACTTTAGTAGGCTGAGTGAAATAAGGTGATTTCATGATTCATCAAGTTTTGTAGTGTCTTCATTGATTTAAGTAATAACACAAAACAGAAGTGAAGTTACTCTTATGCTATCACAAATTGCCTAGGCCCTAGCAGAATATAAGAATGTGTTGTGAGTCTTATTGCTCATACTTTTTCATTTTATTTTTAACATCATCCACATCCATCAACATCTAATCATCACATACATCCATATCCATCAATCCCATTACATACCCCTCCACATTCATATCATCTCTAATATCTATACCCATCACCCATCAATATCTGATTTACCTGTCATCGTATATTGCCGCACCCACTTATTACATTTTGTATCTATATTTTAGCTATCTTCATGCTCATCTCGATGTATTATATAATTAATAAAATATCTTTTAACATTCCCTAATCACCATATAAACTAAATTACTATCATATTATTCATTCCATGTGAAGACGACTCTTGATCATCACTTAGTAAAATTATTTTATGAGTTAAGGTTTATAAATATTTATTGACTGACTCAAATAAGAGCAAAATATGATGATCATAAATTATAGGTCATCATACTGGTGTGTAGTGACCATATAATATGTCAAATAACAAGAATATGTATATTCTTGACGAAGAATTAAATTCAGGGAACTCACATTTGAGTGCAGGAAAACATGTTTTATGCATCACACGCATCATCAACCTTGTAATGCAAGCCAGGTTGATCAGTTTATGTGTCGTAGAGGCACCATCAAACTAGATCATTATTATTGATGCAACTGATATTGATGGGTTCAATGATAGAGCTAATATATCATAGAGTACAACTACATTTCATCTTCCTTAGGGAATGCTATTTTTGTTTATGGGAGATAATATATGTAATATTGGCATGAAGAGTGCTACACATCATTATGCAGGAAGCTTCCACTAATCATGTTAGTTGAAGACATTTAGAATAAAGATTTTATGGACATAATGGCATAAAATGTGCAAAAAAACATTCTTGGTTGAAAATAAGTAGTAAATAAAAAAATATTTTTCTAGAATATTTCAAACCCTTAAGTAAGCTTTGGGCGTCTCTTTCCAGTAGAAGGGGCTAAATATTATCTTCAGGATACGAATAACAAGAAATTTGGACACAATTAAGCAAATATCATAGATGTCATGAAGATCAAGCCAAGTATGTATGCATCAACCCTCACTCACAACTAGGCCTTAACCATTTGTGCACTCATTGATCCCTCCATGAATTTGTGGTTAATTGACCATCACAGTTAGAATGAGCTCATATCTTATCTTCACACATATGATATCTCTCCGGCATCGCCATTGATCATAACATGGAGCACTCAATGTTAGAATGAGTTCATATCTTATGTGCACACATATGATATCTCTCCGGCATCGTCGTTGGTGGAGACATCCATTTTTGGAGGTTTTTGTTCTTCTTGGATCACACAAGCATTCTTAAAGATGCAATCAATGTATTGGTGCATGATGTTCAGCAGATACCCATCATTGATCTAGGGTATGAGCTAGATGCGTACATCAGATCACCTCCAATCGAGGGAACATGATAAACTCAAAATGAGGGTTTTATTTCAATGTTGGTGTTTCTGATTTTAATCAATAAAAAGATAAGCCAGTAGTCACTAAAGCAAATCTAGTCAGTGACGAATACTGACATTCTCCACAAGGAATGGTACTTATAGTCATAAAATTCTTTAAATAGTGATTAATGAGATGACAATAAATATAAAAATATAGGGTTGAGAGACAAGGAACATGTAAGGAGTGAATGTGATACTTACTAATAAGATTAAGATGATTATAGTATATAGTGATAATTATGATATTAAGAGTGAGAGCGAGAAGGGAGTGATGATATGAGATAAGAAAGTGAGTAGATAGAAACAGATTTGATGCAAGAATGAATTCGTAAGTGGGATGACAGTGAGATGACAAAGATGCAATGACATGAAAGGGATAAGACATGATGAAAAGGTATAAAGACACAATGTGATGGTAGCATTGGATGGCAAAATGGACCTAAGCTAACGTGAATGATGAAAAGAACTAATGAAAGGTGAGGATGCCTATAGTTGATCCTTACACTCTTCTAAGATCCCTCTTTACTAATCAAGGTAAGCTCCCTCCTCTATTGCCACTTCTCACACACCCTTGACACCAAGAATGGGCTTGATGGATCTCAGAAATTCACTTTCTTTTAATCAGCCCACACATGTAGGAAGCAAATTTGGACAAAGATCCATACCTCAATTTATATATCAGAGGGTAAATATGAAGCTACCCTAAAGATTTCAGCTCAGTTGACCTTGTGGATCATCAGATATTAAGCTCTGAAGTTAGATAGATTATGGTTGTTAATTTTTTCTCTCAACATGGGCAGCACTCTCATTTTCTCATTTTTCCTTATCAGTTTTAGAATCATGAGAAGTTCCCCTTTTATGTTTAGTGTGTTATCCTCTTCTTCCACAAATTGTGACTCCATGAGCGCCACGTGTCCTACATACAAAAGGAGGCACAAAAAAACTGTTTTTATTAAGTAATGGTCATGTGACGTGATGATGTATTGTCACACGCAAACTCAACCTTTTTGGCTTTGGTCTAATGATATGCTGACACATGTCATTCTTTCCATAAATAAAATGCATGCAATTATTTCCCTGTGACATGGCAATGTGGATTCTAACATTGTGTCAATGTATTTTCTTTATTACCACCAATGACATGGTTCCACGTAAGAGCACTTTTATTGAATTCTATACTTTGATTAATCTATCAATAAATTATTATTTTCTCAGTCCTTATGAACATATTTATTGTGATTTTAATCCCATTTTTTTTCATCGGTCCACATCATCCGCAATAACTAAAATAATAATAAGGCATGAGACAATTATTGATCATTATGGCATCACAACTTGTGATGCCATAATGGCAATTTTTCTTAATGATCATCTGTGCTAATCATTACCAAAATTTGTCATTGTTCATCATTGAATCGAATAGAGATGCGTGGCAGGGCACAATTCTTAGACTGGAAATATTAGATAAATTAGAATTCTATTAAGTATAAGTCATTATAAAGCACATAAAATATATTCTGACTTATAAATTAATATATTCCTGAATATATTTCTAAAGTATCATAAAATATATTAAAACTAATAAAAATAAATTATTCAAGAATATTTATAAATTATCCTCAAATTACCATTAAATTCAAAAAAATCAAAATATCACTCTAAAGTAGATTTCATCATTTTAAACTTGATAACACGCACATATATATATGTTTTAAAACATAAAACATATAAACTGGATAGTATTAACCCAAAATTTTGTGTGTTATTAGGACAGAGCCACTTTTAGTGGTTGAAGATAATAAATGGACACTCCTATCCTGGAGTGATTCTTCTTGGCCAATCAAGCCATCATAAAAAAAGCTCCAGGTTGACAGTAGAGGGCATTAAGCTGCTAATGCAATTGATGTTTAGGTGTCAATCTGAGTAAGACATTAATGATGATACCAAGAATGTGGATGGGGATAACAACTAGAATCCAAAGGTTGATTAAGTTTGACCTTTTTTTGCTTATAACTGGTGCACCATTTAAAAAATCATTTCTTGATTCATGGGAAAACAATAATTTTATCATAACAATTTTTAATTATCAATATAAGATATATCAGCTCCTATCAATCATCATAAATCATATTATATTCTTCAATTACACCAATCGTGAAAGCTATACTAAATCTACCTCTAAAACATTTATTTTCAGAGATCTATTTTAAAAAATCCATGTCTATCTATGTCTATAAATTGGTGGATTCCTTTGTACATTCCATTATTTAAGAGTCCTCTCGTTTCCTAAACTCACCTAAATTACAGAAGTCTATGTAAAACACATTTTGATATAGAATATAAGATATACATGTCATTATAATTAGTGAAATGCCATATTTAGATTCTAAATTTGTTGGAAAATTATATTGATATATCCACAGATATTGATTAAATAAGTTAGTATGCTTTTTTGAGAAAGCTATATTTTTAAAAGTCACATCTATTAACTATCTATAAAATCATAGATGTTAAGAAATATAAAGGTAGTTTGAAATTTATAAAGCTATTATTAAAAATCCATGTCTATCCAATATCTGATATCTATAGAAAAATTAGTTACAGAAATATTTTTAAAAAATAATATCACATTTACTATACTACATAATATAATATCTTCAATGATTTACAATTTTAGTTTAAATTTGAAAAATAATAAAGCACCCCCAATTTGTGAGGTTATGCAGTGCATATTTCTTCCAGAAAACTGCACCACACAACGCATAAGGGGTCTGACGCGGTCAAAATATTGCACACGTGGTGTGAATTTTCACTCAGCATGCTGCTCCCATCTTACGTTGGTCGAATTCAACTTGAACTGAGTCAAAATGGACTTTGCTGAGTGGGTTCAATTTGGACCAAGTCCTCACGGACTCAATGCAAGTCAAATAATTCCAAACAGACTCGACCTGGACTCTACGAAAAAACCAACCCAATCAAGTAGAATCATTACAAACCGAGTCAAACCAGATTCCAGGAAAGTCCTAACTTGTCTGAGCTAGCTTGACTGTGCCTGGGTCCGTTCAAAATTTTAAGAAAGTGGGGGTACATGGCCCAAGTTTGTTGGCCCACGTCACATCTGAACACTTAAAGAATATGACTAGTCATGCTTATTTGATTGAAAACAGAAGACAAATCTGATGCCTTTGTTTAATAATCAGATGCATCTCTCAATCCTTGCATGATGATAGACTCTAACTAAATCATGTATGGTAAAAAAGCTGTGATATTGCATGTATTTGCATCCAATGGAATATGAGATCTATATCTTTAAATTGAATCCAATATTGTGTGAATTGGCGCTTGGGGAGGGAGATACTTTATTTTGAATCAAGGGATCTAATGTGGAGAAGAATCTCCAAGATGTTAGAATTTGATCCAACGAGTTTCAGTAGTATAAATGTTAGTTTTGGTTTCCAAACTGAGTTTCAGGTTAATTTACTATTTTCTACATTTTCATCATTTCAGTGATTCATCCTCTCCATGCATTAAAAGACCTTTAACCACCACTTTTTCTTGGATTTTTTAGAATTCTCTTCTCCCCTCATCCACAATACTTTTCCCACAAAATTTTGCATATGAATTGTTTAAAATCGTTTGATATCTCTATGGATTGACCTCATTTTAATGATACAAAAGTAACATAAATTTAATTTCTTATTATTTTCTAGAGATATAACGACATAAAATTGTGTCAAAGCTTAACACTCTCATAGTTAAGATTCTCGTGGAACATTACATAGAGGTTCATGTCATAAGTAGTGATAAAGTTTTCTGTGTGCCTGTATGGCTCTTCCAAAGTAGTATATAAATAATAAGAAATTAAATTTGGAGTTATGGTGTATTAATTCATTCATTTTTTGTTTGCTTATGGAATGATCCTCCAACCTCTTCCACTTGTGACTATGCTGTACTATCTAATTTTTAACCATAAGGTGTTGGTCATGGAATCTCCTATTTAAGAAGGTGGAGGATGCAAGATAAAATTATTAGAATGTGTATGTCTCTGTTCCTTTACTTTATAATGTCACAGTGTAAACGGGTGGATATGGACGTAATCAAAGAACCTACCACACTTTAGGTAAGCTAGTGGACACTTTAGGGACCTATGACCATCCATACATAACGTAGAATTGCTAATCCAGTTCTTTTTATCCTTCCCCTTTGAGAAATCTACACCAAGTCAGGAAAGTTTCATCAATTTTAGTGACTGGGAGTATTTTTTTATTTTCACTAAAGTTATGACACCTTTTTAAGCCCATTATAATTAACTCGAAAAATGAGAATTAGTGAAGGATGCCTTTCCAAAATTGAAAAAAATAAAATTAAAGAAATAATTTAAGAATCTTGTACTAAATCATTTCTTGAGTTTTTAAAAATATTTTTATTTCTCAGTAAATAATATTGTAATAGGCAACATAATGAGTAAAAATAATTCTGGAATTATAATAGTAAATATAGTAATACATATTTAATGAGTTTATATGAAATATTTTCATGAGATGGAAAATCTACTTATTAAAAATATTGAGATGATATACATAATTTAATATACTGAATTAGTACTAATAAATTGTAAAATATTACCTAGGCAAGATTGGGATATATATGTTATAGTAAGTTGAGGGCAAAATATTTGGATAATAAGTAGGTGAGATGAGAAAAATATGAAATACATGATAGTATAGGTAAAGAATATATATTTAATTATATATTTGAGCAGAAATATATTTCCCCTTATGTAATTTAGAAATAAACTGATAAAGTTGAGTACGAGAATTACATGATAGTTGTAAGAGTTAGAATCACTATACACAATGCAGTAAATATGTAGGAAAAAAGGGGAGTAGCGGGATATTCCTCGTCCCAGAATTGAGCAACTTCCTGATTATTAAATAACTAATTTTAAAAATACTGAATTTAAAGTATTGGCATAAACTGCATTTCTACACTTTTAACCAGCATATTTCTAGCCAGATGCTCAAATGAACGAATAATTAAGAGGATATATCCGGATCCTTTTTTGGGGATCTGATTTTTAAACGCAGGAATTACAAATGGATAATAACAAAATTACGAGGAATTAAAGCAGGAATTTCAGGATAGTATCATTTTACGTGGGAACTGAAAATCAGCAATGCAAGGGGTAAAATTAGGGAACCCACTGTAAAAATAGGAAAAATAGAGGGGGAAAAGTAAAATTAATGCGAGAATTGAGCAGCATAAAGTTCAATTCCTAAAACCCCAAGAAGGGGTTTTTGAAGCAATCACAAGGCTTCATTCGATCTCTGCCCTAGAATCCTCCTTGTTGAATGTACAATCCACGCGCATAACGAGAAGAATGGGCGACGACGGAGGAATTCCATCTTCGAACTACAACAAAAAGATCACTTGGGAGGGCTGCAGCGTCTTGCTCGACATCAATGGAGGCGATCGGCTTGTGTTCGCGCGCCTTTCTCCGTCTGCGTAAGTCCCCATCTTCATTATATTATATCTTTCTCTGGGTGCACATCAAAATTCGATTTTGTTTGTTTTTAATTTTTTTTTTCATCTGGGGTGTTGGGTCGCAGGTCGGTCAAGATTGGGGACAAGAAGTGCTCCTTGCAACCTCTGGTAGGATGTCCATTTGGCTCGCTTTTTCAAGTTGTCAATGGTCCAAAGGGGCCTCATCTGGTGCTTGCTTCATCGGGGACGACAGAAGGTGCGGTTGTTTTCATTTAATTGTGGCGTCATTTACTAGTTTGAGTGATAATTATCGATGAATGCAGCACGAGAAGTCCTTGAATTTGAATCGATTGCGCTGGACTGTGCTCTCTACTTGTTTTGTTGTCTCACTGTCTATGTATTCACCCCGCCAGCCTCGTTTTAGTCTCGGTTAAAATGATGATTCAATTATGGTTGTATAATTTTATACTTGATCTCGTGCGTGACTCTTTCGTTTCGTCTGAAAGCAATATTCCCGACTAAACTGCTTGATGACTTTTGGAATCTTCCGGAAGGGTCCCTAGATATTAATGTTTAAAAGAATTCTTTCGTTTTGATTCTTCAGTGGTTAACTAATGACCATGTTGCATCTGACAATCACAGTGGTGAAATATTTAGGAGGGAGATCAGAGGAAATATGCATTTTTAGCACGTCATTTTAATGGGCGTTAAAATATTTGCGTCAACGATAAATGCAAGAGTGATAATTAGAACAAAAGTTTCGGCCATATTTTTCTCCAAGGATATTGAAATGATAATTCTAATATTTCACACGTTTAGTATCTAAAGATTCTCACCGATTCTTGACAATTTTTGTATAGCATGTTGAATTATTTTTGCAATTTTTCCTGACAAGCAACAGGTTTGGATCCAGAGGAGAAAATTTCTGCTAATCTTACGTCTGAGGAGAAGGATAATAGAATGTTAATTGATGACAATAAAGCCCAAAGCCTAACTGGCATGGACATAGATGAAATGAGAAGGTTAGACCCTTCAATCTTTGACCCTAAAGGTTAACGCTCATAGAATTTTTTTTCAAAATCCTGTCTGTCAAGGCAGGAAAAATAGAGACTTTTCTTTTCGCAAATATGAAAGATAAATTCTTTTCCTTTCTTGCATCAACCATGCTTTTTTTGGAACACTATATTTCCTCTTCATCTTCGTCTTCTTGATCTCTGAGTTTTTGCTTTGACTATTCTTCTCTGAACTATAATAAAATATTTGATTTAGTTACCTTGTAAAATATTTGTATCAATCATGCTCATACAGTCATCTGGATCTGCAGATGCGGGGCGTCTGGAGAGGAAATTATTGAAGCTTTAATTTCAAATAGTTCAACATTCGAAAAGAAAACTATGTTCTCACAGGTAGTCATACGACCTCACTTGTTATTTTCTTATTATTAAATACTGATAATAACTTTATGCACAGGAGAAATACAAACTGAAAAAGCAAAAGAAATATGCTCCCAAGATACTCTTGCGACGCCCTTTCTCCCGAAGGTGATTTCATTGAGATTGAATTTTGATTAAACGAAAT
Source organism: Wolffia australiana (assembly GCF_029677425.1). Taxonomy (NCBI): domain Eukaryota; kingdom Viridiplantae; phylum Streptophyta; class Magnoliopsida; order Alismatales; family Araceae; genus Wolffia; species Wolffia australiana. The sequence goes on along the minus strand of NC_135852.1, from coordinate 6,552,732 downwards.
CTGGCATTCTGAGTTGATATGATGGGAGAGCCTCTCGTTATATCCATTTTCCATGAACACTAGTTCATTTCTGTTTTTGGTGATTATTTGTTTTGCTTATTTATCCTTTTTATTCTATGCGTTAGTTTTTGGTCCAAAAGAACATTTGCAATTGTTTATTCCTTTCCTATTTAGTTATTTAGTGTCCGTGCGATTTGGCAAATTTGTGGATTATTTTTTTCTCAATTGATTGTAGTGGAATCTCATGGAGTTTCTTTTTTGGCGGATATTCTGCAGCATTTGCGAAGCGTATTTCAAGAAATATCCTAATCGTACAGGGTAATTCCCCCTTTGTTTATCCTCCTTTCATTGCACAGTTTTATTGAAAATATTGTTAACATTAGCAGTTCAACAATTCAGAGAAACACAAAATGATAACGCATAAACAGATAGTCGGTAGTTAAAAAATGAAAAAGACAGATATTAGTCTTTTTAAAGTTGTCCAGATTAAAGAAAAATATCTCTAGAAGTATCCTGATTGTAGAGGGCACATTTTCCCTTGTTTAGCCTTTCATATTACCTTCCCTTTTTTAATATTCTGCTGATCCTTTCTAAATTGTAGCGTTTCATTAATCCATTGAAGTGATTGGCCCTCTTACACCTAAGGTGAGCGATGTAGCTGCCATTTTTTCCTCAAGAGAGAAGTCTGGGAAGATATTGGCAATAGTCGCAGCTGGTTCCCACAAGCTGGTCCTGAAGATGCTTCCTCTTGATGAGTACTTCAGATTTTCCCAGTCCTTCAATGAAATCCATGGACATGTCTTCCCATATCCATGGACATGTCTTCCCAGTCCCTTGATGTTTATGTATTTCCCTCCAGAAAGAGCTGGTAAATACACTGCCCCTATCAGAGACAACGGAACGAGGGATTCCATGAAGTCTGACTATTTCTTTGATAAAGATGTCTGCAATATTCGATGCACTGAACAGGTGTTTAATTGCAATGAAATGACTGTATTTGGACAATCTGTCCACTACCACCAAGATGGAGTTGTAGCCTTGCGAGAGTGGTAAACCTTCAATAAAATCCAACGAAATGTCTTCCCAAATCTGTTGAGGAATGGGTAGGGGTTGGAGAAGCCCTGCAGGACTAAGATGGGAAGATTTACGCCTTTGACATATTTGACATCGAGAGACATATTTCTGGATTTGTTTCTTCATTCCCTGCCAATGGAGTTGCTGTAAAATTCTTTTGTAAGTTTTCTGGAATCCACCATGACCTCCCACCTTGGCGTCGTGAAATTCGTGGAGGATGAGTGGAATCAAAGAAGAATGCTTGGGCAATACTAATTTCTGTTTATAAAATAGGAGGTCGTTTTGTAGGTGGTAATGGGGCACTGCTGTCTTTTGTGAGTTCAATGACTGTTTGATGGAATGGGGCTTCGAATCTTCAGCATATTCCTTCACAAGTTTTGACTTATCTAACCAATGTGTAGTAAAGATAGCGTTGCAGATTACCTGGCCATCTTCCATGGAACGAGATAAGGAGTCAGCGATCACATTCTTTTTCCCTGACTTCTATTTGATTTCAAAGTTGAATCCTAAGAGCTTAGAGATCCACTTATGGTAGTGCTGCGGAATTTCATGTTGGTCATTCAAAAATTTCAAGCTGAACTGATTGGTATGGATATAAAATTTCTGAAATAAGAGGTAATGTTTCTGTTGATCTGAGTATTACATGTCTTTATTTTCTCTCTCTTGTTAGCCCATTAAGGGCCCTCTCTAGTCAGCCCATCAGGGCTTCCTATAAAACCCTGTAATCTCTTTCATTTTCTTTTCTTGTTTACATGGTATCAGAGCCCTAACCCTAACCCTAATCTGGGTTTCCTGGGCTCGACCTTGCGCTCCGATCTTCGGCGGTTCTCACGACCGCCTGATCTCGCGCTCCGGTCTCTCGCCGTCTCGCTCCGGGCCTCCCAGGCGCTCGTCGTTCTGACGTCCGCCGTCCCAGCGTCTTCCGCTCCGGCGCCCGCCGTCCCGGCCCGCGCCCCCTCGGCTCGCGCCCTCCCGGCTCGCGCCGCCCGGCTCGCGCCCTCCGGCTCGCGCCGCCCGGCTCGCGCCGCCCGGCGACCGTCGTCGGCTCCCGCCGTCCCAGCGCCCGCCGTCCCGGCGCCCGACGTCCCGGCGCCCGCCGTCCCGGCTCCCACCGTCCCAGCTCCCGCCGTCCCGGCGCCCGACGTCTCGGCGCCTGCAGTCCCGGCTTCTCGTCGTTCCGTCGCCTTCTGACTGCGGTCTACTCTGCTTTCATCATGACGAACCCGGTTGAAGCCCAGACCTCTACTGTTACGCCAGACTCGACGCCGGTATCTACGCCACATGCATCTGCGATGCCTCTCAAGCCCGGGAATTGGTCGTCCTCCTCTGGACCATCCTCTTTGCCTCGGATGCCTCCGGATGGTATGTTTACTGGATTCAATCTCCTGCAATGGCGCCAGTACGTCCAGATAACTTTAAAAGGGCGTCTGATGCGCCATCTTCTAGAAGACGGACCTTCCCGGACCGATCCTAAGTATTATGACTGGCTGGACGTTGAGGGGGTAGTTCATCGTTGGCTCTTGGACAGTATTCACCTAGTGTTAAAGGTGAATTCATGTCTCTAGAGTCGGCTCGGGCGGTCTGGGAAGCAGCACTTGAGAGCCACTCCAAGAAGCACAACATTGCAACTCTGTACGAATTGGTACATCGGGCCGCTAACCTGCGTCAATGGGACCGATCTATCAGGGAGTACAGTACGGAGCTCATTTCGTTGTGGAATGAAATTGACTACTACATGCCGCTCGACCCCCATTCGGTGGACTGCCAATATACTCTTCAACTTCGGGTTTTTCAGTTTCTTATGGGACTGAACTCGGAATATGAAGTTGTACGGGCTCAGCTTATTCATCGGGAGACTGGTCCTACCTTCAAGGATGCGCTCCACAGTGTGCGGGTTGAAGAATCCCGCTTTCAGCAGGCCCAGAACTCGGCTTCGGCACTTGTAGCTCATTCCTCTTCGTCTGCACGCCCATCGTCGACTCCACCACCCGGCTCTTTGCCACGTGGTCCGACGGCTCGGACGGAGGATTATCCAAAGGGTGATCCTTCGCTGTTTTGCAATTACTGCAAGAAGCGAGGTCACTCTAAGGAGACGTGCCACAAGCTTCAACGGAAACGCGCACAACCGAGCAACCTTGCTGCAGCCGCCTCGTCAGTGTCCCCCCCGGGTCAAGTGCCTATGCTGTACGGTCTTCTCCCGACTAGTGCCTCGCCCGCTAGCTTCACTCTGGAAGAGATGGAGCGTTTACACCGCTTGCTTGATCCTCCAGTCGTGGGCTCATGCTCCTTGGCCCACGCAGGTATGTCCACCAGTCTTCCCATACCTACATCCCCTCTTGGCCATTCTTTTTCCTCTTCCACTTGGCTTCTTGATTCCGGTGCCACCGCCCACATGACCCCAAATCCTCGAGCCTTTCAAACTTATGCACCCGTTTCTGGCTCCTCCAAAGTTAAAACAGCCTCCGGCGATCTTCTCACCGTGGCGGGTATTGGTCGTGTGGCCCTTTCCTCTTCTATGCATCTATCTAAAGTTCTTCATGTTCCTCGCCTTACTCATCATCTTCTCTCCCTATCTAGCCTTGTTCGCGACTTGAAACAAGACCTTACCTTCTCTCCTAATTCATGTTTTTATCGTGATAAGGTGTCGGGGAGGACGATTTTCATTGCTGAGGAGCATGAGGGGCTCTATCCTGTTCGTCCTTGTTCGAGTTCTCTTGCTTTTGCTGCTGCGGCAGTTTCCCTTTCGGCTTCCCACGAGCGTATGTGGCTTCTTCATCGACGTCTCGGCCATCCTTCTTTTGCTACTCTTTATCGTCTCTTTCCTAAACTCTTTCAAGGCCATTCTGTGGACCGTTTTGTTTGTACTGCTTGTCGAATTGCCAAACATCATCGTACCACGTATCCTATCTCGTCTTCTCATTCTTCGACCCCATTCTCCCTTATTCACACCGATGTGTGGGGGCCTTCCCCTATTCATAGTACTTCCGGTTCTCGGTGGTTATGCATCTTTATTGACGACGCTACTCGATTCACATGGGCATATTTCTTGAAGAACAAATCGGAGATATCTCGTGTCATTCTTCAATTTTACTCCCTTATCCAAACTCAATTCTCTATATCCATTCGTCGCTTCCGCTCCGACAATGCTAAAGACTACGTTAACACCACGTTAAGCACCTTCTTCCAAGACAAAGGCATTATCCATGAAACTTCTTGTCCCTATACACCACAGCAAAATGGCGTTGCCGAAAGAAAATTCCGTCACATCTTTGAAATGACTCGGAGCCTTCTCTTCCATATGCATGTGCCCAAGTGTTTTTGGGGGGAAGCCGTCTCCACCGCCATCCATCTTCTTAATCGCCTTCCATCTCGAGTGCTTGACTACTCCACTCCCATTGACCGTCTTCAGCATTCCTTTCCAACTCTCTCTCTCCGAACTCATCTTACTCCTCGTGTATTTGGATGTGTATGCTATGCGCCCAACCACCAACTTGGTCGTGATAAACTGGATCCCCGTGCTATCAAGTGTGTGTTTGTTGGCTATTCTTCCACCCAAAAAGGCTATTTATGCTATCATCCACCCTCTCGTCGGTTCGTCGTCACCAAAGATGCCACGTTTGATGAATTGCTTCCCTACTATTCCTCCTCTCCTGAACCCTCATCGTCCCCATCTCCCTCCGATCCACTCGAATTCCTCATCCTCGTCCCTCGTCCCTCTTCACCGGCCCCGCCCGACGTGTCTCCGCCTGTTGCTCCTCCAGCAATTGTGCCTCCCGACCCGCCTCCGGCCGCCGTCTCAGTCCCTCCTGTGGAGCCTCCTCCAGTATCTGCTCCTGCGCTCGACCCTTCTGCTGCACCTTCTTCGATTCCTCCGCTCCCTATCCGTCGCTGCCCGCCTGAAAAACGCTACGGTATTACCCTTGCTCGTCGCAAGCCTCGGCTTCCTTCTTCGTCTCCTGCTGCCCCGTCTCCCTCAACCTCCACCCCTCCTGCCACCTCCTCATTAGCCGTGCTGCCCTCTTCCCGTTCCTCTCCCCTCTATCCGTTGGCGGAATCTATCTCCTCTCATCGCCTCTCACCCTCTTATCATGCCCTTCTCACCTCCCTTGATGCCACTTCCCTTCCCAAGACGGTGGACATTGCCCTTTCATTTCCGCATTGGCGTCAGGCCATGGCGGAAGAACTTCAGGCTCTTGCTCACAATGAAACGTGGGATCTGGTTCCTCTACCGGCCGGGAAGCATCTCGTGGGTAGCCGTTGGGTGTATGCTGTGAAGCATAATTCTGACGGTTCTATTGAGCGCCACAAAGCCGGGTTGTGGCACAAGGGTTCACTCAGAAACATGGCATTGATTATCAGGAGACCTTTGCTCCCGTCGCCAAGCTGAATACTGTGCGGATCTTATTGGCCCTTGCTGCGGAACGGGGCTGGATTTTGCAACAATATGATGTGAAGAAGCTTTTCTGCATGGAGAGTTGACTGAGGAGATCTACATGGCATTACCTCCTGGCTACACTTCCTTAGTGCCATCGTCTCCGCAGTCTGTTGTCTGTCGCCTGAAGAAAGCATTATATGGCTTGAAGCAATCTCCTCGTGCCTGGTTTGGTCGTTTCACGACGGCCATGCAGCGTCGTGGATACCGTCAGTGTAATGGTGATCACACCCTTTTCTACCGCCATTCCACGTCAGGGGGAGTTGCTATTCTTCTTGTGTACGTGGATGACATCATTATTACGGGTGATGATACGACGACCATTACTGAGCTGGCTATATATCTCTCGTCGGAATTTGCTATTCGCCATCTTGGTCCGTTGAGGTACTTTCTTGGCATAGAGGTGGCCTATTCTTCCAGCGGGATCTTTATTTGTCAGAGAAAGTATACGGTGGACCTTCTCTGTGAGCTTGGAAAGGAGGACGCCAAGCTTGCTTCGACACCGATTGATGCGAACCATCGACTTGGTGCCGATGCGGATGAGGAACTTGCTGAGCCTGGCCCATATAGAAGACTTGTGGGAAAACTGCTTTATCTCACCCACACTCGCCCGGACATTGCATATTCAGTAGGTGTTCTGAGTCAGTTCATGCAGACTCCTCGCATGAGTCATTTTCATGCTGCTCATCGTCTCCTCCGTTTCCTGAAGGGCACCATTGGCCGTGGATTATTGTTTCGTCGCCATACCGGCCTGCGTCTTGAAGTCTACACCGATGCAGATTATGCCGGCTCTGTGGTTGATTGTCGGTCCACATCTGGGTATTGCACCTTCTTGGGCGGCAATCTGATTACTTGGAGAAGCAAGAAGCAGAAAGTGGTCTCTCGATCGAGTGCTGAAGCGGAGTTCCGTGCCCTTGCGCATGGTCTGTGTGAAGCACTTTGGATTACCCAACTTCTTCGTGAGCTACGGTGTCCAGTTCCCTCTCCTGTCCAGCTGTTCTGCGACAACAAATCGGCGATTAGCATTGCTCATGACCCCGTTCAGCATGACCGTACAAAGCACATCGAGATCGATCGCCATTTCATCAAAGAGAAGCTTGAATCGGGAGATTTTTGCACGCCTTATGTTCCGTCCGCTGAACAGCTTGCAGATATCTTCACCAAAGGGCTTCATGCCCCTAGGTTTGAGGAGCTCTGTTCCAAGCTGGGTGTGGATAACATCCACGCTCCAGTTTGAGGGGGAGTGTTGATCTGAGTATTACATGTCTTTATTTTCTCTCTCTTGTTAGCCCATTAAGGGCCCTCTCTAGTCAGCCCATTAGGGCTTCCTATAAAACCCTGTAATCTCTTTCATTTGGTATCAAGAATTGTTCTTTTCTTGTTTACAGTTTCCATTTACGTACTGCTAGGACCACTGCCATTAGTTCTCTTTCATAGGCGGATCTCAATTTGGTCAGAGAAGATAAAGCCTTGCTGAAGTATGCAATAGGATGGCCGTCTTGAAGGAGGACTGCTCCCAGGCCTATACCGGAAGCGTCTGTTTCCACCACAAAGGGCTTTGTAAAATTTGGCAGCTTAAGGATAGGTGCGGTAGAGAGGGCTTGCTTAAGTCGATTAAAGGCAGAAGTGGCTTCTTCATTCCATGCAAATGAATTCTTCTTAAGTAAGGAAGTCAGAGGTTGAGCCCTGGAAGCATAGTTTGCTACAAACCTTCTATAATAATTTGTGAGCCCCAGGAAACCCCTCAATTGCTTAATAGAAGACGGAATAGGCCATTGCATGATAGCATCAATTTTGTGGGTGTCGGTGGCCACTCCTTCCTGAGATATCACATGCCCCAGATAATCTATTTGATTCTGTGAAATTTGGCATTTCGCTTGATTTACCCATAGCTGATTGTCTTGTAGTACCTTGAAGACTGAATGCAGATGATCTTCATGTTCAGAAGCTGTTCGACTGTAAACCAATATATCATCAAAAAAAACCAACACGAACTTCCTTAGGAATGGTTTAAAGATTGAATTCATAAGACTCTGAAATGTAGCCGGGGCATTAGTCAACCCAAAAGGCATAACTGTGAATTCATAGTGGCCTTGATGCGTCTTAAAAGCAGTCTTCGGTATATCAGATTCAAACATGCGAATTTGATAATACCCTGATTTCAGATCTAATTTTGTAAAAATAATGGAATCATGTAGTTCTTCCATCAATTCATCCACGACAGGTATTGGATAGCGATTGGGTATAGTGATTTTATTCAGTGCTCTGTAACCGATACACATTCTCCACCCTCCATCCTTTTTCCTTATCATTAATGCAGGGCTTGAGAAAGGACTTGTTGAGGATCTAATAAAACCAGATTCTAACAATTCCTGAACCACCTTTTCCAGCTCATTCTTATGCAAGTGAGAATATCGGAATGGTCTGACATTTGGGGTTTTAGAATTTGGAACTAGATGAATCTGATGATCAAATTGACGTTTTGGTGGTAGACATATTCTAGGTGTGAATACCGTGGGATAAAATTCATGAAATTTATGATGTCGAGTATTCAGTTGTAGAGTATGTACCCTTGGAAGATGAGGATCGCAGGCTTCATACAGCTCTCTGAATTGTCGCTTGCTGCTTATGAATTCTTGAACAGATGGAATAGTCGATACCCCTCGAGGAAGTAAGTCTTGATCGGTCTTGAGAGTGTGAATCTTGCCTTCCCATAGAATTTTGAGATTTAGTAGTTTATAATTGCTGTAGAACCACTCTAGGGTCTTCAACCATTGCACTCCAAGGATAATTTCCATATGGGGAAGTGGAATAGGAATAAGATCCTGCGTCACCTGAAGATTGCTGAAGCACACCATTTGCCAGAAGTATATCAAAAGGGGGTCCTTGAAACACCGTCAGGTATAATGTGGTAACCAGTTCTGAGTTGATGAAGTTATGAGTAGGCCCCCCATCTATTAATATTCTCACTCTGACCCCTCTAATGCTTCCCCACAACTTAACCAACCCATTAGGGGAAGCAGATTCCGAAAAATGGAATGCAATTTGAGCAGTAAGAAGAGATCCCTCATTAATTGGAGTATCATCAGTTTGCATGTAATCTACTTCTTCTTCCACTTGTTGACAATCCTGATCTCCTTCTAATACCATAACTAGGTTTAGATTTCTCTTACAGCGGTGTCCCGGAGCGAAGCGTTCATTGCAGTAGAAACAGAGACCCTTGTCTTTGCACTGTTGAAATTCCTTCTCTGTGAGTCTTAAGTTGTGGCGTCTACCAGTGCGCCCTGCTGGTTGCTGTTGAGTGATTGCAGGTGGATGCCTGCTAGTGGAGGCTACATCTGTACGAGGTGCCTGATGATACGTTTGGTGATAGTTGTGATCGTTCATGGGTCGTTTTCCTTTGATGTCTGGGGCTTGAACGTTGGGGTAACAAGGATCATTTTGCCATGCTGAATATAGAATTCCAAGGTCGATTTCTGCCTGCAAGGATAAATCCATAATTTCTTTGATTCCATATGGTCTTGCCTTGAGGACCTCCCTACAAATTTCTGGCTTCAATCCTCTCAGGTACGCAGTCTCCTTGACGTCCCTTTGGAGGTGGGGTAGCTGTGCTATGATACGTTCAAATGCCGCTCTGTACTCTGTGACAAACCCAGTTTGTTGAATTTCAAACAAGGATTTATAAAGACCTCGAACGCAGATGCTGTACCGGCTAGAGAATTGCTCCTTAAATTCATCCTGTTATCAGTATAGCATTCTGTGGGCCAAAGGCATTGTAAAGTGTAATAGACTAATCCTAGGGAAGGAATAAAATACACCACTAACCGAACCATCTCACTACGGGCCCATTAAGGGCCCATTAGTGCAGGCCCGGTAGGGCCCATATATTAGGCCAATTAGGGCCTAATATATTCTGGGCCTGACTTTAGTCAGGCCCAGTTTTTCTCCAACGACTGGAAATCCAGTCATTGGACAGTCCAGCTGCTGACTGCAGCTGGACTGGACTCCAACGGTCATATTTTTAAATATGACCGTTGGAAGGAATATTCCCCTCAGGGAATATTCCTCTTGACTTTTCTTCCTCTTGTGAATTATTAAGTTGTATAAAAGGGGCCAGGGTGAAGTAAAGAGATGATCCTTTTGATTGTGCCCTAAAATCTGTTTCACTCTCTCTCCCTGGCTCACTCTCTCTCTCCTCAGTTTCTTACACATCCCATGTTTGCATTCCAAATTCTAATTCGGCATATTCAAACCAATCTTGAGCCACTTCATCCAGATGCAGAGAAATTAGATGCATTTTCTCAGCGTCTGGCATAGGATGCTGGCGAAAAAATTGTTCAGCTCTCTTGATCCAGCCATCGGGATTTTCTCCCTGAAATGTAGGTAAATCTCCTCTTTTAAAGATGGAATCCATGGCTAACCTGGGAGGTGGTTGTCGCTCTTCTGGAGGATCTCGTGGTGCTCTGGGTTCTGGCTGGTTAACTGCATTTGGAGAGGCTACCGCTTTCATATCTGCCATCTGCATTCGTATTTCCGCCATCTGCTCCATGATCCGCTCCAGAACCGTGTTAGTGCGTTTTTGGAATTCAAGATTGCTGACCTCGCGTTCCATAATTCTGTTATGCAATCTTGACAACACAATGGAATCAAGGCAAGCAATTTCTTAAAGAATCAAACCTGCTCTGATACCAGTTGTTATGACTCCCGTCAAGACCGATAGATCGTAAGCCGCCTTCTTAGGAGAAGATGCCGAATCAAGAAAAGAATACCAACTTCGGAATCACGGAGTTCACGAGAACAATACAATCTCCCCGAATGGGTGATCAGCAAGGATAGAGAAAGGAAGGAACGGGAATACGACGAGGCGAATCGCTCTCGTCGCCCAACGAGTCGGAGGATCTCCACTCGAGCTGAAGGTGCCAACTGATTTCTTTATTCTGCTCACCCCAAAACCCCGCCCCTGCCCCCGCCTTCTTATTTATAGGCTCCTTTCCCGCCTAAAGGTCTTCTTGAAGGTCGTCCGACGTGGCCGATCTTGTTCTCCTCTTCTTTCTTCTCTTTTCTAAGTATGTCCTAGGGAGGCTCATATCATTCCCTCCCTACGCTACCATTCAAGAAGCAGGTGGTTATTTTGCCAGCTCAGCGCCAGCTGGCCCAATGACTTTCCCTCTTTTCTTTCTCCTTTCATATACTGTTATTTGGATCGTATCAGCTGGTTAGCCCTTTTATTTCTAAGCTGTCACATGCTGTGATGAGCTTGTCCCATGTTGACCCCTTAATCTGCGTCTCATGTTGGTATTGTAGATTTATCTTGATTCTTGAAGAGAGAGAGAGAGAGAGAGAGAGAGAGAGAGAGAGAGAGAGAGAGAGAGAGAGAGAGAGAGAGAGAGAGAGAGAGAGAGAGAGAGAGAGAGAGAGAGAGAGAGAGAGAGACGCACACAGAAGATACAGTGAAAAGAGCAATTTTATTCACAAAATTCGGGTACATATGTAGGGCTGTTTCTAACGGCTAGTTTGACTAGCCGTAAGGTACCCGGTCTGTTATTTAACCAGATCGGGTAATGGGCTTATGGGCCGAATACCACCCATAATCACTTAGGCCTGTTAATACAGGATTTTATATATTTTAGGCCCATACATTCAACAGGTATCTCTTCTTTTGCCTCTTGTATTCTATGTAAAAGACCATATCACTTTGAAGGGGACGGCTTTTACTGAAGTAAGTCGGAATGCTTCCTCATGACATGCAAATGGAGTTACTGTGCTACCCTCATTTAAATATTCAACTAGCCCTCCAGTCCCCTCAAGGCCTGGAATAAGGGGCGACTAAGACAATAACACCCTTTCAACAAAAAGAAAGACGATAACACAATGATTCCCTTCTATAGTTGATTTATTTGATTTATTTTAGTTTATTTATTTATTACTTTCAATACTTTTCCGAAAAAAGTATTCTCTTTTCATTTAAAGAACTGACAGGAAAAATTCATTTTTGATAAAAAGTCTTATTTTTTGGCCTACAATATTTCTTTGCGGATAGGAAACCAGTAAGATCAACTTCAGGCTCGATTAAATGCCTTTTAGATCCCTTCTAATGGCTACCGCACTGTATTTGCTAGCTTCCTACGCGTGGACACATTATCTCTCCTGCTTTCCATGGGAAATATTGGCGCCCACTCGGAAGCTCTTGTGCTGGACATGGCTGGTGGACTTCTCGTTGGCGCTGTGGCAGAACGGCTTGGAGGTGATAAAACAGACTATATATTTTTTTAAGAAAATAAAACGGGTTATATTTCTCATCATTTTCTGTCCAAAACAAGAATAAACTTACGCGGCCATGCATTTAGCCATTTATAATAAGTAAATAAATGTTAATATCATTTTTACCATAAGAAAGAAACGTGCGAGAATTGGATTTGAGCATAGATAATAAATTAATTCCAAAATCTTCTCCTTTTTGTCCAATTTGACACTCTTTGATCAATTGATAAATAAGCTTGCAAACAAATTTCATAATCGTCAAATTACCAAAAAAGAAGCCTGTGACTCACGAAATGAAGCGGTTTTAGTTAGTAAACATTTGGATCTTCCTTCTTGTTGAAGTCATCGAAAATCTACCCAAAAGCTAGCTCTGAACCTTGAATTTGAATATTTGAATCAAATGAATAAGCCTTCCTTACTTTTTAACTCATCATTGCTTAGCAAAAACAAAGAAACCTGCAAGGTTCTTGATTTTAAAGTCATTTCAGTAAAGAAGTGTCAAAATCTTCCTTTTTTCGGCAGGCACCGGCTATGTCTGTTGCACCCACCTTGGACTTACCCCACCCTCGATCGATATTGTGAGGATGTTTAACTTTGGCGATGACATATGTTCCAGGTCCAATTATCCCTATAATTTTCCCTATACGTTTGAAGGATTAGAATCTCGTAGATTCTTTCTTTGAAAAAAATCTCGTATTCTTTAAAAAAAAGAAAATCTCATAAATTCTTTTGAACAAATATAATATGGCAGATTATTTTCGAAAAAATTAAAATCTCTTAGATTCTTTTCAAAAAATTATAATCTCGTAGATTCTTCTCACAAAAATTAATAATCTCACAGATTCGGGTCACTAATATTGGTCAGTCTTATTGCAGAATCCTTCGAGCATCTTTGTCCAGTCTGCTCTCTTCTTGTTCCTCTTCTGATCCTCAACCCAACGACGAGTTGACCTCTAAGTCAACGCCTGATCAGTCAACACCTGATGAATCAACAGATATGGTCAATCCTGAGGCAGTCAAGAAATCTGCAGTCGCAGGGAAGATGGCGCCAGCAGATTTGGTCAATACCTGGAAGCAGAGGGGTTTCAGCAGGTGTGGGGTTCTTGGTCAACGCTGAAAATTAGGAAATTATTTTGTTAATCTGGCGTTGACCATTGTTCTCAGATTATTCATTCGTCGCCAGATTTTCTTTTTGTTTGGCAGCCTCATGATTGCCGCCCCGGACGTTGACCCATGCACTGTCATTGACCATCTACTCCCGTTTCTCACCTACTCGTCTCCGTTTGTCGTGTATCATCCTTATCTTCAGGTTTGAGTTGTCTCTATTCTTGATGGACTTTTAGGCAAATTGAGTTGACTTTCTGATGTGGCATTTTGCGTAGCCGCTGGCGGCGTGTATGCACAAGCTGCAGGCAGAGAAGAAGGCTTTGGCATTGCAAATCTCGGAGCCGTGGCTGAGGGAATACCAGGTTCGTGTGGTGACACGTGGTGCATTCTGGGCACACCATGTGGCCATTTTTTTCAATCTGACGGCTCGTATTGCAGGTCCTCCCAGCCCGAACCCACCCCCACATGCAAATGAGCGCTGGCGGCGGGTACATTCTGAGCGGCATCAGAATTCTTGAATCCTGAGGGAAAATTTTCTTAATTATTTGTCGGCATTAATTTAATATAGGTACTTTGAGGTAGGCAAAAATTCAACAGAACGTTTTTTTAACCACCAAGATTGTGTCAAAAATGGAATTTTGAGGCACTGCATTTACTGGGGACAGCTAATTATTTGACAGAAGACATCTGAGTAATGAGGGTGAATGAGTCATCAGCTAACTGCAAATTGGATTTTTTGGCTTGATCCCAAATTTTAATTTAGAGGGTTAGAATGTGCAGTTTCAGGTAGTGTTTTTTGCAGGTCTCCACTTTTGCCATGGATGCTTGAAATCAGCATACCGCGCACATGCAAGGACTAAACATTCTTGATCAACATGAAGGGCTACCGGAAGTGGCATCATATCATTATTGATTTTTGTTGCTTGGAGAGCAGGAGAGTCCTGATCCAGGAGGGTTACTGGATCTGTAACAATAGCTTCCCCTTTATTGCTCCTCCGTTTCTCATTCCATGTATTGCATTCCTCTTCATTCTCGCACAGTTCTCAGCATTCTTGTGATCCTCTGAAGTTAGCACCATCTTTCAACTCGTTACTGTGGTTCTTCTAGTTTGACTGGGAGAAATATCAACGCCAAAGCAAAGGTCATGCGAAAATTGTCTTTGATTTCATAGTTAGTCTACAGGAAAAATGGTATCTTTACCTACTATTGTTGATCCTTTAATTGTTCATTAACTACTGACCAAAAGTTTAACTTGTGAGCAAACTGACAGGTTCCACAGAACAGAGACGGAGACCGTCCTGATGTTCAACTTTAGGTTTAGGTGTTAATCAAACACTGGCACAGAGACAGAGACCATCGTGAAGTTCAACTTTAGTTTTAGGTGTTAGCCAAAAACTAGCACTGAGACTGAGACCATCCTGAAGTTCAACTTTAGGCTTAGGTTATTGCCCAAAACTGATACTGAGATGGAGACTGTCCTGAAGTTCATTTTTAGGCTTAGGTTTTTACCCAAAAACTGATACTGAGGCGGAGACCATCATGAAGTTCAACTTTTGGCTTGGGTTTTGCTACAAAGTGATACAGAGATAGAGACTGTTCTGAAGTTCACCTTCAGGTTTAGGTGTTAGCCAAAAACTGGCACCGAGATAGAGACCATTTTGAAGTTCAACTTTAGGTTTAGGTGTTAGCCAAAAACTGGCACCAAGACGGAGACCATAGTGAAGTTAAACTTTAGTGGGCGTTAGCCATAAACTGGCCCCAAGACGGAGACTGTCCTGAAGCTCAAATGTAGGTTTACGTGTCAGCCAAAACCAGCACCGAGACGGAGACCATTGTTAGGTTTTTGCCAAAAACTGATTCCGAGACTGTCTTCCACGGGCCCGGCTGTAGACCAAACCCTAATTCAAACACTAATTCTGAGATACCACATAAAACTATGGTTTTGGATCGTCTCGGATGTGGACAATGGACGATTTTTTGTCCGACGATGTGAATGTTTCATTCCATTTGGGGGAAAAACTGTCCAGTCCATCCCTAATGAAAAATTAAATATATATATATTACTAATTAAATTAATTTTATTTTGAAAGAAGAAGGCGCCCATAGCGCCCTAGTTTTTTCATGTTTGTTTGTTTTCGAAGGAAGAACAAGAACGGCAGCTACAGCCACCCTCCATCCCCTCCGGTGCAACCAGCTGCAGTCTTCTTTTTTCCACCCGCCCTTCACACACCACGGACACTCATTATAATTCTCAATAGGTTCGTAATATGCCATTTACCTTGTTATGTGTCTACCACTCACTTGATGAATGATCAGGCTTTTAGAATGGTGCTAGAAATCTAGAGCTCATTTCTTTTTTTTGATTGGCAAAAAACACGGTGCCGGGTACGTCCAACCTTGCGATTGTGCCCATAGATCGATCCAGCTGTACCCTGGATTCTATATATAAGTAGATTGTTTATCAGTAGTTATAGGCGTAGAACGAGCATAAGTATCCCAATTACACTCGGATCTCACTAGTCCACGCCCATGTGCAGGAAAAAGAGAAGATACATAAGTGATACCTGATAGGTGCTCGGAGAAGGTCGCTCTTGGCGGCGTCTCTCCGGATCCCCTCGCGGCACTGATGATGCATAGAGTGTGCGGAGACCTTCCCGTAGTCGACAAGTGGCATTCATGAGGTGCGTGGCGAGGACATCAGTTAGGCGAGAGAGCGAGCGCTTGCGCCTCCCGTGCTTCATGCAATACGCCAATCGCGGGGGCCAATTGCCTGGAGCAGATCATTTGTTCCAGTAGGAGTGTGTGGAGCTGGTGTAGCAGATGCAGTGCTTGGAGTGTGCCCAGTCCAACCCGCCATCTGCTGATGTCAACGTTGAGGTGCGCGGCAAGTCAGACTATCAAGCAAGAGGATGAGCTCTCCCGCCTCTAGCGCTCCATGCAATCTGCCACTCCCTCGGCCCCTCTTTCAATAGTGTGGGACACTTGCGAAGAGCCGACAAGCCAAGGCATTCAACGCGATAGCATCCACGAGTTGTCGGAGGGAGTTCCTGCAAAGAAAGGTAAAAGGAGGTAGGGGTTCTCGTGCATACTGCGTGATTGGTAAGGGCATCTGCTGTCTGATTTCCCTCGTGTAGCTGGTGATGAACACTAGTTGTGCGAGGGCGGCACCGTATGATGTCCTGCCATACGCGCTCAAGCCGCCACTGAGAGCATTTGACTGCACGAAGCATGTCAGCTAATACCTGTGAGTCTGATTCTACGACGATATTGTGAAGGTTTCGTTCCTTACAAAGGAGTAAACCATCACGTATCACCATAGCCTCTGCTAGTGTATTAGCCTGAATATCACAAAAAACCAAAAACGCAAAGATAATACTCCCTGCATGGTCATAGAGGATACCGCCTCTCTCGGCTGGGCCCAGGGTTCCCTTTGGCCGCACCATCCCCTTTCATTTTGAAGGTATTGATTGGTCGTGGATGGCAACGAACAACCAGTAGCCGAATGCGAATAGAGGCGAGGGTCACCGAAATGCCCCAAGAGCGAAAGAGGTTGCATGAGAGGGCTGAGCTGTGGGGCGAAGTGGTAGAAGATGGTGGGTGTGTCATATCCATTGCTTGACTCGTTGCATGATATCCAAGGAGCGCATGAAAGTTCCTGCAAAATAAGAAGAATTTTGCTCTTTCCATATCTCACATAGTAGGTAAGCTATGATGACGTGGAGGAAGGGGCTCCGTTTAGAGCGTGTTGGCGAGAGATACATCTTGCCAAAACACTCTAATGGTGTTAGAGTAGAGGATGTACTGAGGAGTGGGCGCCAATGGTGTGTGATTTGGTGCCAACAGTCTAGGCTGTCTCACTATGGAAGAAAAGGTGCTCCATAGTCTTAGTCTGGGGAGATGCGGGGCAACAATGACAACGCAAAATAAGGGAGTGACTGATATGGGTCAGTTGATCAGTAGTTGGGAAGCCTCGATGCAGGAGTCTCTAATAAAAGAAGGAGACGCAAGTAATGATCACTAGATGCCAAATGTGGCGACCCAAGGGCTAGATGGTGGATTTCTCACAGAAATGATCCCAAGAAGATCTACAAGAGCAGGACCCATCAAGGGTAAGCATCCAAAAAGCATGGTCATGAGTGGTACCAATGGGAGTATGTTGAGCCTGGGATAACATGTCCATTGGGAGGCCATGTTGCTCCCAAAGGTTGCGCGTGTTGCCTATGAGCAATTGCGCCACAGTCAGTCGTAGGTGATGTGGTAAAAAGTGGGGCTGATGGACTAAGGGCTCCTCCGCAAGCCATGTGTCATACCAGGCGCTAACCGCACCTTGACCGAGATGCCAACGTGTGACCTTAGCTATCTCTAGCCAATATCGTTACCTAGTCTGCCATTTGCAACGGCCCTAGATATCCATCTCTCTACCAGCCCACTCTCCATACTTGGCTGAGATGAAACTCCCCAATGGGGAGTGCGTGGTACGCATACACTACACGAGCTTCTTCTGAAACATGTCTTGGACGTCCTGAAGGCGCCTGATCCCTAGAACCCCCTCTCAGTCAATCGACAAGCTTTCTCCCAAGAAACCCAATGGTGGAGACTCTCTCCCTCGAGGTGACCTGACCATAAGAAACGTGCACAAAGTCGCTGCACAGAGTGGAGGACTATGAGCGATAGTGAATGAACAACTAGGGTATGTAGCGAGATACTCATGAGGACATGTCGAATAAGTTGGATGCGTCCCCGAGGGGATAGAAAATGAAGTTTCCATCCCTCTAGTCTCTTTCTCATTTTGGCCAACAAGGCATCAAAATAATGATGCCTAGCCCGTCTGAGAAAGATATGGCATCCAAGATAATCGAAAGGGAGGCATCCTCATGTGTATCGGGTATAGTGTTGGATAATCTGAGAGCGCTTTACAATGGTGGACGGACCGACCATAAAGCTGCTCTTTGAGGCATTGACGAGCTGGCCAGAAGCCCATTCGTACATAGTGAGAACACTCATGAGTTCCTTAATTGATTTTTTAGATCCGTTAAAGAAAAGGATGGCATCATCTTCAAATAAGGAGTGTGAGAGGATCGGCATCTTCCTTTTGTAAAATATGGTTGGATGAGGCTCTAGGCGATCACTCGTGTGAGTTATCGGCTAAAGACTGGTAGACCCAAAATATTTGATGTAATTATACATATTTTAAGAGCATTTTGGGATCATTTCATGTGTATTTTACCTAATTTTATGAAATATTGCACTTCATGCACTAAAGAGAGAAAATGATAAAAATTGCATTTTAATGTCATTTTTAAGCATGTTATACAATTTAAATATTTCTTAGTTAAAATATACATTTCAGACTTGTTTAATTTTCTAATGTGCTATTTAGTATGTTGTTTATGAAAGTGCAGGGGTGAAGCCTGTATTGAATTTGAAGAAACAAATAGATAAAATTAAATGAAAAAAGAAAGAGATAAATAAATATATGAAAAAGGGCTCCTCATTGGGCCAACTAAGGAGCATAACAAGCCCATAGAGATCGCACATGAGAGGTATGTATATCGTTTTAATTCAATTAATATAAATCACAAAAATTCATATACTGCGTCGTTTTTTAGAAGTTTTCAATATGGGATTTAAATCCCATAACACGTTTTCCAAATGAGTCGGGCCGGGTCATAGAATGAAAATACGATCACGCCCAATAGGCTGCGATCATAAGGGAATAAGAAGAAAAAAAAAGAACCGGGCTTCGAGCCAATCCGGTTCAAAGCCGTCCGATCTTTTAAAGAAGACCAGATGGTGGAGATCTATCTCGTCAAAGTTAACTATCTTATTTATTTTGTTTAGGCTGACATGGCCGCTGGACCCGTCGACAGACGAATCAAAAGAGGCGAAGGGTACGTGTACTGCTAACGGGGGGGGTGACGATGCATGCTGACGTGGCTCTGGGTACACCGAATCATGGGGTCCACAGTTGCGATTTAATCGTGGCCGTCAGCATTTTATAAGAGCAATCCAACGGCCAAGGGCATTTACGTCCTCTCTCGCCCCTAGCCGTCAACTCCGCCGGCCGGAGGCCATTCTTGGCTGGCGAGGGGGGACCAGCCGTGATCCAACGGTCGGGAAAGGCCCGTTCCCCTCCATCGGACGGCCTCTGGGGTCCCTCCCAAGCCGTTAAAAGGGGCCGAATGCCCCGAATTCCATCATCTCTCGTCGTAGGAAAAGAAGGGACGGCGGAGGACTCCCGTAGGTGACCCAGGAGCTGGTTGAGGTGGCGTGCCATGCCTCAGTTGCTAAAGGACTCTCAAGAAGATCACGAAGGTCGGATCATTGTCGAGTCGCACCCGGACGGAGGAGGAGAGCAGGGAAAGCATTCAACCGAGTCTCGGCAGCAGTGACCGGCGCCACCACTCCTGTTCCCCAAATCAAGGCGTTTGGTGAGATCTGATCCTCGTCAATTATCCCTCATACATCCGTTTTAAAATTAGAGGAAGAATTTAACTGAACATTTCATCATATAGTGCATTATTCATCAATTTTGATTAACGGATTTCGTAGGGGCATTTCATCGAACACCTAGTGTGTTCGAGGAATACATTGCGACTTATCTAAGTTCACTTTATAAACATTTAAAAATATACACCTATCCTATTATCGACCCTCTTTCAGGAAATCTGTCGAACACCCCGCAGTCGTTCGACAGAAATAATCCTTTTATCCTTTTTTTTACTAAAACAAAATCTTTAAGTACATATATCGTTCTCTATCGGGCATTTCGTCGAACACCTGAGGGGCATTTTGACGAAAGACCCCCATATATTCGAATTCCTCTACAAAAATCTATATAAACACCTAAAAAAATCATAATACACTAAGTATATTCTATACGAATATTTGTATTCGACCTCCTTTCGGATATTTGGTCGAACACCTCACGGGTGTTCGACTAAATCTACCCCTTATTTCCTTGAATCGAATGCAAAACTGTATAGAATATATAAAAATCATCTAAACATTATTCTAACTATCGAATAAATATTATACTCATATAAGTATTAAAGTCTACTACTCCCCTTAACCTTTTAATATTTCTCTTTACTTGTATTTACTTAGTATATTATAGTTAATAATTTCTTAACTCTCTCTCTCTTTACCTATCTTTTTAGTATATAAAAAAAACTACTCTACCCCTTCTTATTCTTTACTCTTATTAAACTATGTCTTATAAAGTTCTTAGATATCTTTTCACTAACTATGTTATTATCCTTCTTAGATATAATATCTAATTCCATCCTTCCTTCTTATTCTTAGTATCTCTAGTACATATATATAATCTTAGATATTTTCTCTTCTACACTTATCTTATTACCATATTAAACTAATATCCCCTCTACTTATTGATTAGTCATCTCTTCTTAATCCCATTCTCTTTATTGATTATTACTACATTTTATTAAATAATAACTCAATTATTGAATTTAAACCTAAAGGCCAGTCCCTCTGGAGACGACCTTACTCTCACTTATACATCTTTGAGTAAGTTTCTACATTTTATAAATTTATTTGATTATAGGCAAATTAAAATTACAATGACAATTAAAAATTAACACCGCAATTTGCCTTCGTCAAAGACCTCCTCCATCAATATGAAAAGGGTGGGTGAGATGGGATCACCTTGCCATAGACCCCTCGAGGCCGTGAAGAAGCCAGTGGAGTTTCCGTCCACCAGGAGAGAGAAGTGATTCTCTCTAATGCAGACATCAACGAGAGCAATGAATGCATTGGTGAATCCAAAGCGACGTAATATTTCGGTAAGGAAACTCCACTCGACTCGATCAAAAGCCTTTTCCATATCCAATTTGATGATAACATTCGAACCTCAAATATGAGTGTTTAAGGACTCAGCTAACTCATGAACTAGCATGATACTGTCACGGATCTGTCGACCCTTGACAAAATCCCACTGTTCAGGTGAGATAAGTCTATCAAGGAAGGTCCCTAGTCGATTTGTAATGATCTTTGATGCAACTTTATTGCATACATTACAAAGTCTGATAGGACAAAAGTCTCTAAATGATGTTGGATCGTCCACTTTTGGTATAAGTGCCAAGAAAGTGGATTTCCAGCTTCGAGGTAAGACTAGAGCTCCTTTCATAACGTGATTCAGAGTGATTCTTATCCTCATGCTTTCGTACATAAACATTGATGTCATAAAATTTATCTTAAGCCTGCTTCATTCTCATCTCCCGCATTAAATTTTTACTTTGAATATTTAAATTTAAAAAATTGAGTTATTGCTTTGAACCCAAATAAAATACATTCATAACACGTTCAGGAGAAGATTAACTACATGGAATAATGCCGTACATCTGATTCTTATGATTAGATGGGAAACCAATGTGCACAGAATGGGGATCTAATATTTCATTTTAACCCATTCTGTGCACATTGGTTTCCCATCCCCTCATGGAACATAAATGTTTAAAATTGCGAACCATTCAACTAAGGCAATGAGTTGAAATTTATATTTTGCAAAGGTTTCGACAAAACAATCCAGTGAAGGGATCAACGCTGAAAGGCATTCAAAATAATGAACGTACTGTACAAAGACATATTTCTTCAAAAGAAGGATTTATAGTTTGAGATTTATAAAAGCATCCCTTCTACTTTAACTTTACATTGATCGTAATTCCATGAAGTTTTGTGCCGACGCTTTTTGCCTGGCTACCGTGATTGTATGTTCATTCTCCACGCATATATATCGCCCAATCTCTTCCTCTTTCTCTGACATATTTCTAAATCTCTTAATTTTAACCCACTTAATTTTCTTAACGTCTATATCTCCATTGTTGTGCAGGCTGAAACAAAACTCGAGCGTAGGCACCTGGTCTCTTGCGTATTTGTCGTCGACCCAAAAGAGGTACACTGTGTTAGTTACATATATATCAATTTTTTGTATTTGTTAAATGATTAATGTGCATTATCATATCATTATTATGATTATTCTGTTTTCTTATTCTTATTAAAATAATGAGTTGACTTGTACATCTATATTTTTATATGGATGTTTTATATGTATTTTTTCCATGGAATCTGCCAAATGTTTCAGATCATTCCTACACATTTTTTGTGGAGCTTCTTGATTGCAGGCATCTTTGTCGTCGACCCAAAAGAGGTAAATATATATCAATTTATCACCTATATATAAATTTGTCGTATATATCAATTACTTAGTTACAATTTATATCATTTTGTCACATGTGTTATGTGATTATCGTGTTTGAGTCCGCCAGAATGTTTATCGATCCATCGATCTATTGTTAGTTCAATTGGTTAAAGAGTTGTGATTAATTATCAATGGTCATCTCGAAATGGGTTTGACAATATGGAAAAGAAGAAATGGGTTCTTTCCGCCCATCCTCCTTTGCATATGCACTACTGTAATGGATCCATCAATCCATTCTACTTAGTGGACTAGGATTTGATCATTCTACGGAGTAAGTATGATTGATGGATTGTTTGTTCTTATTGATATCAATGTCCTTCAATTGACTTACTGTAATAGAGCATCATTATTTTCTGAATTTTTTTACTTTTATGAACTTAGAGTATATAAAACAACTAGTTAAATCTCCATTAAATTTTTTATACATGAATGTGTCTCTAGTATGTCGTGAAAATTGCACGTCACACACATTGTATGAATGACTGCATATTGTGAATTATTTTGATAGATATATGGAGTCCACATCTGCTACTACTCCAAAATCAACGACTAGGACTACCCCGTCAGTGTCCGTGGAGTGCTATCTCATAGAGGTTGATGAGAACATCTCATCTCGAAGCGTAAGACGCAATCAGTCTAAAGCGTTAGAGCGTTTTGTTGAAGTTGACCCGGACGAGTACCAGTGTACGCTTTGTCAAGTGCAGAACCCCACCCATAAGGTCATCATCAAGAAAAATAAAGATAAGAGCACAAACATATTTAGAAGACATCTAGAGAAAGTACATCGTAGATTTCACAATGAACTCAAGGGAGTCCAGACAAAGCAGAGAAGTATATTCCATTACGAATTACTATCCCACAAGTTGTACTAACGTGGCATCAATGCGGAGCATACGGAGGAGGAGTTCGTCAGGTTCATCTGCGACAATGATCTTCCTTGGCAACTTGTGAAGAAGAAGCCATTCCGAAGACTATGGTTCTACGAGACACAAGTGGTCGGGGACATCCCTGGTCTGAATGCAATCAAAGCAACGGCTAAGATGTACAGAGAAGTCCAAGGGACATTAATAGAGATGTTTGCTGACATCCACAGTGTCTCTCTTACCACGGATGCTTGGACATCCCAAAATAACCTCACCCTTTTAGGTGGCACTACCTACTGGATTGACACCGACTAGAAGCTCTGAGAGATACTCCTTGCTATCCGACGGATCAAGGGATCCCGTTGCAGCACCAACTTGGTGAGGATCATCGTAGAAGTTGCATATGAATATGCCATCGAGTCAAAGCTTTGTGCCATCACCACGGACAATGCGTCTAACAACAAAACAATGCTGGCCTCTACTATAGATTAACTGAAGACCGTAAACCCGCAATTCACTATGGACCAACACGTACCATGCATTACCCATCTACTCAACCTCGTAGTTCAAGCCGGATTGAAAATCATTCGTAATCCTGAGGCACCAGGGAGTAATACGCTACACGTCCAAGATTTTCACACAGATACAATGTTTGACACGAATGAACCGACTGAATCACAAGTCGACAAAAATACTACGACAGTTGTACCATTGGGACTAGTCGTTTCATATGTGAGAGCCATCATCAATGCTATTCAGGGATCCACGCAACGAATGGAGAAATATGTTGACATGTGCAAAATTTTTGAGCTCCCGAACTCGACCAAGATAAAGGTTGACTGCCCAATGCGCTCGAACTCCCACTTTCATTATGTTAGAGCGCGCTCTTGCCAAGAGAGAGGTGTCAGACGATGTGGCCATTAGGTTCCTTTTGACGTCGACTAAGGATTATGCCCTATGTCAGGAGGATTGGGAGTTGATTGATGAATATCTACGCATCCTCAGCCCACTATGCAAGGGTTCTGACTGTGTGTGTTTAGCGAAGAAATTACCAATCACTGAGGTAACATTATTGTTCGCCAAGCTAAAGACTCAACTTGAGCAGGATATGTATAGTGATGGGGTAGCCTTGGATGCTGCACGGAGGGATGCGTTGCGCTTGGCGTGTAGTGCTATGCAAAACAAGTTGATGCAATTTGCAACGATACCTTGGGGCAATCATATAGTCGCGATGGCAGCGACATTGGATCCATTCTCCAAAATGGACATTGTGCATCTGTCATATCGCCAAGACGTGCTTTCTTCTCTTGAAGTTCTTTTAGACTGTTGTCTAATACAAAAGCAACTGAATGTGACTCAGAGCATGGCGAACCATCTGAAAGACGCTGTCCACAACCGTATGTATCCTCCAAGTGGCAATATACGCGTCAGTGCAAGAGTCAGCAACCATGCTTAACGCCCAGACAAGAGCTCGACAAGTATCTAAACATCCCATGCAGCGAGGAGGAAGATAATCCACTGAGCTGGTGGAAGGAGGTCGGAACACAATACTTTCCGAACTTGACAAAAATTGTGTGCCCATTTCTTACCATAAGACCAAACAGTACATTGATGGAGAGGCTTTTTTCAGTTGGCCGAGGCATCACCACATATCGAAGATCACGCCTACATGCAGAGAGCATTGAGATGTTGATGATACTTCGTGCATGGTTCCGTCGCATAGACCATCACTCGTATGACTCTGATGATGACTTTGTCAATGCCAACAGCTCATGTGCTGGTGCGTTATGTTATATTGTTTTCTGACCTTTGCGTGAGCATGCTTCTTTTTCTTAACTCTCTCCTTTCCATGTAACAGAGTAAGGGGAAAAAACAGGAAGGCAGTGGATGGGTTTACGTTGCTGCTACATTCTAATGTTTATTGTAAGTCGTGCTAGTACCCCATTCTTGCTGTTTTTGTTCACCTTTCCTCGTTGGTGAATTTAAATGATCTAGAAATTACTCACGGAACTGCAATTTAAATTTCTCATTGTTCTGCATTTCTCGAATTTATGTTTCTGATCTGAAATTTTCAATATCTGTTCTTGAAATGCAATTTCGTAAATGTACCTGATCTTCATTTCACAAATTTTGAATTTTTTTTTCTTGGATTTTTAATCTTTATGTGGCAATCATTTGTGAAATGTCTGTCTCCCAAATGAAATTCTGGAACTCCTATTTCTTTTCGGAAAAATTATAGTAGATATTTCTGATGTGTAATTTCGAATTTCTCTTTCATTACCTGGACATTTCATTTCTGATCTCCATAGATTCTAGAACTTGGCTTTGCCAAATGAATTCCAATCTAATATACATAGAGAAGTAGTTAATCAGGAATTTTGGATGAGTCTTTCCTGCAACTTCAGAAGATTTATGCTCAGCGAATTGGATATCCTTTGATTTTTTTATATAGATAATGAGCCACTTCTGAAGTCCTCGACTGATTCATCAATCAAATCTTCCTGATGAATTAAATCTTCATTGAATCTAAGCTTGAGCTTTGCCAACTTTGATCAAGAAAATAATCAAATGACACTTAGGATATACTATCTTTACAACTGAAACAATTTCCTCAATAATGAATTTGAAGCTAATATTGTTTTGTGCAGACAAAAGGTGCAATGGTGTCTATTCATTTTAGAAGCACTGTGCATTCCATTAGATTTTTGACAAGATGATTGGATATCTGAATCAATCTTTGACCTTTATGTTTTCGGAATCGAACTTTTAAGGTTGTCCTTTACGTTCAGTAATAGGATGAGACATTTCTAAAAAAAGCTAGTCAATCATTTTCCATCGGTAGCAATTTGCATCAATAGTATCTTTGTTACCCATTGATCATATTCGAATTCCTGTTTGAATTAACAATTTTAGTTTGTTTTCTTATTTCGTTGATCTGGTTTCAACACCACCATTCTACACCATAGTGAAGGTGATTTTGAGCGAGCTGGATGGACGGCTGCATGAAGTCAACATCATTATTCTGTCTCAGATTCTGAAAAAACGCTGCTTGCTTTCTCGTTCACCTTTGATGTGATGGATGAACGCCACATCTAGCCCTACTATGGAAAACAATTTTTACATTTTAGTCCGTGCGGTTTCCTTTTAACTTCAATGGACATTTCAAAGGGTGGCCGTAAGAAATATCTGCAATTTTCTATGACAACATATTTAGCCATTTCAATTTAAGATGGAGATAAGAGTATTTGAAATATATGTTCAATTATGCATACCATGTGACATATTTATGCATGGAAATTCCATGATGGAATACCCACATTTCTAAATTGGAAATGACTTCTTCAAACACTATTTCTAAGATTAACAAACTTGGGGATTAAATAATGAAATATCTACATTTTTCTGGAATTTAAATAATGAATTTTAACTGCAACTTCCTATTGTGTAAAACTCTATTGAATTTTTCAGGAAATTTATCAAAGGATAAATGGGATATGAAAATCAGATTTTACCCTAGTTATATGTTAAAGTACTCATTTATCGCAATTAATTACTGTAATAAGATGATAACAACATGTATAAAAATAAATTTTATTCCCAATTAATGAGAGATTAAATATTGAATTTTCTACATTTTCTCGAAAAGCCATATAATTTTTTGGGAATTTTATCAAAAAAATTAATTCATAATTCGTCCAGCTTTCTTCCGTCCACCATCCGGGTCTTCGTCCTATGGGACGAAAACCGTCCCATCCGGCCATCTCTCCTGCGAATTTTCGTTCCGGAATTCGTCCATGACTCGGACGGGACGATTTTTTCGTCTGCGGACGAAAAAACCGTCCCCTCCGCGACCCTGATATATATGCTTAAAACACAAGATGGACAAAATGGTAATTTGGAGGAGGCGAGCTGAGGATAAGACGAAGGCCAACAAAGGCAAGAGAGAGAGAAGGGGGAGGAGATGGAGCTGCTACTCCCGCCGAGACCGTCCATCTTCTCGCCACCAGATCGAGGGCGGCGCTTCCCCGGCGGAGCCCGCCGGCGATCGGCGGCGCTCCGCCGCCCCGGCGCGGCCTCCGGCGAAAGCCCGCCGGCCGAGGAAGCCGGCGGCGCGGCGGAGGAGAAGGCGGCGCCGCCGCAGATCCGCTACCGCAACATTTCGAAGAAGCAGGCGAGGAAGAGGAAGGAGGACGGCGGCGCTGCGGCGGCGCCGCCGCGCCCGGCGCCGGCGAAGTCGTGGGAGGAGATGACGTTGGGCGAGAAGGCGGTGGAGCTCTACGTGGGCGAGAAGGGGGCTCTGTATTGGCTGAACAAGTTCGCCTACGCCTCCATCTTCATTCTGATTGGCGGATGGATCGTCTTCCGATTCGTCGGCCCGTCGCTGGGGCTTTACCAGCTCGACGGCGCCCCCCTCTCCCCCACCTCCATGTTCTGACCGAGCTTCATTTCTTGGGATAAACAAAGTTATAATTGGCTTGATTTAAGCTGTGAGGTGATGTCCTGCTGTATTTATTGCATGGTGTCATATTGGCATGGGAAGTTTATCTTTCTGTGGGGAGCAAATAGCCGGAAATAGTCGTTTGTGTTCGTGTTTATCAAGTTTGGATGGAAAACCTTACAAATGTGTTCCTAGACTCGTATCATTCGTGTTTCTGTGATTTGTTCCTGGGTCGGGACGTATCAATGATAAAAGGGTGTTTCCTGTGTCGACAACAGAGCAGGAGGTAGAGGATAGGAGAGGAGGTTCCCAGGGTAGAGAGGAGAAAAACGGGAATGATTGTGGAGTAGCTGCAGGCTCGACCGGAGGGAGAGCGTGTCGATTATGTGAATGCCTGCCTGTTGGCCCGCTGAGGGCCCCTGTAAGTAGGGGCGATTTGGGTCGCGTCTTGCAAACTGGGCCCATGTCGGGCCTTCCGCCGAATGTAGACTCTCCACTGGATCATATCAATACTCCCCCCTATCTTGACTAGCTTGTCCTCAAGCTGGAAAGAGGGAAACTGATCATGAAGGGGAGAGGGCAGTTCCCATGAGGCTTCCGAGTCCCTTAGCCCCTCCCAGTGGGTGAGCACATTGTAGCCTATCGCGGAAGGATGGAAGACAGTAATCTTGGAGGGAACGAAATGCCACGTGCGACCTTTGGTGAGAATAGGAGGAAGCGACTGGGGAGGCATATTGTTGGGAGCAGCCCCCTTGAGCTGGGACACATGGAAGACTGGATGGATTCGGGCATCCCCCAAGAGGTCAAGTCGGTAGGTGACCAACCTGAGGCGCTTGATGATGGGGTAGGGCCTGAAGTAGCGGGGAGAGAGCCTCTTGAAGGGCCACTTGGCCAGAAATTGGAGGCGGTAGGGCCAACGCTTGAGGTAGACGAGATAGCCAACCTGGTATTCCATAGGGCAGCGGTGCTTGTCAGGTTGGGTTTTCTTCATAGTTTTTGCACAGTCCAAGTGTTGGCGAAGGAGGTCCAAGTGGGCGTCCCGGTCACGTAGGAGGTGATTAACATCATCGAGGGGGGATGGTGACGACCCGTTGCGGAGGAGGGTAGGAGGAAGTCTTCCGTAAACTGCCACAAAAGGAGTCATGTTGATAGACGAGTGGTGCAAAGTGTTGTAGCTGAATTCTGCCCAATGTAACCAATGACTCCAGCGGTGCAGTTGATCTCTTGCAAAAAAGCAGATGTAAGTTTCAAGACGGCAGTTGACCAACTCAGTCTGCCCCTCTATATCCGGGTCGTAGGCGGAGCTGTGGTGGAGATGGGTGCCCTAGAGGGCATGTAACTCCCGTTAGAAGCCACTTATGAAGATGTCGCTGAGATCAGAAATGATGGTGGTAGGGGTCTCGTGTAGCTTGATGACCTCTCGGGTGAATTTTTCGGCCACCTCCTTGACAGCGAAGGGGTGGCGAAGGCCCAAGAAGTGCACGTACTTGCTGAGGTGATCCACCGCCACCAAGATAGTGTCGAGGCCATTGGAATTGGGGAGACCTTCGACAAAATCCATCAAAATGTCTTCCCTGTGACGTGTCGGGGTGGGAAGACGTTGTAGAAGTCCAGCTGGAGCGAAGTGGGATGCCTTGTTCTATTGGCAAATGTTACAGCCATTGACAAAGTTTTTGATGTCGTGCTTCATGCCCAGCCAAAATAACTGTCGCAAGATGCACTTATAAGTTTTGAGGAATCCCCCATATCCTCCCACCGCAGTGGCATGGAAGTCTGTGAGGATGAGCAGAATAAAGGTGGAAGACTTGGGGAGCACCACCCTGCCATTACAGAGTAATGTATCATTAGAGATGGTGAAGTGAAGTGGGGGTGCTTGGTGTGAGTTGATGTCATGGACGATGGCTGAAAGCTTGGGGTCCTCGAACACTTCCCCACGTATCGCTGGAAGGTCCCCCAGGGGGACCACAAGATGGCCCCAAGAGCAAGAGCATCATCTTGTGGTAGGCGGGAGAGAGCATGCATCGCCACATTTGCCCGGCCGGCTTTGTACTGAATGGAGAACTAGTAGCCCAAGAGCTTGGAAAGCCATCTTTTGTAGTCTCCTTGTACCTCACATTGCTTTAAGAGGTGCTTGATGCTTTGTTGATCTGTGTGAATGATGAAAGGCTGGAAAACCAAATAGTGGCATGATGGTCATGAGCTCCCGCTCGTAGGCGGAGCAAGCGCAAGCGGTGGGAGGGAGTGCTTGACTGAAGAAGGCCACAGGCCATTGGTGCTGCATTAGCACTGCTCCAACTCCGGGCTTAATCACTAAATACTACGTATAGATTAAGCAAGGAGTCGAACCACTAGGAGGCACTAAGCAATAATTTTTTTCCTATTTCAAATCAATTAATTCAAGAATGAACTAATTTTTGCACTGAATAGACCTCAATTATGTTTAATTCTGTTTATAATCAATCAAAAATTATGTAGAAACTTAATTTTGATCTTAATGTTTTCGATCAAGACACTCAATATAGGATAATTTTGATTATAATATCAGATAAATTCGGATTACTAATTTCCTAATTAAGATAATTTTTTAAGACAATTTTTATCTATTAAAAATTGGGAATTAATAATCAAGAAAGGGATTTTTGAAATTAGACTTGAAGATGGACAAAATTTTGGATTTAGGTTTTTTATATATTGAATTGAATTTTTGAACAATCAATTTTGAAATCTAGAGAGAGAAAGTGGATGAATTAATCTAGAGAGAGAAATTAGAAGAATTTGGGGGGAAATGGATTAAAGGTGAAATTTGACCCTAATCTAAAGATTTAAGATGCCAAATTGGATGAAAAACAATCAAGAACTAAGGATTAAAAATCAGATCTTAAATCAAAATCAAAATGCAATGCTAATTTCATTTCAAATGAACTTCAAGGGCATGTATATTTTGTCCATGCCATGGCATTTTAGAATCTTCCAAGAATAATTTCAAAAGGCAAATTAGAAACTTACAACTTTCAATGATGAACCAGGATCTGTTGACTTCCAAAGCAACTCTTGTGTCCTTACTAGCCAAATCCTTTGGGAGAGATTCAAAAAGTGATTTCCCCCTTCTTCCTGACCTCTATTGAAAAATCCAACTGTTTGCAAGAAAAAGTTACCTCAAAAAATGAAAAAAACAAATAATTCCTTTTACCTCGTCGACCGCCACGTTGCTCCTTTTCACGTAATCATTTGCTCATTATGGCATCGCGTATTGCGATGCCATAGTGCGGTAATAATGCTCTTTTCTTTTTTCTTAATGCATCCACTCATTTGCCCAAATTTTGGGCAAATGACGAGAATGCCAAGTGATTTCACATATATAAATACCTTTTAAAGTACCAAATAAATAAAAAATAAATTCTTTAAATTCTAAAAATCATTTCTTGGCTAAATAAAGGTCAGAAAATTATAAAAAATATGGAAAAAATTATAAAGAAATAGTAAAACCCTTACCAACCTCTGGCCAAGTATTTTATGCCCTGAAAAAAAATATTTCTTCAATGCACTGAGGTTAAATACCATGTAAAAAATACTAAAAATTAGAAACAATCATAAAATGAAAGTGCAAGTCATTTATATCCATTTATATATGATAACATGTAAATACGGCCATTAAAATACATAAATGTAATGTGATATACATCAATTTAACATTATAATTTGCTAGTTATCAAGGGGAAGGGGCGATTTGGGCCGCGTCTTGCATACTTGGCCTGTGTCAGGCCTTTCACCGAACGTAGACCCTACGGTGGATCATATCATTCTGCAATCTTCAGACGTTTGTTATTGGATGATTTTTCTGTTCACAAACCGTTCTCAAACATTGTTATCTTGGGATTTTTCCTGTTTGTGTTTATTTGGGAACAAAGAATTTTATCCCCTAATCTTTAACGGTGTATGGTTTAAAATTGTGGTTGAGGCTAGATTTGCCAAAATAAGAGTTGTTATTTGAAGTTTTTTTATGAAGGTAAATCTTTTGGCTTTTTGTGAAGTGGAAATTTTATCTAGAAACTTCTAGATGGAATTCTATACCTTGAAAATGGACTTCATTGGGATGGTTAGGGTGCTAATGAAAATTTTGTGAAATCAGTTCTACTAGAACAAGTTATGCAACTGAGAGAGAAATCAATCTTAACTTTGGAAATCATTACTATGATGGATATTGGATGACGAAAACAGATACCAAAAGCCCTGGAATGAGACTGTGATAATGGTTTGTTAAGAGGATAATAGTAACAATAATGACATTGATAACAACATGTATAAAAGATAAGGTGAATGATAACTTATTTTAATACTGTATTTAATAAGATGAATCTACAATTTCTCTACAGCACTTCATACTAAAGTTAACTAATATCTCAATGTCATCTAGGATTCTGAAATATAAATATTAATTGAGAACGATAAGATGTTCAAAGTGAAATGAATTATCAAATTTACTTCACATTCTTACTATATGTTTTAAAATAATCATCAGAATTGGAATCACTTGTGATGAATATTATGTGATCGTTAAGCCAAATCACAACACCATGTTTATTTAAATTCATCGAATAAATTACTATGTTCATTATTATTCCAGTTTTTATGATGAAGTCTATGAATACGTGCAAGACATAGTGAATTATGATGAGATCATAATACACTAATCATTTTTCTTTAAACATGTATTCTAAATATTCCTATTCAATGGATAGTTAAGATGGACATCAAATTATCCAGATATAATAGAACTAATTGATTCTACTTATACGAGAAGTATAGCTGATCCTATGGCCATTACTATGGCGACCTTTAGGACACATGGTGGGTGCTCTATAGAGAAAGAATTCATTGAATTGATGTGTATGAATCCCTGAATGGTATTATACCTAAATACCAATCAAGTTAATTTATGTCATAGTTATATAAGTGATCTATTGACCTGAGACACAAAGGACATCTCATGAATGGACGACTACATTTTGACTACGACTTACGAGCCTCCAATCATGGACTCAAATAATTCATGGCTCACGGTCAAGTAAGAAGCTCACGGAGATGTTTGACTATTTAAGAGGGGATCATCTGCCCTCAGTATAAGAGGAGATTGATGGAAGACGATGCAGAAAATTCCAGGCCAAGGTAATGAGGATATTGGAGAAGGTGTTCTCCAATGATCCATGTAACGCATCAGTACTAATCAGATGGAGGATTAGGGTTGGACAATCAACCATGGTTAAGTAGTTTGATTAGCGTTCTCGAACAACTAAACCTAAAATGTTCAAGAGTCTCACGTGAATGATGGGTTATCCATATACTGTTTTCAATGACAGTAAAGGTTCCATGAGAGAGTTTAAACACTACTCGATATCTTCCATAGCACGAGGTGTAGCTTGGCACCCCAGGGGTTGGAAACTTAACCTACCGATTGGGTTAAATCGATCCTTAATTAATATATATGTTGATATATTTAATTAATATGGTTGGCCATAATTTTTATTGGTCCACTAAAGTTATTAAATAGAATGATACATGGGCCTAGGGGGTCACACAAAAAAGATCATAAGGGCATTGGAGAATATATTTTTTACTACATGGGTTTTTGAGAAAAACTTATTTCAAGCACTCATTTCAAACACCCAGGCCAGCAAGAATTGAGAGGCCTCCCTTTTCTCCACTCTAATTCTTGCCTACTCAACCATGGAAAATTTCTTCATGGTCAGGAGATCTTCAAGATTTTTTAGGAGAGTCAAAGAAGAAGAGGTGGAGATCCAAGAGCAACATGATAGCCTGGATACTTCTAGAGGCCAAGGGTGGAACAAGTGTGGAGCAGAATGATCTCAAAATGGAGTAGGTCAAGGGTGGAACAAGTTCCCCATAAGTTCCATACGATGTATTGATTATATAGATTAATTGAGAATCAATAAAATGCTTATGCGTCATGAAAATCATGTTTTCCATGATTGAACGAAGGCACATAACCCAAAAAATTGATCATTAAATGCATTATATATCTCATTTTTATCAGTTTAAAGTCACCATTATTTCTCTAATTCCATGAATTATCATCCAATCACAATGATGTGACGTCACGATGGTCAGAAATCAGAGTCACTTGGCAATGAAAGGCATGATACAATGCTAGATACGAAGAAAGTGAGAGGAATATAGGGAAGATCAATCTAAGTTGCTTTGGTGAGAATGGGAGCTAATTGTATGAATGGAAATGAATAGAGATTATTGTTGAATAAATTAAGGGATCTATTGATATATCTAATTGTATGAAGAAAAACATGAGGGAAAGACAAATATATGCACAAAATTACAGCTCATTGCTGCTTATGGATGGCACAATATCACTATTTAAAGTTAAATCATTCTCAATACTCCTATTTTATCTCTCACCATTATTGTGGTGGATTTCCGACACAAAGTTAAGAATCTAGAAAAATCATGAAAAGGTATTAATATTTTCTATAAAGGATGTTTTAATTCATAAATATTACAAATATGTATTAAATTAAAAATAATATCTCTTTGAATATATTACCAAAAAAACTAAATATATATTCTCTACTATAAAATTAATTTCATCATGAATATGATTTCATAAAATATTAAAATCTAATAAAATCAAAGTATCATTCTTGAATTTAAAATTTTTAAGCTTGATGGCTCAAAAAAGTTGTGGAAATTACTAAAAAGTTCTTTGCAATTTTTTTCAACTTCACATATACAACAATTCTTTTACTATCTGATAACATGCACTTTTAGTACCTTATATGATCATATTTAAATTACTAATAAATTACTAATAATTACTAATAATTACTAATAATTACTAATAATTATTAGTAATAAATTACTAATAATTGCATGTTTATCTGCAATAAATTACTAATAATTGCACGTTATCAAGCTTAAAATGATTAAATCTATTTGTATAATGAATTTCAGAATTTTCTACACTTTGTGTATTTTTTGGGAATTTTCTGACAATAGATTCTAAAAGAATATAATTTTGAGATAGAATATGATTTTTTGGCATTTTTAGACATTGAATTTGGAAAGATATGAATTTTCTAAGTCAAAATCTGTATTTATTTGTATTATTTGGGCTTTTATTTGATTTAATATGAATTTTTAAAGCATTTTTAGTTTTTTATTTTATTTTTCTTTAGCGCCGCCACATGTCGCAGTTTGATTCATGGAACAACGACAAATCAAAGCCTTTTATGATGATTGGCACCAGCGAATCATTAGGTGAGTTAATGATTGGCATCAGCCAATCATTAACAAGGCAATCATCGCTTCGCGATTTGCGAAGCGATGATTGCTGGCATAAATAACATGTTTTTTTTATTTGGTTGGCATAGGGTGATGAGGTGCGCTCACGTCCACATGCTTAAAACAAAACAAAAGAAAATAATAAGAAAGGAGAGAGAGGATGACATGGCGCGCGATGATGTGCCACCACATCAGCCTTGACAAATAACTCTCCTAATCTTTTTTCTTTTTTCTTTTTCCTCTCTTTTGTCTTTTTCTTCTTCCTAGGTGCATGTGGCGAGAAATATGGAAAGTGCCACACAGAATACAAAAATCACAACATGGAATTCAAAAAGTGCAGAATACAGAATGGTTTGACTTCTCAACGGACATGGAAAATGATGACAATGATGAGGAGAGAGAATATTTCAAGGGCTAGGATTTCTTCAACTTCAAAGGGCCATAGCTTTTGATCAACAAATACGATTGAGCTGAAAATTTCAGGACTGCTTTGTCTTCCCCTCCTCTTTGCATCCATGCCCTCTTATCTAGAAATAGAGTCCTAGATCATTGTGAAATTCATCTTGATCATACTTCCTACTTGTGTTGGCTGATTGAAAGATAGTCAGTTTTGAGATCCATCAAGTGTGTTCTCGGTATCCTGGGTGTTTGCGGAGAAGCATTGGAGAAGAGAGGAACTTACCGACACTCGTAAATTGCCGTGATCCTAGCAAAACATAAGGATCTAAGGTAATCGTCTTCGCCTTACATTGTCTCTTTCCCAACACCATAGTTAATGTAATTAGGGTTTATCATTGTATCTTCACTCACATATTACTCTCTTATCTCTTCTCTCTATCCTCTCCATCGTACCACTCCACGTCCAATCTCTATCTAATGTAACACGAACACAAGGAACGGACAGAACGTGTTACACCACAGGGGAACGGACCTAGAACACGATGCGATGCGATGCGATGTAATGATGTATATGTTTAAAAGAATTAACGAGAAATGTCAGAAGTCAGATGATATGAGGCATAATCAGTTGATGACACGTGACAGGTTTTGACACGATCAAACTCCCAATGATCCACGTGATCAATTTGAAGAGACGACTTAGTGGGGGATGATCTTCGTCCAAGAGTGTCCACACCGCTGATGTGAGCGAGTAAATCAAGTACCGACGAAGAAAAGTTCCTACACGACTATGGTGGCTAATCCTTTACTAAGTATAATATTCTCTCAGGCAACGAGCAATGAGGAACATGCACTGAAAGAAGTAATCAGCACTGCAATGAAAGAGGAGAGAAGTGTGACCTGGGCTTGGTGTAGGAAACCCTAAGGCATATCGCGACAGGTCTAGCAGGAAATCCAAAGCTCAGTAGATTTGAGTGCGTAGGTTTGAGTGCGCGTGGCGGTTGTGATTGACATAGGCACTGTCAAGGATGATGATATGGTTCTCAAGATTCACGCTCACAGCTGAGCAACTAGTATCTTGTCTGATGCACAGCAAAAAATGTGTCTCACAAGGAGTGAGCAGGATGATCACACAAACGAGATTGGTATGTAAACCGCCACCCATGGTGATACGTCTCCCGAAGGACGGTGACTTTCGAAACAAGAGAAAGTCACAACCGATGCTTGGTTCAACAATCGATCAAGAGGAACCAGAATGCGAAGCCAGTCCTTCCGCAGGATGCCGATGTACAATCTTACGGTCAACAAAACACCATGATAGCGAGGCCAGTTTTTCGATCAACCCATTTAGTGCAATCTTATGTGGAAGAATGACGAACGTTGATGTCACTAACAAGGTTTTCGAGATGAGAGAGGTTGCCGAAATCGTTTATTACCCCTGTAGGAGTCGAGAAAATCTTGTGGACGTAAACAAACAGATCGATTCTGGCAGTGGATGGACAGTTCGATGGCCAGAATCATAATCTTCCCAGAGTTCTCCGTCAGTCACAAAGATTTTTCCACAACCATTGACTCCTATAGGATGCAATGGTAGAAAAAAGAAGAGTCGCACGAGACAGCACTTATCAATCTCGTGGACCTTGCAAGTTAACCTGACATGCGGGCGATGATCCGAAGTCAATTTTGTCTCTCGACTACCTGGAATATTCTGCAACAACTGGTTGAAGGCAAGTATCCTTCTGATAAGCTTCTGAAATCTTGGTGCCGGCTTGCAAAATAAGAATGGTCAAGAAATCCTTGCTCCGGAATGGAAAAGAAAGATCGATAGGGGATGATGGTGCAACAATAGGAAGGATGATACTCTTCTTCAGAACAAATATATAACTGCCACAAAGAAGCAGATCTGGATCTTCAAACAACAACAAGCATCCTTCCCACTTCTAACCCACCCCCTTCTTTATAGAGGAAGAGTGGCAGTGGTGGGATGCCCAATTGGGCCCTCTTTTAAGGGGAAAGCCTATTGGGCTTCCCCTTAAAAAGGCTCTTCAAGGGAGAAGAAAACCAACGTGGATTTCCTCCCCCTAAAGATGGCAACTAATATAATTAAGATAAAAACACACTCAGGAGGCCCGTACTCATGCAGAAGGGGCCTCTAGACAATCCAAAGACGATGAAAAATAAAATTACATAAAGACACATGATACGAAGCAAGATGACGATGCCACTTCTCAAACCTGAAAGTGGAAGTATGGGTTCTTCACGTCGGCTCCGAC
This sequence comes from Wolffia australiana, assembly GCF_029677425.1. NCBI lineage: Eukaryota > Viridiplantae > Streptophyta > Magnoliopsida > Alismatales > Araceae > Wolffia > Wolffia australiana. Next base: position 6,515,354 of record NC_135852.1, on the reverse strand, counting down.
TCCGAGAGGTGTCTGGTGATGGGTCAGAGCTCGACCGACTGGATGGTCCTCCATCACTATTCTAGTTCATACCATCGTCCATCATTGTGTCTGGCACATTCGCTTACTCTTTTCATTAAGTTAAATTAACACATAACTTACGTGTTTTTAATCAATAGCATTAGCTCATATCTTTGAATCTTGTCCTCATTTATCCTCTTGTTGATCATCACTAGCATAAGAAATGAATTCCTTAATCACCATTCCCTGTGGAGACAATCCGTACTCATCACTAACTAAGTATTCTTAATAACCGTTAAATATATTTTATTGAATGATCTCAATTACCAACGACAAATTAAACCCCTGAAATTGGTATTATCACTATCCCACATTTTTAAAGCAGTTTCCTTTCCCATCTTTCATAGTATGTGAGAAGGTATTAAATTCTTACAACAGAGGTGATGACACCATTATATTAGTGAGTCCTAGCACAAGTATTTTATTGAAACTAGCCCTCGATGCTGCTTGTGGAAAGGGCAAGTTGTGTTTGCCTCACATTTCTCTCATATGTCTAGTGATGAAACTGGTAAAAGACTGAAAATATAATCACAAAATTTTATTATGCACTCTCAACAAACATTTCATCATCAGGAAATAAACCCATTATAATGGTAGCTCAAAAGACATCATTCTTCTGGTAATGCTTATTATAGTCATCAATTTTGAGTATATGGAAGTGGATTAAGCCTTCAAATATGCCCACTTATATAAAGGAAGCCTCCACGATGTGGAAAACATCAAGTGTCCCACATCATGATCTCAACCATATGGTTTTCACTACCAAAAAGAGAAGGGCATCTCCAACAACTAACTCATATGACCATATAATGTGGTATGTTGTGTACAATAACAAATCCAAGAGGAAATCAAAATCCGTTAGAAGCTCCCACTCTTAGTGAGAGATCATCTACTTTCCTCCAAATGTGAAGAAGGTTGCCCTTCATCAATCACGTCCCACTTTGCAACATCTTAACCAAGTATCTCATGAGTGCTACTCCACGTATTGTTCGCCTGTCTGATACCACACAAACATCTTTTTATATCCAGACGAAATTTAGACCAGATCAGATATTGGATGATAGATATCGGTTGGGTATTGAGTATACTGTTGAAATTGAATATCGGGATGGATATCATAGGGTTCAGGATGTGGAAAATTCTGTGCAAAGTAGTGTTTGCCTCATCTTGAAAAACAATTCTTGTATCTGATATCTGGATACCAGAATCTGATGTCTAGGTACCAGATATCAAAATCCATACCAAAAATCAATATCCATGAATGAATATTCAGATATCGGTTTAAAATCAAAGGATCCATTGACCCATATAGATAAAAATAAAAAGAAGAAAAAATATATTTTTTCAAATGAAAACACATTGTAACAAAAGCCACTTGACTAAACATGTATTGATTATAATTGATCTAGTAGAACTAGACTTTGGCAATTTTGGACAAGGTTTAAATTTTTATATACCTCCTATAATTTCATCTTATTGAACTTATTTGAGTTCATTCTGACTGAGTAATATTACTCACACCCAAGAGAGATATAATTCATATAATTTAATTAGGTATTTATGTGTTCCGTTAAATAATTATATTTTTAATTATATTTCAATTTATACGCTAGATATAAAAATGATATCTAATAATGATATCCGATATCCTCACAATGATTAATATTACTCAAACACAAAACAAATATAATTCATATAATTTAATTAGGTATTTTTGTGTTTCATTGAATAATTATATTCTAATTTATACATTAGATATCAAAAAAATGATATCCAACAATGATATCTGATATCCTCATCAAACCCCTGAGATGAAGGCATGTGAAAATTTCATGGTGTAGCCTTATCATGGGAATATTGTAGGAACACAAACTGAATCCACAAGCCTTACTCTACTTGAAGTAACCGAGTATTGAATCAACAAAAATAACCTTTCTAGCCCTTGAGTCCATAATCATTGGAGCACTCTCTTACAAGGAGAACATTCAACGAGGAGAAACAGGTTTCTTTAAAAAATATTGAATAATTTCCCTTCAAGGTTACAATGAGGCTTTATATAGGTGATTAATGGTTCAGGATCATCCACAATGACAGCACATTTGAAAAGACAAATGAAATCATTGAGAAAAATGACTTTTACAAGATAAAATAAAATATTAGAAGCTAGATAGGCCTGAGCAGAGATATTCTGTAGATTTTGGGCCCATAGAATCAGTCAATAGATATTGTGTGGCTCAAGAATATTCTCAATATACAATGTTAGCATAGGTGGCCAAGGCATAACCTAAGAGGGGAGGGTGAATTAGGTTCTCTATTTATATTTTATTTTTATTTTTATTAGCCAAGAATTTTTCTACTTAAGAAATGATGAAGAGGAAATGGAAGACACAATTATTTTTTTAGACAGCTTAGGCTAATCCCTAATGCTGTTCAGGGGTTTCCATCCCGAGCTGATGATGTGTCCTAACCAAGTTTGTGTGAATGCCCCCCAAGAAAATTTCCTGGAAATAGGGCTGAACAAGGATACCAAGAAAAAAGAAAAAAGTCTATGAAGCTCTGTCGTCCTCAACCCTCTAAGGCTTCCACAGAATGACGTTGCTTAATCTACTTCAAATTAGCCCCCAAAGCCTTCTTATTATGGCCCCCAAAGCCTTAACCTCAGTGATCACAAAGATCTAGAAATAACATTATATTTCTGAATAATGTTTTCTCCTCAGCAACACTTAGTATTGATGGCTACTCAAAATAGTATTCAATACAGTGATCAATTTTTAGTATTTCAACAAGAAACCTTTTATGTCAAAATTCTATTAATTCAGAGATAAAAATTCATAAATATAACTATGACTTCCCTTCAGTACTAACTCCTTTTTTGTGGTCGTTCTTTCTTTAGTCCTTTTCTCCTCCACGTTTTTTATTTGGATAAAATTCTTGATTCGCATTTGACCTTTGATGCTTAAAATTTCAACATCTTTTTCAATCTTGCCCCAAATGCAATGATTCCACCTGGAACGGTTTTGTAACACAATTTTGCACAATTTTTATCTCAGATCAAGTATTCAAAAACAAACCAGAGAAATCTCCAGAATCAATCTTTCAACATGATTTGTTTACCGATCGATTCCTCCGTGTCTAACTACAAACACTTGTAACTCTTTCCAAACACAACCAAATGATGCGATTAAAATTTCTTTGGTTTTGTATGGATTCTAGCAATTCATATGTTGAACAAAAACTCAAAATAAGTATAAAAAACATGCTAAAAATTATAAACTTATCACAAGGTTGAAGATGTGCGAAGTTTGGATCCCAATCTTCTTTTCTTTGAATCTTGAAATACCCTGCACCAAAAACCACGATTTCAAGTTATATGGACATGGATTGATGTTATCAAAAAATTATCTCTTCAAAGAATGCTAAAAAACTTCTTGAAAATTGCTCCAGAACTTGAGATATCTCTCTAGCTTTTGGACTGCGATTTTCAAAGGGCAAGGAGAAGGGAAATAAAAATGTGCAGTTTTAGGGCTCAAACCTGCATATATGGACTTGGAAATCTAAAAGGGCATAATGGTAATCTGTCAAAAGTCTAACAGTCATTTTAATTGTGATTAATTATGATTAAGAAATATAAAATAATAATCATTTTAATTGTGATTTTTAATATCTATAATTTTTCCATCAATTCAAAATACCTTTCAAGCGTTAAGAGCAAAAACTAGCCGTTATGTCAAGGACTTGAGTTATAAATAATATTAAACTTTTAGATATGTTTACCACAACATTTAAATAAAGATATCACCATTGGATAATAGTATCTTGATGTAATTAATTTTCATTAAATCATCAATAAAATCAGCTTTATATACTTGAAGGTAGTAATTAAGATTTTGAACAAGTTATTCAACAAATCAAATGAAAACAAGTTCACAAAAATACCAGAGAAATGGTAAAAACTATGTTTATCTTCATGTAATAAAATTACAAGTCCTAAATACACGGTTTGACTTGTTCAGTGTATGGTCAAACTAAGCAACATTTTAGTATATCTACGACTCATATTTTATCTTCACATACAATCAATCAACTACTTGACTGAGGGCCTACTGTGCTTTGATCCCAACCCATATTGAGGCATGCATCACTTTGAACATTCATCAAAACACACATCAAAGCATTGTTGTAAAAATACTTTTAAAGCTTAATCTTCATACAACATAAGATATGCACCTCAAAAAAGTAGTAAAGATATTATGTATATTTTTGTTGATCAAGAATCTGTCATTAGATTTTGTGGGCCTCTAGGAACCTTTTTTAGATCTTGTCAGCTTCTAGAAGGATCTTCATTTTGGGCCACCACTTGCTAATGGGCATTAAGAAATGGGCTTTTGGGTACTAATAACATACTTTATTAATAGGTTAATATGACGATATTTATATGTTTCTTTGTATTAAATTGGTTATATGTGCATGTTATTAACCCTAGAATGATTAGCTCCATTAAGTCTTGTTATTCCTTGACACCGGCCAATCATTAATATGATAATGTTATGACGTTGTGATCAGGGATATCATAATGACATTAATGACTAACAATTTTTCTACTATTGCGATGATGTAGCCCATTGTGAAAATAGAAGCTATTTTGCAATAAATGTGTATAGGACTGAAGAGACCTGATTTAAAATATTTATTAGTTTATTGTTCTTCTCTCTTTTGACTAGTAAAAAATGGTGGTACTCAATGACGTGTCTGAGGACACATGGCACCATGTGTACACATGTCGCGCACGTGTACTAACGAGTCACAGATCAGGCATGTGAAGCAACATTCATTAGGAGTTTATGAAGTCATAAAATAAAAGAAACATGCATTTTTATGTTAAATTCCACTTTTATGCAAATATTCATTCACTATGTAAAATGTCACTTTTTAATGGGTTTTTGCGTTGATAAACATAGTATGAAATTTGATGATTAAATAAAAAGAAAATAATAAAATAAAAAATAATAAAATAAAAAGAATATTAATAATATAAATATAATAAATAAAAAAGGGGCCCTTAGAACTGCCAAGGCTAGCCAAAGCAGGTGCACATCAGGCGCCACCTGCAGCCACAGCCGTAGGCGGCACGCGCAGCACAAGTCCAGCCCAGGTCGGCCTCAAAGCAGCCCAAAGGTTTTCTCAGTCGGCGTCCAAAGGTAAGTAGTTATTTCATTTCAGAATAATATTTTGTGTGGAATTTATATATTGTCCCTGTTTTCAAAAACTAGCAATATGGAATTGCAAATTCGAACCGGATCAGGCTGGGCTATCGAGCCGCGATCATAAATAATCTTCAAACAAAATGCAACCAGGATTTGCGCCAACCTGGCCCAAAGCCCGCGTCGGTTAGGGCTTTTATTAAGAGGTGTGTTATAATCTTGACGTTCGATCTTCCTTTGGAAGATCAAACGGTCAAGATCGCCTTTAAATTTCTTTTCTTTTTTTCTCTTTTATTTCAGGTCGACAGCTCAGCGTGGAGCTCCATCCTGGACAAATTGGAGATGGCCCTGTAGACACTCGGAGCTGACATGGCGCTGCTGACGGAGCAAGGGCCACCGTAGATAAAGAGGGTCCACGGCTGCAATTTAATCGTAGCCGTTGATCCCTCTCAAAGAACATCAGAAGGTTTAGAACAATCTGAATCAAAAGACTCTTTCTGCTGTCGAAATAGAAATCCACTATCCATATCCTCAAAATTGAAATCAAAATGGTTTGATTTCGAGCTTAAGCCCAAATTATCAAAATTGCCCCAAAGATATTTTTACAAACACTTGGTATGCATGTTCTTTACATTCGATATTTTGAAAATCATTTTAAATACTTTTAACACAATTAAAAATCTCTAAAAAAATAAAATAAACTCTAGGAAGATGTACTTCTTAATCTACATCTATGGTCTGATAAAATACCTTAAAAATTCTATCTCGTTCCTTATAAAAAATCATAAAAATCTCGAATCCTCTATTAAAGATTTCATCAAACACTTAACTTCAGTACTTGCCCCTGCATTTTCTCCTATAATTCAACCTCTAAACATTCTAAAAAAATTTCTTAAAATCGCTAATCTTCTTCCACTACCTATCTATAAGATCTGAGGTCAAAAGAAAATCTGTAAGGATATTTTCCTTTATAAATCACCATTAAATTCTTCCTTACACTTAGAGATTAGAACAAATACCTAGTGGTGTTTGTTAGCCATCCTACTTCTAAGTGCCAATCCCTGTGGAGATGACCATACTCAACACTATACATATCTCAATAAGTTTACAAAAAAAATTATTTGGTCGAAGCGAAAATAACAACTAATTACACCCCATTTTGGCCTTCGTCATGTACATATAGTGCTGATGTCTCACTCATTAATTGTTGTTTTTAAGAAAGAGCGCTGATGTGCCACCACATCACACACCATCTATATTTACTATTATTATAAAATATACCATTACTCCTTTATTTTGTCTTTTCCGTGTAGTGACACATGGAGTGATGGGAGCCATCAATCGATGATGATGCAGGTGAATCCAAGCCAATCATTGCATTTACAAAAACCCTTAAAGCAACGTGACAGTGCTGAGGAGGATGAGGAGTGATGAATCTTTTGATTAAATTAAATATTAGTAATTTTCCAACTTCACAGCTTGATATCTGATGATCTAATAGCCGATTGAGCTAAAATTTTGAGGGTAGTGGTATCTTTCTCTCCGCTATTCATCAATATGGTTGAATTTATAATTGATTCGCTTATGTAAAAAAATATTGAAAGATAGTGAGGTTTTGAAAGTCCATCAAGGGTTTTATTGGTATCTTGAGTGCTTTGAGAAGGTCAACAGATAAGAGGATAGGTTTATCTACATCACTAAATCTACCTGATCATGGCAGAACAAAGTGATCCAAGGTTAGATTATTGCCATACATTGGTATTTCTCCATCACATGCACTATCTATATCAACATTATATTTCTCATCACAGTCCACCTTCATCCATCACCACCTGCCATCTATGCCACACATCATCTATGCCGCCATGATATCGTCCTACATTTAGTCATAAACCCTAAACCACTATCTTCCCCCATCTACCTCTTCTCTCATCTCCTACATCTCACCTAAGTCTTTTCTTACGTATCGTCACACCATAGTTAAGTAATTAATACTCCCCTCTCATCTCAGTGTTCCCATCACATCACTACCACTTACACTACATGTTTCCCTTCTCATCCTACCAGAATCACAATTTAGAGATAGTTAAAACCCTAATTTACATTTCCTTTGGAGATAACTCGTACTCATCCACGATGTGGTATATTTATGTGAGCATTAGTTTCTAAATTTTATTGAATAAAATCAAATAAACATGATATTAATTCAAACCTAAATTTGAGTGTATCAGTTGCATCAGGTTCCCCTTCTTAAAAATAACTCACCCTCAAGTTATCTCCTTCTATAGAAAAGTACTCATAGATGTCACATACATTGAAACAAAGGGCTCCACTTGTCAAAAAAACATGCTATAAAATATATGTGGGGAGAAGCTGTGTTAAACACCACTCATCTTATTAATAAGTTATCATCAGAAAATAACAGCTACTACTCTCCTATTAATAAAATGAGTTTGTCTTGTCATAGTGTAAATATGACATAAAAATGTAGAACCTAGGATATTTGGATATGTACTATTTTTTCACAAACCTAATGATGGAATAAAGAGCTACTAAATGCATTTTTTTGTTTTTCTAACACAGAAGAAGGATATAAGTGTTTTTCTCCTGCACTGAGGACTTCTTGTACCAGAAGATGTTACTTTTCATAAGAATTTCATGCATTATTCCAGCACTTGAACATCAATGTAAAGTGGCTCTCCACCTAGGAACTCTAGAATCCATAATGCATACGGCTTCACCCAAAATTCAGATAGCTAGATACTGAATACCAAATTATTTATGATGTAAGTCTTTAGCTGCTTCCATCAAGTAAAATATATGAAATTTATGATTTTGGAGGTTTGATACGTGAATCTGATGTCCAAAATAAAAAATTTGAAGAGAAAAAGAAACGAAAAATAAAAAGGACTGAAACATTGAACATTCCTATAGCAATAAGAAAATGAAAATGGTGTATATATATATATACTATCAAAGATTATTTGACATAAAAATGTGCCTCACTAACACATCAAACATTCTTCACCATGTAAGGTGAAGAAAATGTTTCTAAAATCTTTGGGCTAAGAAATAAATGATCAAATATGTAAACAAGATATGGATGATGAATTAACTGGTTAGTTTACCTATGGAAACAAACCTGTAGGATGTAAATAGGTGGTTAACTTTAAAATAAGTCAAAAATAGATATTAGAAGGTTCAAATCATGATTAATAGCTAAAGGATATACAAAAGATTACAGTATATACTATTCAGAGACTTTTTTCTCCAGTAGAAAATTAAATACTGTTTTATCTTACTAGCATCTAGTTTAGACTAGAGTTTACATCAAATTGAAGTAAAAATGTACTTTTATATGGAGACTTGGATATATATATATATATATATGGATATCACACATAATTACAATTAGGGAACATCATGGACTGATATTTGTCTTACTTTAACAAAAATCTAAAAGACCTGAAGAATGGTCTGGACTCAAATCACGTTGAATATTCAATATCAAAGTCAAAGTTAAATTTTTTAATTTTTCACATTTTTGAACAGAAATCACCAAATTTAATGGCAAAAGATAAACATGCAATGTTTCTTACTGAACCAATTATACATATTAGGTAAATATTTTTTAAATGAATTTTTATGATAAGGAATAACATCTTATAAATTGTGCTTAGTCAATTACGGATAGCATAATACTCTCTTGAATGGATTCCACTAAAATTGGCCTCCCTTTAAAGTGGATTACATTTCTCAAGATGGATAGAAAATAATATATAATCATAGGCTTTAAGGGCATCAGAAACATGGGTTATAATTAGAGATTGAGAGGGAATGAGTAAAATGGAAATACATTGAGGTGGATAGAGGGAGAGATAAAGAGAGAGAGGGAAAGAGATGGATTTAGCGAGGGAAAGAGAGATGAAGGGAAAGGAATAGTTAGATATAAGATATAGAGATAATGAGGGGGAGAGAGTGAAATGTAAAGGAAACAGGAAATAGTTAGAGATAAGAGATAGTGTTAGGCCGCTAACTAAGTGGCATTCCCTGCCTAGAGGCCTTGGAGCTTATTGGGAGGGTGTGTTTGCGTTAGACTCATGATCTGTATTGACTGAGTCCTATTTAGTGCTATGACACACTAAGGGTGGTGACGCCCAACCTGATCTTTCAGCCATTGCCCTCATAGTGGTGATATATTGCGGATGGTGTGCGTGCCCGTTCGCGCCTAGGCGGGATGGATCAGGTGAAGTCCGCACGTGCTGGGCACATGGGCCGACCAGCCCGTGCACGAGCGCCAAGTGCCGCGCGCCAGCGCCAAGCGTTTCACACGGGCACCGAGCGCCGCCTGGGAGTGCTTAGCGCCGCGCATGAGCACGAGACGCGCAGGCCGGGCGGCAATACTGCGGGGCAGCACATAGAGTTGCACAGGAAGCCGATAGCGACTGCACGGGCCTCGCGCGCATCGCATGTGGGGGACGTAGGGTGGGAGACATCCTGCAAGGAGACTAAGGCTATTGGTGCGCAATGAACACAAACACGACATGAGGGCGCTTGGCGTTTCCCACGGGTAGCATTGGGGACGTGGCACCCAACTTGAGGAGCTGAGCACGGTGGCGTCCGAGTGGACCGAGCAAAAGGTGTCAGCGTGGGCATTGTGGCGTGTGTAATCACCAGGCCCATGGGCGCATGGCGCCTGGCCCTGGGGCACTCGTGTAGCGGTACTGCTGGCGGGCAGGCACGCGGGGCTGCAGGCCTCAAGGCGTAGTGGCGCCCCTACCCAAATGTGTGGTGCCTCGTCTTCCCCCATGAAATGTTCATGAATACGATGTAGCCTTTTTATGATATTAATGCAATGGCCATATTAATGCATCCCCACCCTTTCCTCTAACCCCTTCTATGTGATCTTAAGCTATTGTGAAGACTTGCGCTGCAAGAGATCGAGGCTGCTCAGTGTTTTGCTCCAAGCACTGAGGCCATCACACGTCAAATTCGAGACATTGTCCTAGCTCGGGATTTGACCGCGTGACAGATAGAGATAGAAAGGGGGAGAGTGTGAAATGGAAAGGAAAAGGGAAATAGTTAGAGATAAGAGATATAGTTAGAGAGGGAGAGAGTGATATGGAAAGGAAACAGGAAATATTTAGAGAGATAGAGATAGAGAGAGGGGGGGAGAGAGTGAAATGGAAAGGAAACGGGAAATAGTTAGAGAGGGGAGAGTGTGAAATGGAGAGGAAACAGGAAATAGTTGGAGATATAGAGATACAGTTAGAGAGGGGGAGAGTGGGAAATGGAGAGGAAACGGGAAATGGTTAGAGAAATAGTGATAGAGTTAGAGAGGGGGGGTAGTGTGAAATGGTAAGGAAAAGGAAAATAGTTAGAGAGATGGAAATAGAGGTAGAGAAGGGGAGAGAGTGAGAAGGAAAGAGAGGGTGATTAAGAGAGGAGGAGAGAGAGTGTGTGTGAGTAAGAGCGAGGTGGATAGAAGGGAAGGGAAAGAGGGAAAGGAACAAAGTTAGTGACGGAGAGAGAGTGATCGAGAAAGAGAGGCATCACCATTGAGAAGGAAAGAGGGAGAGAGAAACAGATAGCGAGAGAGAGAGGTAATATAGTAAATAATGTAGCTTCATGAAATTGTATTGCTTGAGATTCAATTAGTTCTCAACGAAGTTCCTTTAGACATTGATGTTCCCAAGTTATAATCAATAATCAAGTGATAAAGTTTACAAATATCACAAGATAATTTTTGTTTTGAAACAATCACTGAGAGTTTGGTTTAAAAATTTTACTTAAGTAATCAAAGTAACTCTAATCCCACACTATTTCTAAACCCAATAATATGATGAAAGTTACTGTTGTCTTAGTTTTTAAGATGACATCATTTTAACAAGTGATTCCAAGGAAGAAATGAAAACCTTTGGCTGTCGATTGTCTCAGGAATTTACAATGAAGGTCTTAGGCCTTTTGAAATATTTTATTGGTATAAAAGTTTCAATTATTTATTTTGGTTTATTTTTATCACAATGGAATTAGATAGTTGATCTTCTGAGAGAAAGGGGTTTTCAAGATTCTCAATCCATTGATAATGAAACAAATTCCAATAAAATTTTGTATAGGAAGTGTTGAGGGGGATGATTGAGGAGTATATCAATGACTCATTGGTTAATTAATTTATTTTTCTCATATGAAGCCAGATATATCTAACCCTATTCATACATCTTATCAATATTTCCAATTCAGCTAACCTTATGTATGTGAAAGCTGATTTCAGAGTTTTAGGATACCTAAAAGCTACTGTACGATAGCCTTAAAAATAAATCTTATGTTGAATTTAAACATATACATATATATGATCTTGGAAGATACTATATTAATGCAAATTTTGTAAGTTCATTACTTGATCAATAGTTTAATACAAGGATGTGCACCTTTCTAGAAGGAAATCTACTAACTTGTAAAAGCAAAAAGTATATAGTTCTGATACTGAACTAAGAGCTGTGGTGGTGGTAGGGATAAGTGAAGACGGACGGATAAAATGTATATTTAGAAAATTGAATACAGCTCTGCTCGGTCCAATTATGCTGTAGAGTGACAATAAATCAGTGATAAGCACAGTTCATGACCCGGTTCAACATGAAAGGACAAAGCATGTTGGCATTGACTGACAGTTCATGTTGACTCTTAAAAAGAAAGAAAAGAGGCTAAAGTCATTTGCATCACCTACATCTGATCAGTCAACAATTATGCAAATATCTTCACCAAGGGACTGAGAAGACTTCTTTTATTAAGCTTCTTAACAAGCTCAGGATGGAATCCACAGTTTGCTTGGAGGGAGAAGTCGAGAAGAAGGCAACCTAGACGCCTAGCCAGACTACGACAAGGAAATCGATATCAATGTTAGCTTTTTCAGAAAGTAGCGCATGTATAAAAATTGAAAAATCTTAGTGTTATCCTCTACGTTTAAAAACTTTGAAAATACTATGAATACATATTTTCAGAAGTTTCCCAGGGACCTTATGGATGAATAATCCATCCTATTCCTTTCTTGCCCTAGAAGGGTATCTGACCCTATGCTGTACATACTAGTCTTTTTCATTCTCCATGGAGATCAATTTCAGAAAAAATTAACACATCTCCTCTACAGACTCAGGTAAGTCTTTCTTGATGCTTATTATCCATGCTCGAGATCCACAAGGCGAGAGTATCAGTTGCATTTCATAACAAAAACCATTTTGATATAGAGCTGGAGATAGATAGAGAAATAGAGAGATCAAGAAAGAAAGCAAGACTGATATGGAGATCAAGAGAGAGAAATAGGTAGAGAGAGAGACAGAGATAGGTCGAGAGATATAGAGAGATCAAAAAAGATGGAGAAGGAGATTAATCATATTCATATAGAGAAAAAGATATATAGATATATTGTTGGAGAGAGTTGGAAATAGATATAGAGATTTAGAGCGATCAAGAGAGAGATCAGGAGAGGGATGGAAATAGATATAGAGATGAAGAGAGATCAAGAGAGACATACAACAGGAGAGATATATATATAGTTGGAGGATGGAAATAAGATATAAAGATGTAGAGGGATTATGGGAGATGAAGAGACTAAAAGTAGCAAATAAGTGATAGTGTGACAACAGTAGGAGAGGAGGGAGAGTAACAAGAGCAAAAAAGAGAGAGAGTGACAACAGTAAGAGAGGAGAGAGAGTAACAAGAGCAAAAAAGAGAGTGACAGCAATAAGAGAGGAGAGAGTAACAAGAGCAAAAGACAGAGAGAGAGAGAGAGAGAGTAACAAGAGCAAGAGAGAGAGAGTGACAACAGTAAGAGAGGAGAGAGAGTAACAAGAGCAAAAAAGAGAGTGACAGCAATAAGAGAGGAGAGAGTAACAAGAGCAAAAGACAGAGAGAGAGAGAGAGAGAGAAACAAGAGCAAGAGAGAGAGAGAGACAACAGAAAGAGAGGAGAGAGAGTAACAAGAGCAAAAAAGAGAGTGACAGCAATAAGAGAGGAGAGAGTAACAAGAGCAAAAGACAGAGAGAGAGAGTAACAAGAGCAAGAGAGAGAGAGAAACAAGAGCAAAAGAGAGTAAGAGAGTAACAAGAGCGAGAGAGATAGAGATAGAGATAGAGATAGAGATAGATAGATAGATAGAGAGAGAGAGAGACAAGAGCAAAAAAGAGAGGGATAAGAGAGAGGGAGAGAGTGACAAGAGCAAGAGAGAGAGAGAGAGAGTGACAAGAGCAAATGAGAGAGAGATAAGAGGGAGAAAGGGTGATAAGAGCAAGAGAGAGAGAAACAAGATCAAAAAAGAGAGGGATAAAGAGAGAGAGAGAGTAACAAGATCAAAAAGAGAGGGATAAAGAGAGAGAGAGAGAGTAACAAGATCAAAAAGAGAGGGATAAAGAGAGAGAGAGAGAGAGAGAGAGAGAGAGAGAGAGTAACAAGAGCAAAGAGTAACAAGAGCAAAAAAGAAAGGGATAAAGAGAGAGAGTAACAGGAGCAAAAAAGAGAGAGAAGAGCAAGAGAGAGAGAGAGAAGAGCAAAAGAGGGATAAAGAGGGAGAGAGGGTGATAAGAGCAAGAGAGTAACAAGAGCAAAAAAGAGAGGGATAAAGAGAGAGAGAGAGAGAGAGAGAGAGAGAGAGCGTAACTCTAAAAAAAAGAGATCAAGAGTGAGAAAAGGTGTAACACGAAAAAAAAGAGATCAAGATCAAGAGAGAGAGATTACAAGAGAAAAAAGAGAAAAAAAGGGGGGAAGAGAGAGATCGATCAAGAGAGAGAGACAAACAAGAGAAAAAAGAGAAAAAAAGGGGGGGAAAGAGAGAGAGAGATCGATCAAGAGAGAGAGAGATTAACAAGAGAAAAACGAGAAAAAAGGGGGGGAAAGAGAGAGAGAGATCGATCAAGAGAGAGAGATCGATCAAGAGAGAGAGATTAACAAGAGAAAAACGAGAAAAAAAGGGGGGAAAGAGAGAGAGAGATCGATCAAGAGAGAGAGATTAACAAGAGAAAAACGAGAAAAAGGGGGGAAAGAGAGAGAGAGATCGATCAAGAGAGAGAGAGAAACAAGAGAAAAAAGAGAAAAAAAGGGGGGAAGAGAGAGAGATCGATCAAGAGAGAGAGATTAACAAGAGAAAAACGAGAAAAAAGGGGGGGAAAGAGAGAGAGAGATTAACAAGAGAAAAACGAGAAAAAAGGGGGAAAGAGAGAGAGAGATCGATCAAGAGAGAGAGATTAACAAGAGAAAAACGAGAAAAAAGGGGGAAAGAGAGAGAGAGAGATCGATCAAGAGAGAGAGATTAACAAGAGAAAAACGAGAAAAAAGGGGGAAAGAGAGAGAGAGAGATCGATCAAGAGAGAGAGATTAACAAGAGAAAAACGAGAAAAAGGGGGGAAAGAGAGAGAGAGAGAGATCAAGAGAGAGAGATTAACAAGAGAAAAAAGAGAAAAAAGGGGGAGAGAGAGATTAACAAGAGAAAAACGAGAAAAAAGGGGGGAAAGAGAGAGAGAGAGAGAGATCAAGAGAGAGAGATTAACAAGAGAAAAAAGAGAAAAAAGGGGGAGAGAGAGATTAACAAGAGAAAAAAGAGAAAAAAGGGGGAGAGAGAGAGAGAGAGATCGATCAAGAGAGAGATTAACACAAGAAAAAAGAGAAAAAAAAGGGGGGAAAGAGAGAGAGAGATCGATCAAGAGAGAGAGATTAACAAGAGAAAAAAGAGAAAAAAAGGGGGGAGAGAGAGAGAGAGAGATCCATCAAGAGAGAGAGATTAACAAGAGAAAAAAGAGAAAAAAAGGGGGGAAGAGAGATCGATCAAGAGAGAGAGATTAACAAGAGAAAAAAGAGAAAAAAAGGGGGGAAGAGAGATCGATCAAGAGAGAGAGATTAACAAGAGAAAAAAGAGAAAAAAAGGGAGAGAGAGAGAGAGATCCATCAAGAGAGAGAGATTAACAAGGGAAAAAGAGAAAAAAAGGGGGGAAGAGAGAGATCGATCAAGAGAGAGAGACAAACAAGAGAAAAAAGAGAAAAAAAGGGAGAGAGAGAGAGAGATCGATCAAGAGAGAGAGACAAACAAGAGAAAAAAGAGAAAAAAGGGAGAGAGAGAGAGAGAGAGATTAACAAGAGAAAAACGAGAAAAAAGGGGGGAAAGAGTGAGAGAGAGATCGATCAAGAGAGAGAGATTAACAAGAGAAAAACGAGAAAAAAAGGGGGAAAGTGAGAGAGAGAGAGAGAGAGAGATTAACAAGAGAAAAAAGAGAAAAAAAGGGGGGGAAGAGAGAGAGATCAATAAAGGGAGAAAGAAGAAAAAAAGGGGGGGAAGAGAGAGAGATTAACAAGAGAAAAAAGAGAAAAAAAGGGGGGGAAGAGAGAGAGATTAACAAGAGAAAAAAGAGAAAAAAAGGGGGGGAAGAGAGAGAGATTAACAAGAGAAAAAAGAGAAAAAAAGTGGGGGAAAGAGAGAGAGATCGATCAAGAGAGAGAGATTAACAAGAGAAAAACGAGAAAAAGGGGGGAAAGAGAGAGAGAGATCGATCAAGAGAGAGAGATTAACAAGAGAAAAACGAGAAAAAAGGGGAGAGAGAGAGAATAACAAGAGAAAAAAGAGATAAAAAAGGGGGGAAGAGAGAGAGATCGATCAAGAGAGAAAGATTAACAAGAGAAATAAGAGATAAAAAAGGGCGGAAGAGAGAGAGATTAACAAGAGAAAGAAGAGAAAAAAAGGGGGGAAAGAGAGAGAGATCGATCAAGAGAGAGAGATTAACAATAGAAAAAAGAGAAAAGAAGGGGGGAAGAGAGAGAGATCGATCAGGATTGAGAGACTAACAAGAGAAAAAAGAGATAAAAAAGGGGGGAAGAGAGAGAGATCGATCAAGAGAGAGAGACTAACAAGAGAAAAAAGAGATAAAAAAAGGGGGGAAGAGAGAGAGAGAGAGGTATCAGAGTGTGTTTAAAGAGAGGGGTTTGACGAGTTGTGTTGGTAGATCTTCAAAGCAAAGGGGAAGAAGAAGAAGAAGAAGAAGAAGAAGAAGCGAACGCGAAATGAGGGGGTCGAGGAGATCGCTGAACGCGGTGGTGGGATGGGTGGCAGGCCAGCCGCCCAAGGTCAAGGCTTTCCTCGGCGTCGTCGCCGGCATGGCCTCCCTCGTCTTCCTCCGCTTCATCGTCCACGACCACGACAATCTCTTCGTCGCCGCCGAGGCCTGCCACGCCATCGGCATCTCTGTCCTCATCTACAAGCTCACCAAGGAGAAGACCTGCGCCGGTTAATCCCTCGCTTTCTTGTTCCCCGCTCTTTCCCTTTTGATTTTGTTCGTACCCATCGAATCTATCCTTCTCCGCGATGTTGGCGAGTGCCCGAGTCCTCAATTCGATCTTTACGGCGCCCTGAACTTTGGGTTGAGTTCTCTGTTTTGCTTTCGTCCCAAGCTAGGTCCATTTTCGATGTTTTTAGGGTTCCCTACGTGCCTAATCCTTTGTTTTAAAAAAGATCCTGTTTCGATTTGCCTGTTTTTCCATCTCAAATGGCCGATCATTGGAGAAAGATCGATCGTCTCAGCTTTTCCGCATACGGGTTTAACTCTGTCTCCCATATCACGGTTGATTCAATGGCGATCGGAGTTCTGATTCCTACGCTTCCTTGTTTGCTTGAAATTATTACCTTTATCTCTACGATGAAAGGGATGCTGACGAGTGTCAGTTGTGGTGCCTGTTTAAGTTTTTGATTTGATCTTCTATAATCTCTCGGAAGAAAGTTGGGGAAAGGAAATCGCCGGGCATCTGGAATTTAACGATTATTTTGTGCCACTGCGCTGGCCAAAATCCCATACTTGAACAATTTAAGCTTGGAAACCTAGTGATTCATCAATATCTTATTTGGACCCGCTTCCTGTGATTTCATATTCCAATCATGATCTAATAGCAATACCAAAGGGTTTCAAACATGGGTTACCCTGGCTTTTGTGGATTTACAGTTATGGCCCACGTCCGGCAATGAAATCCCTACAAACATGATATTTATGATCGCATGAGTCATGATCCGGAGGGGTTTTTTCATTCTTTGTCCTTGAGGCAATTAACCTCAATTTCTGCAAAATCCTTTTTCTTTCAAATACTTCTTTGATTCTTAAATATTTGACGTATCTCCTCTTTTGAAATGCAGGATTGTCACTCAAGTCGCAGGAACTTACGGCTCTGTTCTTGGCCGTTAGACTTTACTGCAGTTTTGTCATGGAATACGATATACATACACTTCTTGATTCCGCCACCCTTGTAACCACTTTGTGGGTAATTTATATGTTTAGATTTAAACTAAGATTCAGTTACATGGAGGATCAGGACAACTTCGCCATATATTATGTCGTAAGTACATCTCCATTATCTATCACAATGCCATTAGTTCGATGATCCTTTTTTTTAAAAGAAGCTTCTCATGTCTGCGTGCAGTAGATCTTGTTTTTCATAAAGGGCCTTCTCTTTCGTAAATCTGTCAACAATTCAAAACTTATCTTCACTCAGTTCCAAAATAATTGGTAACTTGTAGGAATTCCGAATAAATGGTATTTATGTGAACTTCTGCTGATCCACTGATCCGCTTTATTCGTTCATGGATATATTTTTGCTGAACTGGCAATGGTCTGATTGAGTTGTACCAAAAAGGAACCGAAGAAATCTTGTCGTATTATAACTTCTGACCTTCAATTGTATCTAAACTATGTTGAGGAGGCGATTAAGGAAGTCTTATTGGTATATATTACTGATAAACATATCTCGACGGTTGATAAATTTACTTTGAAAGCCGTGAGAAACGATTTTTTAAAAAATATTATTCTTCAGGTCTTGCCATGTGCCGTTCTTGCTCTCTTGATCCACCCGTCAACCACCCACAACATCATTAACCGGATTTTCTGGGCATTTTGCGTCTATTTGGAGGCTGTTTCAGTCCTTCCCCAGCTACGCCTGATGCAGAACACCAAGGCAACTCCTTATCCTTTTTCTCCTTTTTTACCTTGATCTACAGTTTGGATTTATTATCTCAGATTTATATTTTCTCATCCTCTCTCTCTCTCTCTCTCTCGCAGATAGTGGAACCATTCACTGCTCACTATGTATTCGCACTCGGAATTGCTCGTTTTCTCAGTTGTGCTCACTGGGTTCTCCAGGTCTGCCAGTTGATGCCTTTATTTATTTATTTTGAGATATAAAAGGGGTGAAAGCCTGATGAATCGGTGAACCCCCGTATGCATTTATTTTATCATGTTCTAAATTCTTAACATTTAATTCAGTCAGTTGTAGAATCATTGAGGCAACGGCCATCTGATGGTCATATCCTAATAATGTTCACATTCTTATCATTAATTCAGTCAGTTGAAGGATCATTGAGGCAACGAACATCTCATGGTCATTTCCTAACAATGTTCACATTCTTAATACATTCTGTTGAAATTATCCAAATAACTGCCATCCGATGGTCCTATCCTAGTCATATCGTAATTTTTTGCTCTGTATGTTTTATGTTTTATTCAATCAGTAGAATAATTTATGAAATTGCCAATAGAGGGTCAAATGCTAATCATGTTTTATATTTCTCAATATTTGGTTCAGTCAGTATACTTAACGAGGCAATGACCATCAGCTGATCATATCCTAATCATGTTCTATGTGCTTAAAATTTATCGCAATCACTAGAATTACTAAGGGAAGGCCGTGTCATAGTCATATCCAACAAACGGTCATTAGATGAACTTTGAGTTTTTCATTGCGATCTCGCAGGTGCTTGATACACGTGGCCGTCTGTTGACAGCCATGGGTTACGGTCTGTGGCCGTCCATGGTCCTCCTCTCCGAGATTGTTCAGACTTTCATCCTTGCCGACTTTTGTTACTACTATGTGAAGAGGTAGCTCTCTCTCTCGCTCTCTCTCTATATATTTTTAATTCAAAAAAATATACATATTTTTCATTTATATCAATGTCTCTCTTTGTCTCCTGTTTCTTATTTCTGTTATTTTTTCTCTATTTGTCCCCTTCCTCTTAGTTCTGGGCTTATTCATTTTTCTCTCTCCTTCCTCTTTTCTTAGTTTTGGGCCTATTCCTTTTCTCTCTCTTTCTTTGTCTCCTCTCTCTTATCTCTTCTCTGTGTCCTTCCTCTTTCTTGTTTCTTGGTTCAATCATTTTCCTCTCCGTCTCCTTCACATTTCTTAGTTTTGGGCTTGTTCCTTGTCTCTCTGGCGCCGTCTTTTTCTATTTTTTTATTTTTGGGCTTATTCATTTTCTCTCTTTCTCTCTCTTGCTGGGAACAGCCTTGTTGGCGGGCATCTTGTGCTGAGGCTTCCCTCTGGGGTTGTCTGAGGGTTCACTTTCTCTCTTTTGCCCAGCTGGCTATTGCATAGGTCACCCGAGATGAAGATGCTCTCTCTCTCTCTCTCTCTCTCTCTCTCTCTCTCTCTCTCTCTCTCTCTCTCTCTCTCTCTCTCTCTCTCTCCCTACGGAGTGTTGTGATGAGAATTGTTCTGATATTAACCCAGATGAACTAATAGACCTCTTAGTTCCTTGCAGAGAGAACCCTGTGTATTCCTCTTTCAAATTTTTCTCTGTCAATAAGTGCCATATTTTTCATTGTGTTCTCTCTCTTCTCTCTCATTCATTTCCTCTCTCTTCACTTATGAAATGTGGTTTTTAAGAAAACTCTTAGCCAATATGAATAGAAAACAGACGTCTGCTTCCGAAAGAGACCCTTGTCTCGCTTCTTTAAATCACTAATGGGTTATGTGTTGGTTAAGAACAGATCGACTTTTTTTTCCCCTCCATATCTCTATCTATTTTTCATTTAGAAAGAATGATTTTGAAGAACCTAATTGGAATTGGAAATTGGAAAAGCTGCATGACATTCCTAATATGCCTGTTATCTCTTTTTGGATCACATCTTTTGGCAGGATCAGCAAGAACATAACTTCTTTTCATGTTTACAAAGATAAATCAAGAAATCCTGTCACTAAGTCTCGGAACCAAATGATCTCTGTTGATTGCCAAACTTTTAATGTTAAATATTTTTATTATGCCAAACTACCAACAAACTTTAAAAATAAAGAACCCAACATTTTTTCAATGGGCAGGAATATCCGACTGTGCCTTGTATGCAACCCAAGAAATCTTTTTGTAAAAAGGTACTGTTAGATAGAGTTTGTCGACATGGCGCAAGCATAAATATCCCAATTTCCGTGCTGACCCCACTCGTCCCCATTCTCTAAAAATAGGAAATGCATACGACACTCATACCTCGACAGGTCGCTGAATATGCATCAGATATTAGGAACTGGTCCCGTCCCCGAGGGCGTTGGAGTCTGCAGGGATAGCGGGCGATGTCGTTGCCATCGTCAAAGTCAACCATCTTAACCGGTCAAATCCATTGACCAATTCAGAATATATTGTAGCAGTTAGTTGATCATCATCTCATCTGATTCAATAATCCAATCTTAGAACAAGCTCTTCAGCAAAGTACTTCCCTTGGTTGACCCCCACAATACAAATAAACATTTATATTTAATAAATAGAGAAAAAAAAACGAAAAAAACATTCCACATGCTTAATAAATTTTGTCAAATCGACTCTGGCCGATCCGACTCGTTGTCTACTTCGTTTTGGACTTTGGAGGGTTTTCTCAAATGGCACAGCGAATGGGGGCGGGGAAGGCGTGATACTCTGACTTTGCTCGAACTTTCTCCGGCGCGGCAAGAAATCAAGCGACAAGAAGAAGAAATCTCAAACCTGGCATCGTTTCCGGCGCGGATGGCGATGTTCAGAGCAAGAAAAGGCGATGAATGCGGGGTAATTCGGCGTAGTTTCGACTGATTTCGAGCGGAATTGGATCGGGCGATTGTGGGTTTGTCGAAATCAAGGGTTTTGATGGCGGAGACCTACTGCCCAGACTGTAAGAAGAACACGGAAGTGGTGTTCGATCACTCGGCCGGGGATACAGTGTGCTATGAATGCGGGCTAGTGCTGGAAGCTCACTCGATAGACGAGACTTCGGAGTGGCGAACATTTGCGAACGAGTCGGGGGACAACGACCCAGTGCGTGTGGGAGGGCCGTCTAATCCTTTGCTCACAGATGGCGGCCTTTCGACTGTAATTTCCAAGCCGAATGGCGCCCAGGGCGAGTTCCTCTCCTCTTCCCTCGGGCGATGGCAGAACCGCGGGGCTAATCCCGATAGAACCCTAATTCTCGCCTTCCGGACTATCGCTAACATGGCGGACAGGTTTGTGGGATGATCATCCTTTCGTCTTAGATCATTTATTGTGATTTTGAATGGTTTGTAGCCGGTTCTTGCGCTAGATTTCAAAAGGGTCTTCTTGTTTTTATCTTTCGGTTGATGGGTTGTGATAAGTTTATGATTAATTAAATGTTGGTTCCTTGGAATTGATCTCTTTCGTCTTAGATCGTTTATTGTGATTTTAGTTGGTTTGGGGCCGGTTCTTGCTCTAGATTTCAAAAGGGTCTTCTTGTTTTTATCTTTCGATTGATGGGTTGTGACAAGTTTATGATTAACGAAATGTTGGTTCCTTGGAATTGTTCTCTTTCGTCTTAGATCATTGACTGTGATTTTAGTTGGTTTGCGGCCGGTTCTTGTTCTAGATTTCAAAAGGGTCTTCTTGTTTTTTATCTTTGGGTTGATGGGTTGTGACAGTTTATGATTAACCAAATGTTGGTTCCATGGAATTGTTCTCTTTTTAGGGAATCGGTTTTGGTTTTCTTTTTTTCCTTGTATTTCACCTCGGATTATAATCACCTTTGAAAGAACTGTTGACGGATTTTATTTGTGATTCAACACCACAAACTCTTCCCGGTGTTTTCTTTCTAAACCTCGTATTGCATTTGAAAAGTTATTTGTTAACTGATTTAAGAGCAGTGTTGAAGATAGAAACTGGGAATTGGGTGGGTTTTCTCCTTGTGAGAATCAAATGGGTAGTGACAGTTTAACAACTGATCTTGAATGGTTTGAGGCTGGCTCTTGCTGTAGATTTCAAAGGGTTTTTCCTGTTTTTATCTGTAGGTCAATGGGTGTTGATTGTTTATGTTTAATCAAATGTTGTTTCTTGGGAATCGTTTTTTGGGAATCGGTGTTGGTTTTAGTTTTTTCCTTACATTTAGTCTGGGGTTATAATCAATTTTGAAATATTGTTGATGGATCTATTTGCACGTCTTCACAGTTTGTTTCTTATTCATTGTGATTCAATACCATTTGACTCTTCCCAGTATTTACTCTCTAAACCTCTCATTGTGTTTGAAAAGTTATTCATTAACTGTTTTAAGAGCAAGATTGAATATTAAACTGGAGATTGGGTTGTTGCTCTTGTGTGAGTCAACTAATTGTCATTTAAATTATTGGAGAATGATTTGAAAGCAAGGAAATTAGCGAGGCGTTAAAACAGCTGTAATCTTCAAACTATGCAATGTACAGACTCAAAAGTTACTCTTTTTTTCAGGTTGGGCCTGGTCGCAACTATTAAGGTAATAACACTGCTCGTTACCCTAAAAGTAACTAAGCTGTGTTCAATGTGTGAATTTCAAATCCACCTTGAGATTCCAACTCATTTCTTCAAATGAGATAAAATTCTGAAAAATGGTTAATCGTTTGGATACATATATGAGTATTTTTACTTTTAGGCCTGAATAAGACTTTGAAAAACATTGAAGGATCGTGCAAATGAGATTTATAAGAAGGTGGAGGATCTTAAATCCATTCGAGGGAGGAACCAGGATGCAATACTAGCGGCGTGCCTTTATATTGCATGCCGACAGGAAGACCGGCCTCGGACCGTCAAAGGTACATCTTCCATTTCTCTTCTAGTGTTTTGCAAAGATTCAAGCGCCGAAAACTGTGCTAAAAGATATAGCTGATAGAAAGGGTGCTACTTCTTACCAACTTTGGTAGGATGTTGACTTCACTACTATCAAACCCTCAACCTTGTTTTTAAGAACCCACATATAAAAAGCTAAAAATCTATATTTGTGAAACTCAATGTAGAAACTATATGTATGAAAAGTTATTGGTGATAACGAGAATGCTACTTCACTTATTAACTAAGACGAGATGTTGATTTCAACAGTTTGCATTTTTGGTTTGTGATAGAGATCTGTTCTGTTGCCAATGGAGCCACAAAAAAGGAGATTGGCAGGGCAAAGGAGTTCATCATACGGCAGTTAGAAGTTGAGATGGGCCAGTCAATGGAGATGGGCACAATTCATGCAGGAGATTTCTTGGTAAACCGTCGTCTGCATTCCCCAGAAAAAGTAAAATAGAAAAAAAAACCTAAATTTTTCGCTAACATGGAAATTTTGAACTCCTCGAACTGTGTTACAGAGAAGATTCTGTTCTCATCTGGGCATGAACAATCAAGCAGTTAAAGCCGCATCGGAGGCGGTAAAGAAGTCGGAGGAGCTCGACATAAGGCACCCCCTTTAACCATCCTTCTCTATATTTGAAATTTTTGGCAAGATTTTTAATCTCTGAGTGGAAAAATAATATCGGATTCAATTTGGGTAATGGTTTATTTGCACAGGAGAAGCCCCATCTCAGTGGCGGCAGCGGTGATCTACATGATAACTCAGCTCTCTGAGGATAAAAAAACGGCAGACGACAAAAAACTGCTACGAGGTTAATTCAAATATTAGTTTATGGGCTTGAATTTTTTTTTCCAAAAGAATGGAAATTGTGAATGAATAATTGCTGAAATTTTTTATTTTTTTGTTTTCAGATATCTCCATTGCAACAGGAGTGGCCGAGGGAACGATAAGGAATTCGTACAAGGATCTGTACCCTTACGCATCTCGCCTCATCCCCACTTCTTTTGCCAAGGAAGAAGATCTCAAGAAGCTTTGCAGCCCTTGACATCCTCCACTTTCTTTTTTCTTTTTTTTCTAATTCTCGAAAGGAGATTCAGAAGGTGTTGCTTCAAGAGATGATAAGAATGATTATAATTTATATAAATAGTTGAAAACAAGGTAAGGTTCAGAACCAGGGGTGCCACGTAGGATCCATCATGCAGAGATTTCTTGGGGACAGGGCGGCGTCGACCAGCTCACTCACTCCCCTCTGCACCGACTGCGGCGGGTCCGTTGTGTTCTCCTCTTCCTGTCAACCACCACCAAGAACACCATCACCTCAGCTTGGATACATTGCTAGTTATTACCTCACTAGATAGATTTCCAAATGGATAGATGACTTGAAAGATGGGCACATTGACTCCTTGGTTGATATATAGATACATACTAAGATGTATTGATGGATAGAGAGATAATAGATCTTATTTAAATAAGTGATTGTGAATGATGGATGGTTAATAAATCATCCATCAATCCTTGATAAATAACATGCCCAAAAACAAGAATAGATTGATGGATGGTTGATATCAGTGAAAACATGATAGAAATATGGTTGATAAATAGATGGATCGACATATAGACTGCAAGAGATGGACAACAGAAAGCGTGAAAAAAGAATGATGGTTAGATGGCGTCAAGAATGGTGGATGAACTGATCGTGTTACTCAGGCGTTACCGATAATACAAGGGAAAACAGAGTTTGCTAGGTACACCTGGATGGACGGATTGGGGATTGGGTGATGGACAGTGATAAATAGGAGTGACGGATACAAAAGCAGACAAAGATAGGTTGGCAAATATATGCAATGATTGATAAATAGAAAGACGGTTTGATCATGAGAAATAGATGGATTGATTTTATAGATAGATTAACAGGAGCACATATCAGAAGATTTAATGGATGGGCCATGATAAACAGATGGACTGATATGTAAATAGGTATACATATATAGTAATTGATTGAGAAATACAGGAGTCGAGAGTGACACATAGATGAAGTGATAGACAAACAGAAATAGATAGACATATAGAGAGACAAGTAAAAAAGTAGATACAGCGATAAATAGACAGATAAATACATACAAGGAGTGAATTGGCAAACTAAAATAGATACATGGGGTGATAGATAGTCGAGTATACAAACAGAAGAAGATTGAATGATAGATGGAGCAATAGATAAGAATGATAGCTTGATAGGATGAAAACAGAGAGAAAGAAGATACCTCGTCTGAGTAGAGAGGAGAGATTGATTTGACGCGAGAGATGACATCGTCAACATTCGCATTGACCTTATGCTGAAAGTCAGCTGGGTTGATGATTCCGGGCCCCAATGCAGCAGAGGGCAGGCCGAGCGGGCGGCGCCATGACCACGACAGTAGCTCATCACGGAAGAACATCCCCAGTTGGTACCATATGTGATTGCTTTGCTGACCCACCATCAAACCAAGCTCCACATTAGCAAAAATAAAATATTTTCAATTTTATAGAGAATAATACCTTGGATGACACGATGGCCTGGGCGGCAGCACACATGGCGGAGACGATCAGCCCCTCCACCCCGAAGTGTGAGAAAAAGGCCTGCATGTTCCGTGTCAGTCGGAACGGCACAGGCTCGTTGAACTCAATCATCCCGTTTGCATCGTATGCTGCTTCACCCACACATAAAGTTAAATAGATAAATAAACAAAACACCACACATCAAGCTCAGGTTTGCCGAAGTAAACATTAATTAAATGATTAAAAATGTGAAGGGTCAGATTTTTCAGGTAATGGGAGAGTACAAGAAGGGCCATGCATTCGTCATCATCAACGTCATTGACCCTCCTTGATGTGGATGATGACACTGAACAAATCTAGGTTGGTAAACGATGACATTGGCGAGCTTACAATTGATATTGCTGAAGGCAACCTGTTGACAATATCCATCAATCTCCGCCATCAACTTAGTAAAATTCTAGTTGAAAAAGGCAACCTGGTCAATGTCATCATAGCCAACTGACATAGTTGACGATGCTGAAGGAAATTTTAGTCATAAATGGTTGACAGTGAATATGTCATTGATAACATTAACGTTGATGGTGTCATCGCCAAACTGTCAACCAATGTCATTGCCTATCCATCTATCTATCCATCAAGGAGAGGTACGCACCAGGATGGAAGTCGGTCTGGAAGATCTTGCCAGTGTTCTTGGCAAAGAGGGTCTTGTTGGGGGAGCGACCACCAATCTGAAGCATGTAGGAGACAAAGCAGGAGAGGGCAAGCTGGACGGAGAACTGCTTCTTGAAGGCCCAGAGATGGTTGCCGTTAGACAGGATCTTGTACATGTACTGAGAGAAGACACTGTCCAACACCAGCGTCTTCGTTATCTCATTATAAGCCTGTAATCGCAGATCAATCACGCCTTCCGCCGACACCTGCCCTGTTATCGCCTGGTTCAGCTGCTCCTTGAACCGCGTTATAGGCAAGTCAGCCTCTCTGTTGTGCCTGGCACAGTTTATCTCGTAGACCTCCAGAAGCGTGCTGTACATCAGATCGTCTTCCACCATCCTCACCTAAGGGAAAGAAAAACAACACATAATTATGAAAGTTTTGAAAAAATAAGTTCTGGGTTATTGTAGAGGGTTTACCTGGGACCAGACAGGGATGATGATGGGGGTGTGGATGCAGAGGTTTCGGTGGCGGGACTCCTTATGCTTGTCAAACATTTTGTTCAGCACACGGAAGATCTGAAGGATGCGTTCGTCGCTTCTTGCATTGGGGGTGAGTGAGGTCTGAACTATGAAGTGAGACTGAGAGCCATCTGATCCGATCAGAGTCAGCCGCCGGAAGCTGCTCCCATGCCGTCGCACAATGGGCACATCTGGCCCCACCCTGTCCAGTTTGATTGTGTGATCTGGCGGAACTTCCTGGTCGGTGAAGTACTGGCCGGGGATCTCGACGTCGACAACGTGGAAGTCACGGAGGGACTTGCTCTCATCCTCAAGTTTAAGGACAGGGGGGAAGCGGTCCTCCACGTTACTCTGGAGGATGTTCTTCCAGTGCTTGAGCCGCTCAGTGAGCTCAGAGAGAGTGGCGGGAAAGGTGGAAGTGCTCTCAGGGTCGAGATCTGATTCAAAGTCTTGCTTGTACTCCCGCACAAAGTCTACGTGCTTGTTGACCGCGTCGGCAGAGAAGCAGGCCTTGCACACCCCTGAGAGCTCCTTCTTCAGAGACTGTGGCACCTCTGCCACAGTTGCCGTTGGGTACTTGTAGCACCGGTGGAGCAGCGCATTGACCACTGCCAGCAGCCTCTCCTCCGGCAGAGTTACGAATCTTGACCCGATCTCTGATAGTAGTGCCTCAAGTTCATTTGCCATGTTTGTATGCTTGTTCCGGAGAGCTTCCATGATGTCCTTGGCGGCTTCAAAGGCACCAGCGGCCGAAGCCACGTATCCCAAGGCAGGCCCGCGCCTTAAGCCACTCTGGGCGCCATCAGAGGAAGACGATGAGGCATTTTGAATGGATGGTTCATGGTGGGGAGCACCACCACCTCCAACACCTTCTGCAGTTGCCGGCTTCTCCGATTCCAGCCCGCCATCATGGGAAGTGGAACCAGTCTGCAACCCAGGTTGCTGACCAGGCTCTCCAGTGCCTCGCCCGGTTTGCTGCATGCGCTGCGCCATGGCCAGGCTCCTCCCAAGCTCTGACTTGTTCGTTATATCCCGCCTCTCCATTAAATATGTGCGCAACCAGTAATATAATGCCTGAAAATGTAGTTATAACTTAGAAAATGTAACAAAGAAAAAACAGATAACCATTAACTTTTTCCCCCTTGCCTGGGGGTAGATCGCAGCAATTTTGAGAAGGACGAGCTTGGCGTGAGGAGCTTCGGTTCTCTGCAATGATAAGAGAAGCTGAGGAATCCAAGAGAGCCAGACCCAGTGTGGGATCTGGTCCATGTACTTGTCGAAGGCTCTCCCAACTGGCTCATTTGGCGTATCAAAGCTGAGGAGGTAAAGAACCCGGGCAAGATGGCTTCTGGCATTGGAGACCCCACACTTGATGCCTTGGAGGAAACAGCTCACCGCATACTCCAGCCACACCTCCTCCCCCATTTCCCTGTAAACCAGGTCGCAGTAGTTTCCCCAGCTGACCCACCCTTTAGGCAAGTTCTTGAAGAGGGTAATTGCGTGGGAGTAAGCCATGTTGGCATTCTCAGAATCGTTCATCTTAGCCAAGAAGTCACCCTTCAGGCGAAAGATCTCGGCTTTGTTCTTCACAGGGAAGTACTCGAGATTTGTGCTATTGATCAAGTTCATACCGCTGGTCAGCTCTCCTTTCATCTCCAAGTAAGCCTTCGCCTGCTCTCTAATCTTCACAAATGCCTCCTGTACTTCCATCGTAGAGTGCCCATACATTTTTTCGAGAATGGACACACAGACTTCCTGAAGGCCCTGTTTGCGAGCAATACGAGCCAACTTATTGACATTCCAAGCCTTGTCACGGTACCCAAGGTGGTGCAACTGTGGATTAGTGGAAGCAAAGTCCTTGAAATTATCAATAACCACGTTGTAGATCTCGTTTCTCCATTGCAGCAAGTCGCACCACACCGAGAGATTGTCCCACTCGTTAGGGGTTCTCAACCGCCATGTCTCAAGTATATCTTTCAACTCCACATAGCTGTTATGAACTGTTGCTCCTGAAGCTGCAGGACTGCCCGAGTGGGATGACTGTTTGTTACCATTAGCGATGTCAACAAGTATCCTAGAAGACTCTTGTACTTCAACCAACTGCTGGAACTGCTGCAAGAGCGGGGTCCTCGACTGTACAGACATGTCTGGCAGCTGCCACCAACGCTCGAGGGCTAGCTCCAACCCTCTCCCTACAACAGTTTCAGCCTCTGTTGAGCCACTGCTCGGGCTCTTGTCGTGGAGTGCAAAAAACGCTTGGATGAGACGAAGCTTGGGGGTTTCTTCTACTTGGGCCTTGGAGATCACGTCTTTAAGGCCCGCCCAATCTGGAATCTTCCACAGACAGTCGAGAAGGATCTCGTAGTTCTCCACATTCTTCCCAAAGTCTGCCAACGCATCCCACTGACTCAGCTGGCTGGCACAGTAGAGCCAGTGCTCTTCCCAGAGGCACATCTCCGCCTTGGGCACTGCGTTGTTGTAAGTGCCCTGGGTTGCTTTGATCATGGCCTGGTAGAAGAGATCCTGCGCCTGCTGCCAGTACCCATGCTGAACCAATGAGAGACCAGCACGTGTCTCTGCAGTGATTGACCTCTTCTTCCAGAGCCCGCACCTCATGTCTTCTTCATTAAGGAGCCGGTAGAGCTCAGCCAGGGACTCGCAGCACTTAGTGTCATTGGTGAACCACATGACATGGTTCTCCAACAAGGAGAGAGAGATGCTCCAGGAGTTGTAGGTTTTGCCAATGTACTTGATCAAATCGCTGGGCATGCGAGGTTGAGGGTGGCTGAGATGAAGGCCTTCTATGAGGGCTTGCACGACATTGGGCCGGCTGGCTTGCTGCTTCTTGTGGTAGTCCTTAGACAATAGGGCTATCATGGGCTTGGCGAGCTGAGTTTGTTCTTCCTTCTGCAAAGTTACCCAGACGATTGGAAACACTAAAACCCACAAATGGTAGGCGACATTTGCATCCGTGTGTGCCAGTTCTCTCAGTGGAACTATAAGGTCGGATACCTGGAGGAAACCAAAGTATAGATGTGGATCAGGTAATGCGGACAGTTTGCTGAAAGTAATGTAGGGTTTGGCATGTCAAATTAAGGTAGTACGGTCAAATTCAACTATGACAGTGTTAACTTCAACTATCCATAGGTTAAATTTTCCGTCATACATTGGATCCAACTATACTAGTTGGCATTAAAGCAATGACAGATTGGTTATCCCTACGTATCAGGTGATGTGATACGTTAATGTCAATTGACTGTTCGAGTCATTGACATCATGAACCGTTCAAACTCTAAGAAAATTTCTGTTAACGTCATCATAACTGGCAACTAGGCCAGGTGACATTGACAGAGGTTGATGATTTGTCACTAGAATTTTACCAATTAGTCTGCTGATGTCAACTGTCACCCCATCATGACAACATCTACCGCCATCATCAACCACCCTAAAATATATCAACCTCAATGAGTGTGGACGATGTTGAAGATAAGTCCCAGACTCTAATAATCCATGCCATTTTGATTCACATATTTTTTTGAGAATCTTGCCTTGTCAGCAACCTTTCGCACAACTTCATCAACATCAAGGGCACTCATCAAAGTCGACGATGGCCAATGACGGTGATGGTCGACGACTACTAAACCCTTCATAAAAAGTGTGAATTTCACCTGAAGTCTTCCCATTTCATTTAAAAACTGTGTGTGTTTGGAGATAAGTGTTTCGAAGGCCATCACATCCTCTTCGGACCGGTCAGGAGCCTCCGAAACAGTCTGCTGTGCTGCAGATGAGGGTGATATGAGAGGAGGAATGCGAGCAGAGGTAGGGGCCAAATTGATGGGCTCGTCCTCCACTAGAATGGCAAGCAGCAGATCAAGTCCCTGCTTCAACCAGAAACAATCGCTCACAGCTTCCCAATCCTGCTGCTGAATGATGAACTGAAGACGCACAAACAGTGTCTTGTCAATAGCATCGTGGTATAACAAGAAGAAACGCTGCCTCATTTCTGGATCCTTGGCCCGTAACCCAAGCATGAACTGCCTCTCCACCTTCTCAAAGGCTTCATGGCGAAGGACCGGTGGATACCTGTCAAGAATGAAAAAAATAAGCTGCAATTCAACCAAGTATGAACAAAGTCGCTTACCTGTTCGAGTCAGCACACACTCCATAAAGAAGCTGCAGGAATTTTCCGTCCCACTCTTCCCCAGCGCTCGAGGAAAAGCTCTGGCGTTCGACCTGAGAGAGCTTCTGCAAGTAGGCGATGGTCTCTTTCTGGGTAAGAGTTGGGTTTGACAAAGATTGCGCAGTTGACTTAGAACCATCTTCAATCCATAGTTTTATGGAGTCGAGTATGGTCAAAAGAATGCTGTGATCGGTGCTTTTTTCTGAAAGCAGAGCGTGCAGTATTTGACTCATCGACCTTTTGGAATCAGGGGATTGCATTACCCTTCCACTGATGAGTTTTAGACAGGATTTCATGTTGGAGACAACAGAGGCAGAGTCCGAGGCAGCTTGAGATCTTACCAAAGTATCTACTTCAGGTTTTTGACCCTGAAAAAGTGCAAAACCAATAACTCAAATGATAAATAGACAGGGAAAATTATTTCTACATCAGGGCTCTGGGATTCGGTCAGATAGAGACAGAATATTTCCCGATCAAAGATTTTATTGACCACATAAGTCGACCCTGCTTGGGGCCAATGGGCCAATCCAATCAATGGGCTCAATTTGATCGAATGGTTCGTTTGACAGAACAGATATGTCCGTCCAATCAGAAGTGGCCATGAGCCACTACCAGGTCCAGATTGCATCAGATCATATTGAGCCAAACCTAATGAAGTATTCGATTGTTCCAACAGATCTGATCGCAATAGATCAATCACATGGACCACATCTTGACCGGATCCAATGGGCCAATTAGACCAGTCCAATGTCCGATCCAATCAATCCGATCTAATCTCCAAGCCCTATTCTCCCTTTACAAATGTGATCTAAGGGTCTTGTAATCGGGTAGCCATTATAAAAATTGCAGCTCGGAACTCATTTTCAAGAAGAAACAAAGCATCTAAAGGTTTATTACTCAGGGCTAATGAAAATCAAACGAAAATCCAATAATTAAATAAGATACGAGGAAAGAAGAGCATAAATGAAAAGTCCCACCTGTCTGACATGGGAACCGGACGATGGTCCCATGTCCCGCATCAGACGCTGAAGGACGCGAACAAATGGAACTATGAATGGATCGATGAAATTGGGCTGCACTTCTGCCAAGCTCTTCACAACAAAGAGTATAAAGTTTATAACCGCATTAGCAGAGGTAACTTCAAGAGATATTTGAGGTGCAGTCACTGCAGCGAGATGCTTCTGTATAAGATCTTCGATCCTTTGATAAAGAACTTTAACATCCTGAGGCGTGTCACTGGAGTCGAGAGGGAAGGCACTGAAGACCATTTTTAATAACGAGCACAGAGACTTCCCGGCGTCCAACATTTTGCTGTTGAAGCAGGGTTCGAGTATCTACACAGGTACATTTCAAGAACATTGAATTACTCGGTCAAAGTTGTGCAAAGGAGTTCTGACAAAAACAGGGGAAAAACGTGCCTGGGCGATGTGATTTATATTGTTGCGGATAAAAAGCTGTGGCTGCTTCTCCAGTGCCCTGTTCATCACATCCAGACCTTGCGCTAGAGCTGCAGCAGGGTCCCTCGACTGAGATGGCTGCATACTTCCCAGTATCTTCTCCAAATAGTTGAATTTAACATTTGCATTGGGCCAAACCTCCAGAGCAGTTGAAAGTAGTTCCAGCGCATTATTATACATCGCTATGGATTCCTTATCTTTGAGCTCTATAACCAAAGAGACCTGGGCAGTTGATGAAAAGATAATTCGACTTCAACTTATAAATGAACGGGAAAGCTGACAATGACAACTGACTGAGAGAAAATTGCTATTTTCAGTTAGACCCACAATAAATCAGCAACATGTCTATTCAATCAAGTAGAACTACAAATATGGAAAGGCCAGGGCCATTTCTTACCAAATGGCAAGAGTATCAGTTTAAGATAAGTCAGATTTCATGGAAGATAAGAGGTAGGACCACCATCGAAGGGGACAAGAATGCATGTAGTGTGACATCGAACGTTGGCAATGCACGTTATGAGACAGACGATGAGAAAACCATATGAGCCAAAAATTCATCGTTTTAGATAAAATTAACGAGCAAATAAACAAACCTATGAGCCAAAAAATCGTATAGGATTTAGAAGAAACTGATTGTATAACGATGTTCAGCATAAAGAAAATAAACAAACAAAATGTGCTATAAATCACTATTAGGTTCTAGTTCAGCAAAACACAGTTTCAAGACCCAAAATTATCACAACGCGGTTTCAAGGGCTAAACACAAAATAAACAACAACGAAGTATTGGTAAATGAGAAAATAAAACAAAAATTTTTAAAGAAACCCACTCTGATGAGAAAGTTTATAATCATTTCCTCCATTGCAGCGTTGGGTTTGTACTCCTCATCCACATGACCAGTAGAACCTGGAGTTTCAATGTTGCTGATAGACGACCCGCCAGGGGACATGATGCATAGAGACTGCAAACCCGGCTCAACCTTCACTCGTTTGGTAAGTTCATCAGGAAAAGAAGAAACATCAGAAGGACGCTTTGGATCAGAAACGACCGAAGCAGAGCTGTAAACATCAGCAACTAGGGCATGTCCTTCTCTATCGGGCATAGTTTTTGCCTCGCTCTGCCTCTGCTTTTCCCAGGAAACAACCAATCCAGCGAGTTTGATTGCAAGCCTCCTATTTTCCGTGGTGTTAGTAAAGGGTAGCCCAAGTCGACTAAGAGAGTTCACCATTTGGGGAACAAATTGAGCTCTACAGCTGTAGAAGAGGTCTGAATGGCGTACGATGAGCTGGAATATATGAATTAAATTGGGTATCGAGTGACCTTCTTCAACGAGGATCTTCTTTGTGTAGCGAATCCAAATAGGCACGCGAGAATCTCCCGGAGGAAGTCTTCTTGGCAGCGCCGGCATTAGTATGTCAAGAGCCTGCCGGACGAGCATCCTATTTTCTGGTTGACAAGTTCTCAAAAGAGCGATAAATACCTTTGAGAAAAAGGCAAAGTGTTAGTACAAGATTAAAGAGTAAATCAAACTAAAGTGTCCCTACATCCACCTCCAAGAAAATTATTAATTATTACACTGCCGAGTCAAAAATTAAATGAATTATGTCAAAAAAGGGATCCTCATAATTTATTTATTTTTTTCTGTTCCAGCTTAACAAGGAACTGGAACAGAACAATGAAAAGAAGAATAAAATTAAAGAAAGGAAAAGGGAAAAGGAAAAATTAAGATTAATGTCTCTTTGTTCCGAGAGAAGTACAGAGATGTTGCAACTCAGCAGCTAGACAAAAATATAGGACGACTGTAAACGTAAATCTTAGTTGTAATCAGGTGAATACCTGAAGAATAATTTTTTCAGGAGCCTGATATGCCTCCAGAAAGTGACAGACGTTAACAAACGCCCACTGTTTGCTGGAATTATCTTCTCGTTTGAGATGGTTCCAACCAAACTTAATTAGTTCCTTGCGATGATGAACGAGATCACTTTGTAGATGTTTAAGGAGTAGCGTAGCAAGCTGTAAAAGTTCGACTCGCATTGGCTCATCATATTCCGCACTAATCTGCAACATAAAGAACTAATGCCCATTGACAAGCTGACAGAAAAATATATATAAATCAAAAAAATCGAACATCTCTGTAGACAACCTCTTCGGGGGGATCAAGAAGCTTCTCCACTATGGTTTTCAGAATTGCAGGATCGACGACATCAGATTTCATATTTTTCTGAAATGCATCACTTAGCATCGGAAGAATCAGTATTTGCATAGAGACAACTAACTGATCTTGCCCCAACAGTTTTGATTGGAAAAGATTCAGAAAGTGCAAGAGAATTGTCTTCCTTAAGTTTGGAGCATAACCGCAAGCAACCTGAAAAAATTGTACACAACACATGGATGCAGAAACAGAGAAAGTAATTTATTTCCCGATAAAATATGACAGATGAAGTTAACTATGGCGGCACCAATATGCCAAGAAACACCAACATGAATTGAATTTTAGTTTTCAATAACAGCAAGGAACCTTCGCTGACAGTTCCTTCTGTGTTAGGACAAACGAACGATAACGCAATCCATTGACTTTTCTTTGTGCATGTACATCGCAAATCATATATTGAGGTTATGTCTCCTAGCTTTATGGAGAATGAGACAACTAAGTTTGGATACTGCCAGGGAAAGAAATAAAGTAAATTATCAACTACTGAGGAAACAAATAATTTTTCAATCAGACGTTAAGAAAAATATGGATATAGTAGGAAGCCTAAAATGACTAGAGTCGGTAAATATTACAAAATCGATACAATAAAATTTGTAATCATTCGAATTTACAAAATTGGACAGAATATTAAAGAAAATCAAATTGTGTTCTACCAACCTCAATTATAACTCAAGAGCAAAGTGCGCTAACAAAATAAATTCACAAAATGTAACCAAAATCATAATTCGAATTCATCAATTAAAAGATGATTAACTATTAATAAGCTCATCAAAAGAATGAAACTAGACAAGTGAAGTAATAGTCACCAGATAAATATTTTTCTTTTTTGAATTACCAGCTTAATATTTGGTACAATGGGCAATTAGCTTATAACGTGAAACAATTTTGATCAAAAATTAAGATTGATATCCAACATTTCCATTACGGATTGTATGTCACTGTAAGGGTTTAAATCGATACTAATACTCTGAACAGTTAAAACAAGTAAAAGAGTTCTCTAAATGAACGACAGGATTAGTCAATCCTAGATAGAAAAAGAGTGAGCACTAAACTCTCAAAGAGGCATACCTCTGTTGTATAAAATCCCTTAAGGAAATCATAATCTATACATGTGCGGTGGAGAAAAATCGAAAGCATATCAAATAGGACGCCAACTTCAGACTTGTCATGGCGCAGGTAATTCAGGAAGCATTTAACAAGCCATTTGCTTTCTTTTACCTGTGAACATTAAAAAGAAATATGTACCAGAGGATCAGAGGAAATAAAAGTTAATGGAAGCGAAATCCAAAAGAAGCAAAAAGATTCATGTCAAAAATCAATCGGCATGTGTTCCCAATCTCCAATCCACAACAGGTAGATTTATAGGACATACACAAACACATACTTCACAAGCGGTACATTTATCGAATTCAAAATGAATTCGACCATGGAAATGCTCCAAGTCCATTGATTTTAGCAATTAAAACTAGGATATTCAATGTAGCAAGAAAATCATGACTGTAGGAAACAACAGGTACTTAAAATAGACGCCGATTGACATATTAAGAAGTCAAATTTAAGCAATTAACTTCACAAAGAGAAGAACTTTCCCACATTTATACTCAAAGATCATGTGAGTAAGAGATGGTATGCACTCACTTGTACCAAACTTAACTCTTGCTCATTCTGCAGGCGAGCTATTCTTCCAGGTGACTTCCAAATAAAAACCAGTGCGTCAAAAACTATTCTGTTATGATGCAACCACTCTGGCATCAACTTAACCAACGAACAGATAAGGCTGAGTCCATGAAAATAAGAAATTGAACCAGAGCCTTGGGTGGCCTGTTGAGACTCAAAGCCTTCAGATATTGTTCCAAGAGATTCCTCCTGCGACGAAGAGCCACCCTGAACAACAGATGCGTCGACTGTACGAGAGAATTCTGGAAATGCTTTCTCCAGAATCTTGGTTGGTGACTTTGCAAGCTCCTCCCGGAGTGGTTCACCAGCATCAGAACGTATAATATCAATGAACCTAAACTCAAAGCAATATAGTATTTATATCATTAGTAAGGACGACGAAAAGGAAATGATTAATTGATAAGAGTAGATTGTCAAATTAAAAATACATCCTCACCGTCTGAAATATTTAGGCAGATTCAACCGAGAAAGAAAGTAGTCGACAGCGTCCGTTGCATATCTATTTAAAAACTTTGTAAGTGGAAGGATATAGGGGCTGTTTATTTCACTGTATAGCTGTCCAGGTGGAAGAGCTCCTTCAAGGTCAATTGTTATAGTGACGAGATCATCTAGAAACTTGCCAGCCGCCGGGGGGAGCAGGTGAAAAAGCTCTATCATTGCTGCATGAAGAAGAAAATAATCTATAACATCTCGAAACGCAGGGGACACACAAAAAAATGATTACCTGCAGCAACCTTAGGCTCATCCCCAACCTTCCAAGATTTCTGACTCTGAGCTAATTTTTCTGGTTCTAACCATTTTTTTAAGTGGTCCAGAAGCTTGGCACCAAGGGTTACATTGAACCAGTTAGATAGAAGTTCAAGAAGACGTGCTAAGCCTTGCAGCAGTGGCATAGTAAGGCTCTTTGTATGGGCTAAGTTAACTAGAATAGGCCGAAGACTATTTTGTAACAATTCCTTGGGCATTCTTTGCTGCTGAATAACCTGCTAAACAAGAAGATTTCAGCTTGCAACTAAAATGAACATTTCATGAAAAGAATATGGATGGAACCTGATAAATCAGGAACCTCACAGGACACTTCAATCAAGGAACTCGATAAACATTAGAGAGGAAACGCTGGTAATTCTAAGGGGTTCACTGGAATTGGTTGCTGAGAAAAACGACAGGAGAGGGTCGAAGACAGCCGCAGGGAAGTCTTGAGAGAGAAGCGACTTATGTGGGGTTTTACGGTTACGGAAAAACCTAACGCACAGTTAACTTTTCTGAGTTGGCCCTAAAATAGCTCCATCATTTCCCCGTTAATTCATTGGATAATGGAATAGACCAACCACCCATCAGTCTCTTATTGTCCCCGGAAAATAATTCCAATCACAAATTAACTATCCAAATAGTCCTAAATCAAGAAGTATTCTAAATACTTATGCCATTTCATATCGGGGGAATTTCCCCCTCACAGAAAGATAGGCGTATGCTACCTCATCCCACCCTCCCACGTCCATTAAACTGTATTTACCCACAAATGAAAGAATTCGCAATCAAAATTCTTAGAAAGAAAGTCAAGATTGACCGGAGAGCTACTTACCACGCGAAGTCCTTCCTTTGCAACGGCAACAATTTCAGGGGTGCGGCAAGTCAAAGACTTAAAAAACATAGAAATTACTTTTGCACGAAGGTCTGCATGATTAGGCGTTTTGAAGTCCGCCCAGACCATTGCCGTGCAGAGGAGTTGAATACAAGCCGTACGAAGTTTGTTAAGCGTTGTCACAACCTTTGGATTTATAAACTTAACGACCCAAACTGTCTCATCTGCATCTGCTATCTGTAGGGCATCTTGCAAAAAGCTCACCAACTCTGGAGTCAACTTAAGCAACGGAGGTCGCAAGGCCAGGCAGAAGTTCATCGCTGTGACAGTCCCAACCTGACATTATATCATAACGATGTAACTATATACATTTCAGAAAAATAAACATGATATTCACAACTCCAACAGATATTATGAGTAAACGTAAAAGAAAAGATACCTGTTGCTCAATGTTTTTCAAGCGTAAAGGACGCATTATGAGAGGCTGAAGCAAAGGCTGGTACAATGGCTCAAGCAGCTCAGACACTTCACTGCCAGTCCGATTGGCCAGAAAGGAGAGGCAAGACTGGACATTTTTCCTCACAGAAATCGACGCATTAGGATTAAATAGCTCAGACGCAAGAAATTCAACAACGCCTTGAAAATTTTGCCGTCGGAACTCATTAATTGCCTCGTCAGCATTATCCACCACCCGAAGAACATGATTAAGAACCTGACTGGTCTCTTCCTGCTCCTTATTGGCGTGAGAGGGAAGTCTTTTAAGAACATAAACAAGGGCGCGAACTATCCTCACCAAAAACACACAAATGGTTTCAACAGGAACTTTGTTAACAAGGGCTCCGAGTCCCATAACACCACCAATTTGAGCTTGCCATGTACAACCATAACAGCAATGTAACAGACGAGGCAAAAGCTGTTCAAAAACAGGGATCCTGAGCCCAGGTTGCAAATAAGACACATTCAAAGAAGGACTGGAAACCATCAAGGGATTACTGGAAAGTCCTTTAGGGTTGACTGCGCCAGAGTGCTTGGAGCGCACAAGAAGAATAATAGTTTCAACAAACAAATTGAGGGCTCGAAGAGAGGCGTTTGCATGTTGTCTGTTGTCACCGGCCAGGACTTCCACCAGAGCATCCAAAAATATCAATGGATCTAACTCTTTAAGGTTGAAACTCATAGTTGTTCTTGGCCTTGAACTAGGGTAATTACTTGGTCCAAAAGTTGATGAACCAAGCTGTTGTTGAACATTTG
Source organism: Wolffia australiana (assembly GCF_029677425.1). Lineage (NCBI taxonomy): Eukaryota > Viridiplantae > Streptophyta > Magnoliopsida > Alismatales > Araceae > Wolffia > Wolffia australiana. Next base: position 6,476,187 of record NC_135852.1, on the reverse strand, counting down.
TCCCCGACGCATTCACAATAGGACCATCAACATGAAATATCATGGCAAAATGATGACAGACATTTTCTAAAAAATCATCGTTTGGGGTGGCAAGATCTGCTTCGGCACTTGCAGCAATAACAGTCATCAAAAGAGTCTTGAAGACGGTTTTTTCAGCCATAAGCTGAGTCTTTGTCTTCACTCCTAAGTCAAGCTGCCAAATAAAAAAATTAAGAAAAAGTAGATTCTAGAAGTAGCTATAAATATTGTTTCATTAGTATTTTGTAGCGCTCATCAGAAAGACAAGAGTAAATAAATCATGGACGTTTTAACTCCCCACGTTCCTGTAAGCAGATACTGAACCTCTAGCAATTTAAAACATAGCGTTGTGGGTACACGGATTCAAGACAGGAAAATAGAAGTCCTTAACAAATAACTTTTATATGATAAAAGTTCTGAAATTTGGCAACATAGATCTATAATTGCTAATATTCATTAATATTTTTTATGAAGAAATTAATACTCATTAACAATAAGTTAAAGAGAAAAGAAATGATTAATGTTCGTGTGACACAGCCAAGCACATCACATCAGTATAAATCTCTCATTAACTGGTTCCCCAATGGTCTTAGAACCATCGTAGAGACAAAAGGGTTCTCCAGCTTACAAATCGTCCTAAGAATCATCTTTGGACGAATATCTGACAGTTCAGAGAACATTTACGAAAGCATATCCTCAAAAGGAAGGAAATTTTATTGCACATGTGGCGCAAAAGGAATCGGAGAAAAAACTCATAAAAAAATACAAATATCCAAGGTTGTTTCCTATATAAAATCACCACGTGCAAAGATCTAGCCATAGTGGCAACACTGAAAATACCAGACTATCTCACCGTAAAAAAGGACTAAAGAAATTTATTTGTTGGGACAGATCCGATAATTTATTTCAATGGTACAAAATATACGCCCAGGATTTTCACTCCAATTTGGAGCGGACTAATCTAACTATTGAGCAAAACAAGAGACAAATATCAATCCACATTTTTTTGAAGAAAAATATCAATACATATTTACTCCTACAGAAGAATAGAGAGGAACAGAGGGACAGCTAAAAATAACTCTCATTACATGCATGCTGACCTAGAGGAATAGCTGCGCAAAAAGGAAACTTAAAAGAACAAAAAACAGCAACCCATAAAAGGCAGGGACTATAACATACCTTCATGGAAGGTCCATCAGTACGACGCCGCGCAGGATCCACCGCAGATAACAACAATGAACCTAGATGTCTTGGATTCGCACTCTCCCCAGGGATATTAATAGATAAATTTAAAAGGGAAACAAGGCAAACTCGAACAAATCTCAGTGCCTGCTTCCTGTAAAATGGATCTACACTACCATTGTTCAGCATGACCGTCGCGACAGCTAAGTGTATGCAACGATCTAGAGGGACTAAGAAGGGTGTTGATGGCTCAAAAGTAAGAATCAAACGAAGCCCATGCTCAGGATTCTCCTTGCAGTCCAGAGAAAGGGGTTCCTTCAGAAATCGCCTGTTTCGGCCTCCCAATTTTCCAAGTAGCTGAAGAGATTTTGCCCCCCAAGGGTACGGAGGTGGCCTTAAGTGCGACCATAAGGCTAGAATAACCTCAGACATGACATTGGCCATATTGGGTTCCAAAAAGTCAGGATTCAAGCTATCAACCCAATATTCCAGTGTTCTTAGGCCCAAGCTTACAAGATCATCGTTCCCTTTCAAAGCATAAACTAGAGGCCTGTGCAGACGCGGAAGATGAGGAAGCAATGAACTCAAGCGGGCAGGTAATGTCAAGCAGAGTTCCAGAACAAGGTCTCTCATATCGTCCCCGTTTGGTCCTTCAAGCATAGCTAATAGCATATTGAGACAGGGTTGCAATAATGAAACTAGATCTCTCAGAAGGCTGTCAAATTTCCCTCCACTAAGCGCTCGGAACATGTTCCTGAGTAGTTGCATATATCCCAAAGGATTATCCACTTCCATTGCATTCCTCATGCAAACTTCCATAATAACAGCAACGTGAGGCTGAAGGATACGCTCACATTCAGCTGAAGCTTTACTGACTGCAATGAATACAAAACGAAACAATTGCAGTACGAGTTTAGCTGAAGGAGTGTCGGGTTGCTTTAGAGTATCAAGTTTGCTGCTGACAAGGAAATTGACCAAAACGTCAGCAAAGGGCCTTAGAACCTTTGGAACTTGAGAGAGGGCAGAAAAAATATGAAGCAGCTGAGTACTGGTGCACATGCATTCGAAAAGATGAGGCATACAGAGCGAGAACATATCCATTAAATCACGAGGCTCCATTATGGTTAATATCTGAGAGAAATGTTGTATCATTTCTCTCTCCTCATTCTTTTCCTTGAAGACAGCTAAGCAATGAACACCGTTCTTTAAGACACCAGAGGCTTTCCTTACCTGTGAAAAGTTATCTCGTTGAAGTCTTCAGAGTGTTACCAACACGATGAAAGGAATAAAAATTGATATTCAATTGGAAATACCTCATCTTCCCTCATGCCCTTAAATATTTGAGGCATGCCTGAACTAGAGGGAGATGCCGGCACTTGTGAATGCATACCCTGAGATAAAGAATGTTTTATAAAGAAAGATTGCAATGTCATGAAGACTGCTTAAGAGTATGAGTGTGAAGAGAGAGAGAGAGTGGAGAGGAGAGATGACCTGAGATCTTGGAATATTAGCATTGGTAATGCTCCAAACTATCGTTTTCATTCCTGAAAAATGTAATGCGACGTAAATAGTCAATCGACACGAAAAAGTCACAGTGGCTGAGATGGAAAAACCGATATCAAGGATAGAAATGATGAGAAAGCGTAAACTTCTTGGAGACCAGAGCTATAAACAAAAATTATTTTTTTTAATAAATCAAAAAATGTCGTAGAATCAATCATGTTTAATTTCTGGCAGACTACAGCGCAAAAAAAAATGGTCTTTGATGTCGTAGAAACGAATATAACATAAATAAAGGTCTTAAATTGACTCACAGTCCAAAGAAAATGCTCGCTGCCCTCGTCATGGAGAAAAAAGCAAGCTAATTAAAGGGGGAAAGCCACAATAACTCAAAAATGATTTCCAAATAGGCTGACTCACAATGTGAAATGAAATGCATGCTAAGAATAAAGTCGACTCATTAGACTAGGCAAAGCAAACAGAACACAAGATCATTTCATTTTCTTTTGAAAAATGATTTAAGGCAGTCACCTGACAAAGAGGTAACATATGATAATTTCATGACATCACATAGCCTCAAGCTTACTCCCTTCACTTAGAAGCTTAGATTTCTTAGTTTGCAGAACAGCAATCGACGCATGCCATGATAGTGGGAGCCGGATGGTTATAAACATGTTCATGATAAAGCTCCAATGATTGAATCCAACAATCTACCAGGATAATTTGTAGATTTAAATTCCGTTTCTTACCCATGACAAGAGTTCTAACAAGATGCCTGCAGTCACTGAGTTCCTTGACATATTCAGGAGGCGAGGAGTGGCTCATTATTGACTGCGGGAAACAAGGATAGAATGGTTGAGCATGAGGACAAATAGAAATGAAAAGCTGTATGGATGAAATGCAACAGGGTCTGCGAAAGAAGTTTAACTTGCAATCCATTAACTTTTAACACCGAACAGAAGACATAATATAGATCAAGAAACCGATGAAATGTAAATTCATAAATAAACAAGAAGCTTTATCGCATAGTCCTGGGTAGAAGAAAATAGCACATACAGCATCCTCTCTCAGAGATGGATGACAAGAGTCGATCATTGAAATTCAATGCAGTCGAAATGAAATGGATAAAAGTATCTCTCAGAAATTTTGATGGCCAATCGCGAGATTGACTGAACAAAGGTGCAGATTTAAAAACTTTGATACATAACCGAGAAAAGATTTAAGTCAATGCCCAGACATAATAGCCTTGAATTTTTCTGAAACGTCATGGACGGACAGAATATGGGTATATGATTATCACTGATGTTCTACAAATAACTCAAAAGATGGATATTGACGGACATCATTATTATCATTTTTTTCACTATTAGCAGACTTAAAAGAGAATGTGGGCATATAATATCATTAATATAATCATAAACGGCACTAGAGGATGGATCCAAGTTTGCAGAAATCGCTAAGCACCTGGTTACAGTGCATTTCTCAGGAAGGAACGAGACATAATTCGGAAATGTCTGACATAAGCTTAAGATAATGTTGACGTTCTTTTGAAAACTTCCAGCTCTAAAAAACGTCTGACATCCCTACTAAAAGATCATCAAAACATGTCCAGGATTATATGATAAAGAATTGTCTCTTGGGAAGATTAGCCCTATGTTTCTTTTAAACGACAATCCAATTGATTTCCTCAACAACTTAAAGACAGAATGTAATCAAGTGAAACGAGTAGAATTGACTTCTTATGATCTAGATACACTGTTAATTAGAGCTTATGCAAGGAGGTTTATTTGGAAAGCGAGTATTCCTATTTCTTTTGACAGTATGACTCTGGAGATATAATAAAGGTAGTTATTCATGCCAATGAAATCATTTACGAAAAAAAAAAATGCGAAACTTTAATTGACATCAGAAAGGTCTCGGAGCAATGATATAGAAGACACAGGCTATGAAATACGTAGTACACTGAACGAAAATTAACTGAGATATTAGATCAAAAAGAAAGGGGACGTCAACATACTAATAAGAAAAAAACACAAGAGACACAACAGTTGAAGTCAAGGAACCACAAAAGCAAGAAATGTTTTCCGCATAACTTCATAAAGAGTTTCTTCAGAAAAAAAACTTCATAGAGAGGGACTTGGAGATAGACCTCAAGAGTTGCCTTAGGGGGAGCATATTGATCCTTTACTGCCTCAGCGCCTTCAAGCAACTGATTCAATCATAGGAAGATAATATAAATAGATAACAAAGAATGCACAATATTAAAAATATTGAGGACAACATCAAGGGTACAAATTAATGCTTTAATGAAAGCTAAATAAAGATGGTCTTTGTTGAATGTACGGGCATAATAAGCCCAAAAATACTGTAAAATGTATAGGGTCTAAAATAAAGGCCCATTTTGTACTATCGGGTCCATATGGCCCATTACCCAATTTGTTATTACAAATCGGGTAAGTGATAACGGCTAGTTAAAGACTAGCCGTTCTAACTAGCCATTACTAACGGCTAGTTATTACCCTATAAAAGGGTTGCAATTTGTACTGTTTTTACCTGAATATATTTTACTATTTCTCTCTCTCTCTCTCAGCTTCAGAAGAATTGTCATGGTATCAGAGCAGGCTTGTGATCGCCTGTGATTGTTGGAAACTGAAGCTCAAAGGCCGCTGCTAAGGAGAAGTTCATCCCACGGGAGGATCTTCTTCTAGATTGTTGGAGCTAAAGTCCACATTATAAGAAGTCTTTTTCGCTGGTTTTATGGCAGACGAAGCTGCAAAGATTTCTTCTCAGGTGGTGTCATCAGGCCATCAGATTCTGTTCGCCGATAGATGGCTCACTCAATTTCCAGTGATTGCCAAATGCAATATATTCAACGGAAACAATCTCCTGTTATGGGAGAGGGATATCCAGGCAGTATTGAAGCCCCGGAAACTCACTCATCATCTCTCAGAAGATCGTCCGTGTGAGACTCATCCAAGTTATCCAAAATGGATAACAGAGGAGGAGTTTATTTTTGCATGGATGCTAGATTCTATTGCATCCGAGCAGTTAACCAGTCTCTCTTATTATGGAACAGCGAAGTCATTGTGGGAAGCAATCCATCGAAGCCATTCTAAAAAGAATGACAAGACAAAGATCATTGAGCTTATTGTAAAGCCTACACTCTCAAGCAAGGAGATATGGATGTCCTAACTCAAACAAGCTGAGGGATATTCATAATGAGTTGGATCACTGCAGACCACCATCTACAGACCCAGTTGCCAGAGCCCATGAAGCTACAAATCGACTGTGTCAGTTCTTACAAGGGCTCAGACCTGAGTTCGAGATAATCAGGAGTCAATTATACAACAGGGAGGAAGAGCCCACGTTCGACCAGGCAGTGTCCACAGCCATGCAAGAAGAGAGTCGTCTGAATGCAACTCGTGGAGTCATTGAGAATACAGCCTATGTTACAAAAAACCAGCATTCTGCTGGCACTACTGTTACCGAAAAAGTCAACCGAGATGAATTGGTGTGCAACTACAGCAAGAAAAAGGGCCATATCAAAGATAAATGCTGGAAGCTCCATGGAAAGCCTCCACACATTGCCAGAGCCTACCTAGCCCAACAAGGAGCAATCAATTCAGATAATCTTCCTTCAGCCCAGGACCTCCATAAGATGATCCAGGAATTCCAGAATTTGAAGTCAATCATCTCTGGTGGTGCTGTCATTGGATCAACATCCATGGCTAATACAGGTAAAGGGGAAATACTTACTCATATTACTTTGTTTACTAGGAATCCAGAAAAAGCCTGGATCCTAGACTCAGGAGCAACAGAGCATATGTCATCTAGAAGAGAAATCTTTATAACATATGAGAAGATTGCTCCTGGAAAACATGTTCAAACTGCTGATGGCACACTACTTCCAGTAGTTGGCATTGGTAGTCTGAACATCCAACCCATTGGTGAAATAACTAATGTGTTACATGTCCCAAAATTATTTGTAAGTCTAGTTTCAGTACAACACCTTGCAAAGATGAGGGAGTATAATATACTATTTGACAATTTGGATGCCTATTTATGACATAAGGACCTCGGTTGGAAGATCGGACTAGCTAAAGTTCAACAAGGACTCTACTATCTACCTTGGACGTTGCCTAGCACCCTGATAAGCGATGAACCCAAGGTGGCAGCAATATCATCTCAAGCCTCTATTATGGAGATCCATCAAAGAATGGGTCATCCTTCTTTTCATCTTCTGAAACACATGTACCCATACCTGTTTAAGGATATTTTGGTGGAACATATTATTTGTGAAGCTTGTCAATTAGGAAAATTCAAAAGGGTTTCCTATCCATCAAGTAACACCAGAATGACCAGACCATTCCAAAACATCCATTGTGATGTATGGGGACCATCCCCTCAACTAGACATACTAGGACATCGATATTTTCTAGTATGTACAGATGATTACAGTCGATACAGTTGGGTATTCTTACTCAAAAATAAGACTGAAGTTACTAAGAACCTGAAAGGACTGTGTAATCTTATCAGAAGACAATTTGGTGACCCAGTCCAAGTATTTAGAACTGACAATGCCAAGGATTTCCTTAACAACGAGCTTATGGAATTCTTCAGATCTGAGGGAATAAGATATGAAACCTCATGTCCTTATACACCACAACAAAATTGGTCTTGCTGAAAGAAAATTAGGGGATATTGTTGACAAGGGGAGAACTCTCCTCATACATGGAAACGTCCCTACAAACCTATGGGGATTTGCAGTAATGACAGCCACTCATCTTATAAATAGACTACCATCTAGAGTTTTAGCATTCAAAAGCCCTTTAGAATTGCTAGAAACACACTACCCAACTGTGAAATTGAAAACTGGTTTACCTGTCAAAATATTTGGATGTGTTGGATATGCATACAACCATACATATAAACAGAATAAATGGTCTACAAAAGGCCTGAAGTGTGTATTTGTTGGATATTCTGTTACTAAAAAGGGATACGAGATGTATCACCCTATTACTCGAAAACATATGGTCACCAAGGATGTAGTATCTCATTTACTTACTAGTGAGAATGATAATCTCACTACCGAAGATAATCTTTCTGAACATGGACCAGATACTATACCTATATCTATTCGTTTGGTCGATTTACATACGGAAGAAAATGAAAATACCAGTGATGACTTAGGCATCTCCAGTAGAACAGATGAAACAATGGAAAACTCAGAAGTCTTACATCTAATATCCCCATGCCCAAAATACTATCAGAGAAAAAAAAAGAAAGGAATAAAGAAGTCACGGACATGGGTGAAGGGGGAGAAGTTTTTAATAAAGGGGGAGTGATCTCTGGAGATGAAGAAAGAGTCACTGATAATGGAGGAAATGATTGGCCGATTGCACTAAGGAAGGGAACTAGAAATTGTTGTGAAACCAATGCCTTATCCAATGGTTAATTATCTAAACTACCAGAAGGTGTCGCCTAGATACAAGGTTTTTCTTACCAAAATCCAAGATATTCCTATCCCAAAATCTCCACAGGAAGCTATGAAAGATGTCAGATGGAAAGAAGCAATGGACGAGGAAATGAAGGCACTAATACAGAACAATACCTGGGAACTTGTGGAACAACCCAAGGATAAAAGAACTGTTGGTTGTAGATGGGTATTTACACTCAAATGTAGATCAGTCGGTAGTCTAGAAAGATATAAGGCTCGACCTGTAGCTAGAGGGTACACTCAAACTTATGGAATTGACTATCAGGAGACATTTGCTCCAGTAGCAAAGATCAACACCATCTGAATCTTACTATCATTGGCAGTCAACCTGGATTGGCCTCCAAACCAGTACGATATAAAAAATGCTTTTCTTCATGGCTACTTAAAAGAAGAGATCTACATGGATGTTCCACCAGGCTATGAAGAAAAAATAAATCAAGGAAAGGTATGCAGACTTTGAAAAGCTTTGTATGGATTAAAGCAATCACCTAGAGCATGGTTTGGAAGATTCACCCAAACCATGAAGAATCTTGGATACAAACAATGTAATGGTGAACACACTATGTTTTTTAAAGAGATGTCTCAAGGACTGATAACAATTTTGATAGTATATGTAGATGATATTATAATTACAGGGAATAATCTAGAAGAAATTAAAAGTCTCGAACAACACTTAGCTAAGAATTTTCGAGTCAAACAATTGGGGCCTCTAAAGTATATCTTAGGAATAGAATTTGCAAGCTCAACTGAAGGAATTTTAATGACACAGCAAAAATATATCTTGGAACTTCTAGAAGAAACAAAGCATATAAATTGCCATACAAATGAAACACCGATTGAAGTTAATCATAAATTAACTATCTATGAGGATGAACCTAGGGTAGATATTAACTCATATCAAAGTATTGTTGGAAAACTCTTATATCTGACAGACCAGATGTCTGTCACCAGACCAGACCAGCGTTTGCTTCCTGTTGTATGACCTGGTTATGCCGCAAGTAGCTCTACTGGAATAAACACTCCGCGGTAGTTGTGATCTTCAGAATCAGACAATTGTAGCACGTAGTTCCACTCGGTCTAGAAGTATAGGAACAAAACATCCAGAAACATAATTCAATCCAAAGAGAATAACGAGAAGGAATAAGAACTTGATATGATTCCGTTGAAAGTTTATGAAAGAAGGAGAAAGAAAGTAGCGACAGGCAGTGAGCCAGCTGGCACTCACCTGTCAAAATAACCACCTTTCTTGAAAGGTAGTTAGTTAGGAAATAAAGAAGCAGTATAAATAAAGGGGGGGAACAAGAAAAAGGGACACGGAGTATCTGGGCCTTTCTTGAGCGGGAATTCTGGAGGAGCTGGAGGCTGCGTTCGGCTAGGGGCTCTCCTGGGATCCGAGGTTGAAGAGAAGCTTGGAGACGACGGCGTGGCTCTTCTTGCAAGACAAGGAGATACAGCGAGCACCTTCTGTAAGCCCTATTTACCACATTTCTTTACCAATTCGATACAGTAGTGTATCAGAACACTCCAACGAGTCTTAGAGAAATTGAACTAGAAGACTGGATATCCGCAGGCGAGACCAGATCGTTTCCCTCCTTGCGATGGCGATGGAACGAGCTAAATTGGCCCTTCCTCCCCGAGAGAATCTCCCCGTAACTAACTCTGTAAAAAAATGCACCCCTCTGCTTCTGCTGTCCCCGCTTTATTCTCTTCGGCTCCCGGTAGTACTCATTCCGTTGAGCGCTCGTACTCCACGCTGTCACGTGACGTGGCTTCTCCCTTCCGTTGTTTGAATTGACAAGTCCTGGGGAGGACTGTATCATTGCTGCCATCCCCGAAGATCACTTGGTCCCTAAGTGGAAAGCTAGGAAATTGGCGCTTGATGACGTCGACATCTTCCCATGTAGCCTCAAATTTTGACCAGAATTCGCATGCCATTTCTTGTAAAACTGTAGGACAAAACACATTCCGAGAATTCCTGCCATTCCAAATCATCAGAGAGGTTAGTAGGAATATCCATCGCTTGTTGACTTTCACCGAGAGCACGACGTAGCTTGGAGACATGGAAAACCGGGTGTAGTTTTACTCCTTATGGTAATTGTAATTTAAAAGCCACCGGCCCTATTTTCTTTAGTATTTTATACTGACCCAAATACTTGGATGACAATTTCTCTGAAGGGCGTTAAGCTAGAGATCTCATACGATAAGGGTGAATCTTTAGATACACTAAATCTCCTTCCTCAAAGTGCACATCTCTCCTTTTTTTGTCGGCCTGATCTTTCATATATAATTGGCCCTTAGCCAATTGAGATTTGAGGGAATTCAGAAATTGATCTCTCTGTTAAGAGATTGTCCAAAGAATCCAAGGGTGATGTCGGGGTGCTATAGCGTAGTAATGTAGGTGGATCTCAACTGTAAACTGCCTTAAAAGGGGTCATCTTAATAGCTGAATAGTAGGAACTGATATAGCTGTACTCTACCCAAGCTATCCACTTGTACCATTGCTCAGGATGATCAGAACAAAAGCATCGCAAGTAACACTCGAGCCCTCTGTTGGTAACCTCTGTTTGTCCATCAGTCTCCGGATGATATGAGGAGCTGAGATGTAGAGTCGTTCCTTGCAGTCTGTGGAATTCTTTCCAAAATGAGCTTATAAATACGCTGCCTCTATCTGATATTATAGAACGGGACACTCCATGCAACCTCACAATCTCCTTTACGAAAGTGAGAGCTATGTCTTGCGAAGAAAACGGATGTTTTATTGCAATGAAATGAGCGTACTTACTCAATCAGTCGATAATTACCAATATACAATTCTACCTGCTCGAATTGGGTAACCCTTCTATAAAATCCATGGCGATATCTTCCCATATTTGGTCCTGTACAGGCAGAGGTTGAAGCAGTCCGACAGGACTCAATGTCGAAGACTTGTGTGTTTGACAGATATGACATGCAGAAACGTATGATTTTATCCGCTTCTTCATTCCCTGCCAATAGAATTGTTGCAGAATTCTTTTATAGGTTTTCAGGAATCCTCCGTGTCCTCCCACCTTGGTATCATGCATTTCCCTCATAATAGTTGGTATAAGTGTTGAAGAACTTGGAATGACTAACCTTCCTTTGTTGGTATTTTCTTGGAGTGTTGTTGACTGCTGTAACAATTTTGGATAACTGCTCGTCTTCTGCAATTTCCTTCTCTAGTTTGTATTTGTCCAACAAGTTTGGAGATAAATCATGCACGGAGCGAGAGAGCACATCTGCTACAACATTGTTCTTCCCAACCTTGTATCTGATTTCAAAGTCGTACCCCATCAGTTTGGAGATCCATTTGTGATATTGCTGAGGAATTCCCATTTGGTCATTGAGGAACTTCAAGGTACACTGATCTGTCGGGATATAGAACTTCTGAAAATAAAGGTAGTGGTTCCATTTCTGAATTGACCACACCACTACTTTATGAGCTCTCTTTCGTAAGTTGACTTCCCCTGAGCAGTCTTGGATAAGGCCTTACTAAAGAAAGAAATGGGGTGTGAGTCTAGTTTAAGTACTGCCCCTACTCCGAAACCTGATGCGTCCGTTTCTACTAAGAAAGGTTTAGAAAAATCTGGGAGTTGTAGTACTGGTGTTGAAGCCATCGCTTGTTTCAAGGTGTGGAAGGCAGTATCTGTATCTGGTTTCCATGTAAAGGCATTCTTTTTTGGTAGGGCTGTGAGTGGTTGAGCCTTGATCACATAATGTTGGACAAATCTCCAGTAATAGTCGGTCAGGCCCAGAAATCCTCTTAGCTGCTTGATGTTGCTCGGTTTTGGTCATTGCTGTATTGCCTCTATTTTTCCTGCATCTGTAGAGACTCCTTGTGCTGATACCCAGTGTCCCAGAAACTCTACCTTGTCTTGATAGAAACTGCATTTCTTCACATTAATGTACCATTGATTAACCATAAGGATATTCATAACCCTTTTGATATGCTCTTCATGTTCAGTCAGACTCTTACTGTAAATTAAGATGTCATCAAAGAATACTAACACAAAACGCCTCAGATATGGTTTGAAAACCGTGTTCATTAAGCCTTGGAAGGTGGCTGGAGCAGTAGACAACCCGAAAGGCATAACTAGAAATTCAAAATGCCCTTGATGAGTTTTAAACGCTGTCTTTGGTATATCATCTTCATGCATTCGAATTTGGTAGTATCCTGATTTTAGGTCCAATTTGGAAAAAATTGTTGCACCATATAATTCTTCCAAAAGTTCATCCACAATGGGAATAGGAAAACGATTAGGAACTGTGATTCTATTCAAGGCCCAGTAGTCGATGCAAATCCTCCAGGCCCCATCCTTTTTCCTGATTAACAGGGCAGGGCTAGAAAATGGACTGGTCGATGGTCTGATCACATGGGTATCCAGCAGCTCTTGTATTATTTTCTCCATCTCATTCTTGTGGAGGTAAGAGTACATGTATGGTCTGATGTTGATAGGAGTTGATCCAGGCAATAAATGAATACGATGATCACAGTCTTTCTTACGGGGTAAATTGATGCAGGGATTGCATACCGACGGGTAAAGAACCTTGAATTTATTAATAACCGAAGTAAGTTCAAGAGAAAGCACCGTGGATGTGTCGGGATTACTGATATCATGCAGCCTTCTGAATTGTCTTTTGCTCCTTAGTATGTCTTGAGGTGACTGAGGTTCCAACGAATCCTGGGGTCTAAACTCCAGGAGCCTGAAGGACGTACAATCGATGGTGTGAGTAACTTGTAGTTGGAATAAAACCAGTCAAGCGTCTGTAACCACTGCACTCCTAGGATTATGTGATATCGGCCAAGGGGAAGAGGTAAGAAATCTTGAATAAGGTCCATACTTTGTAGATATAGACCCCTTGAGACGTTTAAGCAGACCCCTTGAGACAAACTTAGGTACCCATCTCCCATCATAACGTCGAATTTAGGACCTTCATAGACTGGCAGGTTTAAGTCGGGAAGTATTGCTGAGTTGACGAAATTATGAGTGGCACCCCCATCGATCAAAACCATCACTCGAACTCCATTTATCCTGCCCCACATTTTGAGTGAACTAGCGGAAAGTGGACCAGAAGCTGGTCTTAAATTTACTCTGGCTAGGAATAATGCTCGTTGAGTAATAGGATCTTTGTCAGTTTGCATGGGATCTTCATCAGGCTCTTCTGTGGGCAATGGTTGATTATCACCTTCTTGTACCAATATGAGGTTCAAATTCGTGCGACACCTATGACCAGGAGTGAATCTGTCGTTACAGTAGTGGCAGAGGCCCTTGTCCTTTCTTTGCTGGTACTCTGAGTCTGTGATCCTCAGATTCTGTCGACGACTACTCCGTTCCATGGATGGAGAGTAAATTTGTCCTTGAGTTACAGTAGAGTGGCCTGTCTTGTGAGAAGAGGGCTGTTTAGAGTAGCTTGAGTGGTTCTGAGGAGGCCGCACCGTTGGCCTGAAACTAGTAGGTTGTCCTGCTCCCACGGGTGCAGAGTAAGACACATAAGGTGGAGGAGTCTGCTATGCCCAATATAAAATGCCTAGGTCGGATTCTGCGCGCAAGGACAGGTTCATTATCTCTCTTAACCCATAGGGCCTATAACGTAGAACTTCAGTCCGAATCTCAGCTCTTAGCCCTCTGAGGTAGGTGCTTTCCTTTATTTCAGGAGCTATCATCAGTAACTCAATAATAATGACTTCAAACTCCTCTCGGTAATCTTGTACAGAGCTCTCTTGCTGAATCTCAAATAATTTCTGGTGCAGTACATGCGGAGACAATGCATAGCGTCCATCGAAGAAAGCTTTAAAATCTGCCCAAGAAACCATGCTGAAGTTTTCTTCAGTGTGTATGAACAACGTGAGAGCGGCGTCGTCCAGATGTAAGGCTACCAAATGCAGTTTATCCGAGTCTGCCATTGGATGCAGCCTGAAGAATCTCTCCACGCTCTTAAGCCCCACATTTTGAGTGATAACCACTGAATACTGGTAGGTCTCCTCTTTTAAACCGGCAATCGAACTCAATACGTCTTTCTGTGGCTTGCGGTAGGGTTGGATCGATTGTGGGAATACACGGAGCCTTATTCTTTAGATTGGCGCTGATAGTCGATACCTCTTGCATCAAATGCTCCAATGCATTTGTAACTCTAGCCTGGTTGCTGTCGACCTTGCTGGATAAAGCCTCGAGTTGATCTTCAAACTCGGCCTTGATCCAAGGATGGAACGGCTCTGATACCACTTGATAGAACCCTCCAAGGTTAGCTTCCTGTTATGTGACCTGGTTATGCTGCAAGTAGCTCGCCTGGAATAAACACTCCGCGGTAGTTGTGATCGTTAGAATCAGACAGTTGTAGCACGTAGTTCCACTCGGTCGAGAAGTATAGTGATAGAGAACTGACGAGGACTTATTTGGAAAAAAGGAAGAAACAGAAACACGCTCACGTGGCTCACGCACCGAGCGCCTCGGGTCAGACGCTGAACGAGACAAGGGCGCCTAACAACCTATAGGGCGCAAGGGTGCACCGTAACAAGGGGAGCAGTAGGAGAACTGTGGACTGTGAGGAGTTCCCGCATGGAGCTACGAGAAGGGGCGGGAGATCCTCTTGCCATCTTGCTGGAGACAGTGCCGATCCGGCCTGTCTATCTCTTTCCCGTGTCACCGTTTATCTCTCCGTGAACTTCATCCTTCTCTCATCGTCGACTTCCCTCTCGGAACATTTTACTCTTGAAGCGGATATTGCTAGAGTTGAGTGGCTTCTTTCTTTTAAACGGCCAGTGTGGATCTCTATCAACCGTTGCATTTCCGGAACTCGGAAGATCGCAACAAATAGGAACTAAACATCCAGAAACATAACTCAATCCAAAGAGAATAACAAGAAGGAATAAGAACTCTCCAACGAGTCTTAGAGAAATCGAACTAGAAGACTGGATATCTGCAGGCGAGACCAGATCGGATCCCTCCTTACGATGGCGATGGAACGAGCTGAATAGGCCTTTCCTCCCCGAGAGAATCTCCCCGTAACTAACTCTGGAAAAAAACGCACCCCCTCTGCTTGTGCTGCCCCTGTTTTATTCTCTTCTGCTCCCAGTAGTACTCATTCCGTTGAGCGCTCGTGCTCCATGCTGGCACGTGACGTGGCTTCTCCCTTCCGTTGTTTGCTTTGATAAGTTGTGTGGGGGACTATCATACTGCTCTTGCCCAAGCACACTTATAATGGGACCCGAGCATAAGTGATGTTATGTAGGTACCCAAATCAAGATTATTTCATTAATTAAGATTTTTTTTCATCAATGCTTCACACATAAACCACGGGATGTTTGATCTGCACAAAACCAGATCATAAGAAGTTGAGAAATAGAATATATTGAAGAAACAAGTAGATAGATGATATGATTTGTCAATGGGTTTATGCTCGGAGGGCCCAACAGCAGCCCACTACCACCGCACCGGCCCGGCCCACTCCAGCCCCTACTTAAGCCAGGCCCCTGCTGGAAAGGGAGGCAGGAAATCAGTTGCCATAGTGAGTCTTACCTTCCCCCTCCCTCTACCCCTCTACTTGGTTTTGATCATCTCTCCATTCTCTCTGTGCTCGCAGGCCGACATCGTCCCTCCTGCCAGCCACAACCGCGTCCAACGATCTGTCATCACCTCTCATTCATCCTTCCCGATTCTTCTCTCCTCTACCACAGGAACATCTTCCTTCTCTCTCCCTCTCTTCTCCCTCTCTACTCCCTCTCCGTTCTCAGTGAGCGACAGCGGAAGATTGTGGAACTATCAATTTCCATTTGAACATTTGAGTAACAACCATTGATCTTGGTCGCGACAGGCCGGGATCTTATCAATAGATAAGAGCTAGTTTCCTCCATCAAAGAGCCAAAAGGATCTAAATGCAAGTTATTTGCTATTGACTTCCCCGGCTCATCACAAAACAATAAAAATGAGATAAAATAACAAATTAAAAGATTATACAGGCAAGAGGCAACTATCTAGAACATTCGAGAACAGCGTAAGAAAAATTAGGTTAAGAATAAGGAAATTAACGAATAAAAAACCAAGATAACAGCAGACATCTCAAGCATTAATATAAGCATAGAATTCAAAGACTAAGAGAGAAACTTCATGTTGGGTACCACATGAACAACAGAGGAAACAGTAGAAATCCGTAACAAATTAAAGGCTATGATAAATTACACCTGATCACGCAGCCAAAGAATATTATATTATCCGTAAGTGGAAGAAGACAGCTAAGATAGAGGAACCGAAATTTCTAGAAATATTCCCCTCAGCAAAATTACTTGAGAAAAGATTGGGGGTAGAAATTGTTCATCTAATAAATGAATGTCATAATTGTGTCTACCAAATCGTCAATCTCAAACAAGAAAGAATAAGTTTGTTCCATGAAGAGTAACACAATCATGAGACCTTCAAGAGAACAAATAATGAAATATGAATTAAGCTTGGTTAATGTGATCCTTGTACTTTACCCGAGGTATATTATGCTTGAGGGAGCGAAATTTCCCAACAAACGCATCCAAAATCCTTCCCTGCAGAATATAACAAAAGAATAGAGTTAAACACATCACCAACTTGTTAGCTCCCGATCAGATCAAACAAGGACACAAGAAAAGTCCCCGGGAAACTGATAAACGTTTCAACAAGGCATACCAGCGGCGTCGCTTCCGCCGAACGGGAAACGACTTTGTGTGATCTCCCCTATCCTTATTTCAAAAAAATAATAATAAATAATCCTGCGAAGGGGGATGCAGGGACGTTTTTGATTTCCAGAGAAACTCAAGCGGCGGGGCGACGTCTGGAGCAGTCAGAAGGGGTTTGCCCGACTGCCAGAGAAGGAGATCGGGCTCGATCTCTTCGCACATTTCCTTCTTCTATCTTTCCATTTCCTCTCTCTTGACTTGTTATCCATTTTCTTCTTGTTAGAACTGAGAAGTTATCGAAGATCTATCATTGTTATCGTGGAGTTATAACAATCTGGTATCAGAGCAACGTTCGATCCGGGAATTTCGTACATGGAGGAGCAGCGGGCAGATATGGAGGCAAACCACGAGGATCCCGCTCCAATCGCAGATGTTCTGACGCAAATCTTGAGGCAATTATCCCTGATGAATTCGAAGATTGAAGGGAACGCAGCATCGACATCAAATGTGACGCCAGCCGTACCAGGAAATATTCCAAGGTACGGGAGGGTGCCGGTAGTGCGAGAAAACACTGCCAAAGTCAAGACACCATTCAGAAAAGGGGATTTGCCAAATTTTTCTGGGGATCAAGCTCAAGGTTGGCTTAACTACGTGGAGAGGTTTTTTCATGTCCACATATTGACTGACGCAGAGAACTCAACTTGATTTCGCAGCATTTGGAGGGAGCAGCTCAGGCCTGGTTCATCTACTCGGAGAAGCAATTCGGTTTCGAGAATTGGTCCGCTTTCAGGCTGCAATTTGAGCGATATGGTTTCTTGTCAAAGTCTTTGCGACAAAAACTAGTTAATCTTCAATAGATAGGAGACATTTCTGAGTATTGTGCAGAGTTCAAACTGCTGGTAGCATATCTTCCCCCTATGGATCCTGATGTTTTGGAAACAGCATATCTAAATGGTCTGAAGCCTGAAATCTGCTCCAAAGTCCCCAAGTACCGGCCATTTGGGTACACCAGGTCATGGATGTCTCGATTGAGGCAGAAAAAAATTTGAAGGTAATGTGGCAAACATGGCCGACAGGTCAGACAGAGATAGCGGGAGCTCCTGCCAGGGATACACGTGCGAAACCTGTGCAGACCACGGTACTACCATCGTCTTATTCCAATTTTCGAAATAGATCAGGGGGAACACCGTTCTTGGATAAAGCACAATCAGCAGCGGCAGAAAGGCCCACTGAAAACTTATCAAGACCTCCCAGGAAGAAGATCATGCGTTTGATCGATGAGGAATTTCAGTCAAGGAGGGAGAAGGGACTCTGCTATCATTGTAATGACAAGTATCTTCCAGGGATATGTGCAAGAGAGAGCTGAATATATTCTTAGTTCAAGAAGAAGACAGTATCGAGGAAATACCAATTAACGAAGAGGATCTGATGCAAACTGATGACACTCCTATTTTGGAAGGTTCCTTATGTGCAGTTCGCCTAGGCCCAAGTCTGAATGGGTCAATGAAGGTCTGGGGGGAATTGTTGGGACGTCCTCTTGTCATCCTCATCGACGGAGGAGCTTCCCACAATCTCATTCACATGAGGGTGGTCAGAGATTTTAATATCCCAATCGAAGGAACAATGCGTTTCGACCTCATATTGGGAGACGGCTCAATCAGGAAGGCAACTGGTTTATGCATAGACGTCCCAATTATCATCCAAGGCCTAAGTTTTTATCAAGATCTCATTCCTTTTGATCTAGGGGACATTGACCTCATTCTTGGTATCCAATGGATGAAAACATTAGGATGGTTTTCATGCAACTATGATCAATTGATGATCAAAATTTTCAGAGACGACCAGATATTTACCGTGCAAGCAGACCAAACACTTAACCCAACAAAGGTATTCCCTCGCAATCCGGCACAAGCGCATCGCGACTGGCTTACATCTCTGTAGAAATCGCTTAACATCAACCGCAAACGCTCACGGCAGACGGTGGAGGTATCTTCTCTTGAACTTGAGCCCTGCATTGTCATGCTTAGAAACAAATTCCCTATGGTATTTGACACTCCCATAACTTTATCACCTAAACGCCCATTTGATCATAAGATATATCCAATCCCCGGGGCCCAACCGATCAATGTCAGACCATATAGATATTCTCATCAGCATAAAAACGTGCTAGAAGGTTTGATACAAGAACTGTTGGACAAAAGAATCATTCAGCATTCTAATAGCCCATTTTCTAGTCCAGGATTGTTGATCAAAAAGAAAGACGGCAATTGGCATATGTGTATAGATTACAGGGCATTGAATAAAATCACTATTCCAAATGGATTTCCAATTCCAATTGTGGACGAATTGTTGGAAGAACTGCATGGTATGACCGTGTTCTCTAAGCTGGATCTGTGGTCAGGATACTACCAGATAAGAATGGACCCAACAGATATCCACAAAACAGCATTCACGACCCATCAGGGCCATTATGAATTTAAAGTTATGCCTTTTGGCCTGACTAAAGCGCCGGCCACATTTCAAGCTCTAAATAATTCTATTTTTCAGAAGTTTCTCAGAAGGTTTATCCTTATTTTCTTTGACGACATTATGTTGTACAGTAAATCAGAAGCGGATCACACAGTCCATCTAAATACAGTCTTCCAAATATTAGCAGATAATCATCTCCAAGTCAACTCTCAGGAATGCAGTTTTTTCTTACCACAGTTGGAGTTCTTGGGACATTGGATTTCCTCCAAGGGAGTAGCCACGTCTCAAGCAAAAATTGATGCTATACTCAAATGGCCCGTGCCCAAAGCTATCAAACAACTATGGGGTTTTCTCGGTCTGGCCGGTTATTATCGCCGACTTGTGTCACATTATGCAGCAATGGCACAACCACTGACGGATCTCCTTAAGAAGAACTCTTTCAAGTGGTCGACAGCAGCCGAGCAGTCTCTTGTACAGCTTAAAACTGCCTTAACTTCCACACCTGTTCTGGCTTTACCAAATTTTTCCTAGCCATTTGCAATTGAGACTGACACTTCAGGTGGGGGTATCGGGGCTGTCTTACTCTAGCAATCAAAGCCTATTGCTTTCTTCAGTCAGGTGCTCTCTCCAACTTCTCGTTTTACGTCGGCATATGAAAGGGAATTCCTCGCAGTAGTCAATGCAGTCAACAAATGGAAGCACTATCTCATCTTTCAAAATTTTCACAACTTCACTGATCATTTTAGCCTCAAATTTTTGAATGATCAAAAGGACGTTCCAATACAGTATCATCGATGGCTGGTAAAATTGATGGGTATTGATTTTGACATTCATTTCAAGTCAGGAAAGGAAAACATTGTCGCTGATGCACTCTCCCGATCTATGGACGATTCTGCAGAATGTCTAAATGCCATTGTTGTCAGCCACTGGCGTGACCGCGCAACCATTGATCGTGAGGTTACTGACCATGCTAAACTCTCCCAAATTAAGGTTGCTTGCTCGGAAGACCCTTCAAAACATCCATCTTATTCTAATCATCAGGGCCTCCCATGTTACAAGGGACGTATTGTGTTACCCCCCAACTCCTCTTTGATCACTACTATTTTATATGAATTTCATGATGCCAAGATAGGGGTTCATGGCGACTTTAAGAAGACCTACAAAAGAATTTCTCAGCAACTCTTCTGGACCGGTATGAAAAAAATTATCAAGGAATATGTAGATCTCTTCGATACTTATCAATGCCAGAGATCATCACACCTCTCACCAGCTGGTCTCCTCCAACAGTTACATTAGTATGGACTTCATTGAGGGCTTGCCAAATTCTCAAGGGTATGACTCCATATTAGTCATGGTTGATAGACTCAGTAAATACAGCCATTATCTGCCAGTCAAACACCCTTTCTTGGCCGAAATCATTGCTCATCTTTTCATCAAAGAAATTATTCGATTACACGGACCTCCCAACTCTATCGTTTCAGACCGTGGGCGCCTTTTTATCATTCAATTCTGGAAAGCGTTGCATAAACTTCAAGGCACCAAATTATTATTGAGTTCTTCCTACCACCTTGAGACCAATGGACAGACAGAAGTCACCAATCGTGGCATCGAGTGTTATGTACGCTGTTTCACTGCGGAGCACCCAAAACTGTGGGTCAGATTTCTTCCATGGCCAGAATACAGCTATAATACGTCGTTCCACACGTCCATTGGTATGACTCCTTTTAAGGCAGCGTATGGCCGAGACCCGCCATCCCTATTGAGTTATGGATCACCCACCTCTCCAGTCGATTCAGTTGATAAATTACTCAGCGAGCGAGATCTCGTCCTCGACAAGCTTAAACTTAATCTGGCCAAAGCACAAAATCAGATGAAGGTCCAGGCAGATCAACATCGTCGAGATGTACAATGCAATGAAGGGGATTTCGTTTACTTGTTGAAGATCAGACCTTATCGCATGAAAACACTTGCCAGACATCCCAATGAAAAACTCAGCCCCAAAATTCTTTGGGCCATATAAAATCACCAAACGGATAGGTCCCGTTGCCTATCAACTGGATCTCCCACCATCCACCACCGTCCATCCAGTGTTTCATGTGTCTAAATTGAAACGTGCATTAAGCCCCAACAGTCAAGCATCATCCATACCACCCTTTCTTACTGATGATTATGAATGGCAGGTCACTCCAGAAGCCGTTCTCACTTCCAAGATTACACCCGCTGGCTTTTCTGTCTTAATCAAGTGGCAAGGTCTTCCAGCCTATGATGCTACCTGGGAAGACGCCGTCAACATCGCCCGCAGCTTCCCTCATTTCACGCGTGAGGACAAGTTTCAACTCGAAGGGGGGAGTATTGATAAACGTTTCAACAAGGCATACCAACGGCGTCGCTTCCGCCGAACGGGAAACGACGCAGCTGGCGGCAATTAATTTACCTTAAGCTATTATAAATAATCCTGCGAAGGGGGATGCAGGGACGTTTTTTATTTCCAGAGAAACTCAAGCGGTGGGCGACGTCTGGAGCAGTCGGAAGGGGTTTGCCCGACGGCCAGAGAAGGAGATTGGGCTCGATCTCTTCACACATTTCCTTCTTCTATCTTTCCATTTCCTCTCTCTTGACTTGTTATCCCTTTTCTTCTTGTTGGAACTGGGAACTTATCGAAGATCTATCATTGTTATCGTGGAGTTATAACAGAAACATAAAAGGAAGGATTAAGGGATCCAAAAGACCCAATGAAATCACAGTAAAAAAATGTTCATTTTTTTCCGTATTACAATTTCTCAGTGAGAGACGATCTTGTTTTCAGTTTACCGCCTACACCCACAACGATAGCCAACTCAACTTCCACATAGTGATTCCTAACTAGAATGGTACTTGAGGTATAGAGAACAGTTCGAGGAACAAACCAGTAAATTCCGTGCTTCATCCATGGTTGGCTTGTCAATACCTTTCTCGAAAATTGGCTCCACCTTAAGAAAGATAAAGCAAATTAGAATGATGTATTCCAACTGAACAGGAATCAATAAATGAATTCGTTCACTGTTATCAGAAATGCACCAGATTCAACAGTAGCCTGGCACAAGTTGTACGAATAGAGAGGTTCAAGGATGAATCGTGCAAACTCCGAGAGAACAAGTACACCACGCGGGATAGCTGCATCACCATTGCCAACAAGCATTGTAAGAGAATTTAAGAGAAAGAGAGGAAAAAGAAGAGAAAGAGAAACAAAGAATAATATAGAGAAGAAAAATAATTGAAGAAAAAAGAATAATATAGAGAAATAAATAGTTAAGGAACAGTTAATGAATGTTGGCATCAATAAATCGAAACTATGAAACTATAAAACAGTTTGCGAAATGGGAACCCGTTTGAAAAATTATGAAAGAATACTTCGAGAGTCTGAATACCCTGATCTCCTAATCTAGCTTGTACTAAACGTCAAGGAAGTTAAACATTTTGACCTCGTAATCCAGCATATTGTTTCACTCTTTTGAAAGCAAACGATGATGATAATGGAAAGTCTCATTCCTGTTGGCTATCCCCCATAGAGCAACATATTTTTTACCAGTAAGCTCTTTTGAAAGTAATAATATACGCGATTACAAGAAAATGATAAAACAGGATCACTAAGAGGCGCAAAAGATATTCAAGACAACTTACCATTATAAACTTTCCAGAGTAATTCTCAAGAGTACGGTATGACATTTAAGAACACAAACATGCTCCTGCAAATAATTAGAACTCTCCGTGCTTCAAATCAACTTCTTCCACATTACTAAGCTTCATTATCTTTCTTTGACGGCATTAAATGAAATAATCCATTAGAGGTATACTATAGGACGGGTTCTCTCTCCCTTGTTAGACAGCTTTCTCTTATTTTTATGTTATTGGGCTGGATAACTGATTTTGATTAAATTCTATTATTTCCGACTTCTCATTACTGGGTCTGGCCCAATAACCCATGTACCGTATTTTAGGTTCTTCCAATCCTATGAAGTGATCTGAATCTTCTTTCTTATCACTATAATTGAGAGTGATAGAGAGGATCAGTAGACAGGAAACCCTATGTAGGTCAGAACTGCAAAGAGATAACTTTTTTGTGATAAAACACGCAGTTTTTCTTCAAACAAAAAAAGCAGCCACACAGTTACAGCAGTGAGGTATTGACTGCTTTTATTCTTTGCCATTATAGAGAATACTGCTTTGACTTCAGATCTGTCTTCGTTTTATAAGAGAAAGTTATTTTCGGCACTTCCCTTGAAATTTAAATCCTCTCCACAATATTTGTGAGATCAAAATGAAAAACAATGATGCACCGTTCCATCTCGTATGAATGCAAAACAGTTCCTTTCCCTCTCGTCAGACATAAATGATTCTTATAAAAAATCCTAGCGATTCCTCAAGACATATAAATAGTGGTATATGTAAGGGTTTCCTTGAGAGAGAAAAAACTCTCAACCAGCCCCCTTGATCAAGTAAACTTAATGGAGTTTCAAGAAAAGATTTATCTCTTCCCAAATCCAACGATTGAAAATTCTTCTTTACATACCAATAACAAAAAAATTCGTTAACTTCTTGGATCGAATCAGAGTAACCGGCGGAACCAGACAAGAGAAGAACAAGAGAAATGCAATATTTTCATTCAACACAAAAGCCGTACAATTACAATCGCATACACTATGATTTATAATCGCCGCCTAACGGCTAGTTAACGGCTAGTTTGACTAGCCGTTAGTTGTAGATAGTGGGCTCAATAGGGCCTGATATGGAGCATAGTGGAGCCCGATAATGATTAAGTTAAAGCCCAATATTTCGGCCCATATCTTCAACACTCCCCCTCAAGCACAGGAATGTATATTCTTCATTCCAAGCTTGGATCGTAGATATTGTGTTCGCTTGATCGGTAAGCCTTTGGTGAAAATGTCTGCACACTGTTCTTCTGTGTTCACATACTCTGTCTTCAGGAGTCCTTGTTCTAAGTGGTCTTGTATATAGAACCAGTCAATATTTACATGCTTCATTCGATCATGTTCAACCGGGTCGTGCGCTATACTGATGGCTGATTTATTGTCGCAGCGGATGACAATTGGCTTTAGAAAAGTGATCTTCAAATCTTCTAGCAAGTTTTTGATCCACATTGCTTCATCGATTCCTTTTGACATGGCTTGAAATTCAGCTTCCGTACTGGATTTTGATACTACACTTTGCTTCTTCTTTTTTTCCTTTTTTTGAAACCATAAAGAAGATCACCCAGCTTGGTGATCCTCGGTACACATGGACAGGAGGGATCTAGGCCAAAAAATAAGATGGCCCATCATGGGCCCCCCTACCCCCCACCTCATCCAGGGCCAAACCAACAATACACAAGCCTCTCCACCTCATTTATAGCCCTGTCCACCGACATTGCTGTCCCCTTGAAAAGAACCTCGTTTCGGAGGGTTCATATGGCTCAAAGCACCACGAATCTCAGCCCCTGCTCTCTGTCAAACCCACGTTGAGGTCGCGGCAGTGTGGCCCATAAGACCGTGCTCGATGTTAACTCTGCAAGCCCCTGGCTAGCCCATAGTGCACGAGCGACCCGACATTGGATAAAAAGATGCTCGCACTCCTCTTCCTCCTCCGCACACAGAATGCATAAAGACAATTCAGCCGGAAAAAACCTTCTACGTCTCACGCGGGTCATTGTCCGCTTCCTGGCAAGCATCCAGGCAAACACCCTAACCTTTAGAGGTATCTTTTGCCTCCAAATTGAGCGACATGCCCTTGAGATGATCGGGTCCTCAATGCGGTGTCCTCAGCCTCTGGTATACTCCTCGACTGGAGAACGGGCCCAATGCCCATATCCACCCATCTGTCATCCCCTCCACTGGCCTCCAGTTGCTCAGTGTTTGCTGAAGACTTAGGAATTCCTTTACCCGCTGATCGGATAAACTGGCCACAAAAGTTGGAGACCACACCCCTTCCCAACACTCTTCCACCAACGCTTGCCGATGACGGGCTATGGCATACAGGCGAGGGAACAGGTCTTGAAATCTTCCATGTGGCGTCCAATTATCCGTCACAAACCTAAAACCGGCGCCATTCCCCAGTTGAGCCTGGAAGAATTCCCTGACCATGGGAAACACCTTCCTCGACCCTCTCCAAAAGGTCGACTCCCCCCTCACCTTGTCCATCAGATTCTCCCAACCCAAGTTGGAGCCATATCTGTCCCTCAGTATATCCTTAATCAAGTCATCCTCCGGTCCTACGAACCGTCTAACCCATTTCGTCAACAGAGCCACATTCAGTGTACCTAGGTGAGGAACTCCAAGTCCACCCTGTTTGGTTGGCGTGCATATGTCATTCCATGAAACCAGCGCCATACCACGTCCCTCCCCTGCATTTGCCCCTTTCCAAAAGAATCTCCGCATGAGCCCACTTAGGCGTTTCTCAACCCCCATCAGAATTTTACAAACAGAGAGATAAAAGGTTGGTATAGCTGATAAAACAGATCGCAAAAGGACAAATCTCCCCCCTCGCGACAACACTCGCTGTTTCCATCCCTCCATGTGTCTCTCCACCTTTTCCACCACTGGTTGCCAATCTGCTTTTTGTAGGTTACCGACAGATAGGGGTAGCCCCAGGTATCTCATAGGCAGTGATCCCACTGGCGTATAAAGCGCACTGGCACACTGGGTCTCCTCCTCCGGCGACATACCAAAGCCCACAAATTCTGATTTACCTCCATTGATTTGCAGTCCCGAACAATCCGCGAACACCCGCAGGAGTGCCGCCAAATTCTTGGCCTCCTCCACCGATCCCTCGATAAAGAACAATGTATCGTCGGCATACTGTCGCAGAGGGATGCCCACTGGCTTGCTCGGCGTCTGGAAACCTCGAATACAGCCCCTCCCACATAACATGGATGTGCTTATGGCTAATACATCAGCTGCCAGCACAAAAAGCATTGGTGCTAGAGGACACCCTTGTCTGATCCCTCTCTGTGGTCTAATCCACCCACCTTCTAGACGACCATTAACCAACACCGCAATAGACTGAGACGTCACGCATCGCTTCACCCATTTTATCCATTCCTCCGGGAAACCTCTCCTTCGTAACGATGCCCATAAGAATCGCCAATCCAGCGAGTCATATGCCTTCGCAAAATCTACCTTCCACATGAACCCCTTGGTTCCATTCTCCTTCCACGACGCAATAATCTCCCCTGCCAAGACTGCACAATCAACTAGCTGTCTACCCAGAACAAAAGCAGACTGAAACGGACCAACCAAATCCCCAAGCACCCCTTGTAACCGATTAGCCAGTACCTTTGCAACTATAAGATATATGGAGTTGGATAACGATATGGACCGGTAGTCGCCTACATTTTCTGCACCTTGCCGCTTCGGTAGTAAGAAGAGGAACGACTTATTTATCCTTTCCATATTTGCTTGAGGATTTCTCAATTCCCCCAATGTGGCCATCACATCCTCTTGAACCTCATTCCAAAACTCCTTGTAGAAAAACACCGGTATGCCATCCGGTCCCAGGGCACCTTCGCCATTCAATCCTGCCATAGCTGCCCGAACCTCCGCCAAATCAAAAGGCCGCACCAAATCATCTCTCTGACCTTGGGTTAATTGAGAAGCTCCTTGACCCGTCCACCTCCATCTGTTTGGGCCCTCCCGCCGTGACATCAAACGAATGTGTTCTGCCACTGCACGCCCCACTGCCTGCGTACCGGAAAACCTCTGTGAACCGACCTTCACAGAAATAATCTGATTCATTCTCCGTCGTCCATTTGCTGCAAGGTGGAAAAACCTCGTGTTGGCGTCACCCTCCTTTAGCCAAAACTGCTGGGACCTTTGTCTCCAATCCATTTCCTCCTTCCTGTCTTCCCCTGCCACCACACATCTCCACCTCTTTCGCTCCTGAATCTCCTCAACCATTAATGTCCAATTATCCTCCACCTCGTCCAGTTCTCTAATCCTTGTGAGGGCCTCAGTTCTTACTCTGCATCTCGCCTCCCATATCCTCTTTCTCTAGCTTTTCAGATGCTCTCTCAGCCCATCTATGCGAATCGCTAATCTCTCCGCCCCTGGCTCTTGCTCCGAGTGCGTACGCCATAAATCCTTAACCTTCTCTCTGAACCCCCCTTCTCGCAGCCATGACCTGTCAATTTTAAAATATGTGCTCCGCCCCAAGCCCTCCTGAGACTGCCAAATGATCGGTGTATGGTCTGATAACGGTCTTGACAATGCTTGTACAACTGCCCCCGGGAACCTCTCCATCAACTCCACTGAGCACAAGAACCTATCCAACCGAGACTTATAAGCCGCTCCCTTCGAACTCCGCCATGTGTAGCAACAATCATTGGGCCCCATCTCCTGCAAGCCTGTTGCCGCCAAGAAGGCCCAGAACTCCGACCCCTGGTTACGCCCCCCCCCCTCCATTGAGCCTATCATTGATCTCCGGTGTCACATTGAAGTCCCCCCCAAACAGCAATGGCATCCCTCGCCACTTATCTACAATTTCCGCCAGTTCCACCCATAGCCCCTCCCTCAAGCTGGCGTTCACTGGTCCATACACTGAAGCTACGACCAACCCCAGACCATCACACCTTGTCAACTTCACCGCCGCCGTAAATCGACCACGCCATGCCTCCTCCTCCTTAAAGAGCGTCTCGCTCCAAGCAATTAACACCCCTCCAGACCGCCCATTTGCATTCACCGAAATGAACCCCTCCAGCAACCTCCCTCCAACCCCATGACATTCCCCTACCCCACATTCCCCCAACATCGTCTCCTGCAAACACACCACCGTGGCACCCCACTCCCGTAAGTACTTGCCCACAATCCCTCTCCTCTTGACACTCCGGAGCCCCCGCACATTCCATGATATGCATCTCATGGATCCTGGTACCAGCCCTTCCCGCCCTTCTGAGTCTCCGTGAAACCTCCGACCACACCCACAATTGAGTCTCGTGTTGCATCATCAATCTTGATCGCCACTGCCTCCCTCTCCATCTCGAGTGTCTCCTCGATCTCAACCTACTCCATTACTCCGCTCCTCGCTTTGTTTGCTTTCCTCTCCATCTTGTCGCGCCTTGATTTTTCCACACTCACTGCCATCCAGTCCCGAGGGAAATGCATCCGCCTACCTTTCCCAACCTCTAGCCATATCTTCACTCCGTCAACGTTCTTGATATATAGTTGTTGCCTCTCATAACCAATGCATCGACCCAATAAGTCCCCCTTCAGTAATCTCCTCCCTCTTGGCAACCGCATGGTGCCCTTTCTCCTGGCCCCTTTCTGTTTGATCGCTCCCAAGCTCTGTGACTCCATCGTGCTGTCATTTCCACTCGCGTCCTCTACTACCCACGAGCTCTCCTCTCCATTATTCCCTTTTTCCTCCATCGTCCTGGTTCCTGCCTCAGTCTCTGTCATCGCACCTCCGCTGAACTTTGCGTCCAGCCCTATCTCCCCATCCCTTGCAGGCATCCTCTACCGCCTCCCCCCTCTGATGGCCTCAATGCGAGGCTCATGCCCCTCTGCATCAGGTGGGGCTGGCGGTACTACACTTTGCTTCTTGCTTCTCCATGTAACCAAATTTCCTCCTAGCATTGTGCAATATCCAGTAGTAGACCTGTAGTCAAGTCGAGAACCAGCAAAGTCAGAGTCTGTGTACAAAACAAGATCAAACTTACCTGTTTCCCTGTGTGCTATGCCGAGTCCTGGTGTTCCCTTCAGATACCTGAGGATTCTGTTAGCTGCTTGAAAATGAGAGCTTCTAGGTGAGTGCATAAACTGACTTAAAACATTCACAGCACAATACCTGGGAAATGCAGGCCTTATCTGTCCTTACATTATCTGTCCTTAGTCCCTGAACTTGATCACCAAATTGTCTTTTGATGAGGTTACATAATCCTTTTAGGTTCTTAGTAACCTCATACTTATGTTTTAGCAAGAAAATCCAGCTGTATCTACTGTAATCATCAGTACACACTAGAAAATATCAGTGCCCTAGTATGTCTGTTTGAGACGATGGCCCCAGACATCACAATGAATGATTTGAAAGGGTCTTTGCATTCGGGTATGACTTGGAGGATATGTTCCCCTTTTGAATTTTCCTAATTGACATGCTTCACAAACTAATTTTTCAACAAGAATGTTCTCAAAGAGTTTTGGGTACAAATGTTTAAGAAGGTGATAGGACGGATGACCCATTCGTTGGTGAGTCTCTATAATCGTTTCCTCAGGAGATATGTTCACTGCTGCCACCTTGGATTTATCTCATGGGCATTCCATGGGCTCTAGCTAGTCCAGTCCTCCACCCGAGCTCCTTATGACATAAATAAGCATCCAAATTATCAAAGAGAATATTGTTGTACTGATACTAGGTTTATAGATAATTTAGGGACATGTAGCACATTTTTTAACTCACCAATAGGTTTAACGTTCAATTTTCCTATGCCCATTACTGGAAGTAATGTACCATCGGCTGTTTGAATGTATTTACCAGGACATATGATCAGTTGCTCCTGAGTCAAGGATCCATGCTGTAGATGGATCCTTAGCAAGTAAAGAGATATTATGAAATAATTCTTTCATACCAGAGTTGACTAAGGAGGCTGATCCAATGACTGTTCCAGAATTGATGAATGACTTGATACTTTGTAGTTCCTACATCATCTTCTGAAAGTCTTGGATTGATGGTGTAGTACTCTGTGAATCTGGATTTATACTTCCATCTCCTGCTTGTAACATATGAGCTCTGGCAATGTGAGGTGGCTTGCCATGAAGCTTCCAGCATTTGTCCTTCATGTGTCCTTTCTTTTTACAATAGTTGCATACAATTTCGTCCTTGCTTGGCTTGTCTGAATCATTCTTCTGTTGATTCTGAGTTTTTGCTGCATACGAGGTACTTTCAATAGTTCCTCTTGTGGAGTTGAGTCTACTTTCCTCCTGCATAACTTTGGACACAGCCTCATCAAATGTAGGCTCATCTTCTCTGTTGTAGAGTTGACTTCTGACCATTTCAAACTCTGGTCGAAGTCCTTGTAGGAATTGACACAATCAGTTTGTTGCTTCATGAGCTCTTGCTACTGAATCAGAGGAGGGTGGCCTGCAATGATCCAGTTCATTATGAATATCCCTTAATTTATTTGAGTAGGTCAACACATTCATGTCTCCCTGCTTGAGAGTGTAGCATTGTATAATCAGATCAATAATTCTTGCTCTGTCATTTTTCTTGGAATGATTTCGATGAATAGCCTCCCACAGAGTTCTGGCAGTTCCATAAGGTGAATATTGAACCAACTGTTTTGCAGAGATGGAGTCAAGCATCCTCCCAAACACATACTCTTCCTCTACCATCCATCTTGGATAGTTTGGATGAGTCTTTGGTGGACAATTTTCAGTAAGATGATATACTAATTTTCTGGGCTTGAGGGCTGTTTCGATTGTCCTTGCCCACAATAACAGATTCTTTCCATTGAAAATATTACATTTAGCAATAACTGGAAGTGTAGTAATTTATCTATCGGTAATGACAATTTGATTTCCCAATGATGATATTGCTGCTTCAGAGGTGACCTTAGCCATGTCCTCTGCCATGACTTTCGCAACAGATATTCTGCTAAGAACTAACCTTCAACAGGCTCGAACAAGTCCTCCCGGAGGATGACGTTGATGCTCAACTGTTTCTCCAGATGTTTACCTTCAACTGTTTCTCGAACAAAAACTCTGAAGAATCCAGCAGTCACGACTGTGGCTCTGATACCATGTTAACTTCTTGGATCGAATCAGAGTAACTGGCGGAACCAGACAAGAGAAGAACAAGAGAAATGCAATATTTTCATTCAACACAAAAGCAGTACAATTACAATCACATACACTATGATTTATAGTCGCCGTCTAACGGCTAGTTTTTCTAACGGCTAGTTTGACTAGCCATTAGTTGTAGATAGTGGGCTCAATAGGGCCCGATATGGAGCATAGTGGAGCCCGATAATGATTAAGATAAAGCCTAATATTTCGGCCCATATCTTCAACAAAATTAATAAAAGCCGTAAGGACGATAATAAAAACCAATAAGAGAGATGAAATACCAACCTGTGGTAGAGATAACTCTCCCCGAACATGATGGACAATCTCAGCAAGAAGGCTGTAGGCCAAAGGTTTCGCTGATTCTGCACATGTACGGCCAGTCCCTACCAGAACTCTGTTGAGAAATAACAAATTAGGAAAGATCTTACATGACAAATACAATAAGATTTCAATATTCAAATCGTAAAAATAAATCAAAAAAAAATCAGATCTAAGAAATTAGACAGGTAAAAGATGAGTAAAAAAATATATCATTTGTAAAATTTCTAATCAGATTGAAACAGCCACGAAGTAGCACTCCTCGAAAACAATGAATAAATATAACTTATATGCCATAGAACGGTGAAAAGTTGCAAGCGTAGTTTCATTTAAGAAAATTTGATAATGGAGAAAAAAAATCACCGAAAATACATAAGTGCCCGAGAGAACATGGTGCGATGACATTTGTTCATTTAAAAACTCTCTCTCTCCAAGTTCATCAAGAAGTATACTGTAGAAAACTTCATCGTACAACTTCATAGCTTGAGTGAGATTAAAGCGTAAAAAATTGGGTAAGAGGATGGCAATTTCACGTAGAGGTTCCACATTTAAAATCAAAACCAAAAACAAAGATGTTACGACACAAAAAAATATTGTTCACGATCTGAGAGCAGATAGATAACAAGTCATCTCCACAGATAGACCACCGGTTTCCGGGTGGCCTGCCCTACTTTCTTTCAAAAAAAAAAAGAAACAAGTCATCTCCAAGATTATCTCACATCAAGACGCTCAAAGCGCCAAGCTTTGGCTAGATGATTTTTGTAAATGTGAAATTGAAATGGGATATGTTACACAATGTATGGTCCCACATTATGGTGTCGTGACTCAGACTGAGACAGAGCAATCGATGATCCATATCCCATCAGCTAAGAGGAAGAGAATAGAGGAAGCTGAGGGAGTTTCAGGATGTAGCAATAGCATAGATTCGGTTGACGCAACGTAGATTCACCGAAGCAGCTTCCGGAAAGTGAAATGAATCTAATCAGACAGAAATATCCACATAAAAATCCTTATGATTCATCAAAACCTCATAAAGGCATCTTGCCAAACGATTTTTTCGTCATCAAATTTCAAGATTCTAACCGCAGTCCAATATTTCGATTTTATGGACTTCTCTGACATCATTATGCAGATTAAATGAGTGGAAAATGCCATGGACGGAGAGTTACCTCTCTTCCAGAAGCGTGTCTATTAGAGGAAAGAGACCCCGCCTGAATTCCGTTCCTAGAACTTGTTTTAAGGCTACCAGCAATTCCTGCAGGCACCAAAAGAATGAACGTAAAAAAATTGATTTTTTTTCATTTGATAAGAGCAGATAGGTGATCCTCAGGACCATGGCTTTTATCCATGCCCCACCTTTCTAGTAGAAATTGAGTCAGGACACGTTACAAGCAAGTTTACAATGCTCTTGCATATACTTTCTTCGTGTGGCCTAATGTAATCAGCGCAACTCTTCAGCAAATAAGTCAAGAAAGAGAGAGTCTGAAAACCCAAAGAAAAAAAAATGGTCATTTTACAGTGATACTTGGTCAAGATATCATAAAACCCTGTAAATGAAACAATTGACAATCATGCACCTTGACTTGGGCGCCCTTTAAATCCACGAGCTGAGCCTTGAGGTGAGGAGGAACCTTCTCAGGTCCTGGGACAGATATCGCTGCAACCATTCGAGGCAGAAGGTACGCTATATTTGTCTGCACCAGCTTCGAATACAATTGAAAGAGAAACATCACAACCAAGGGACACTCGTTGACAATCTTGAAAGATCTAGTACTGGGGTTTAGCTGCCCAGCGCCGACATAAGGCACTGCACTAGCACCAGACACATCCAAGCTAACACTACCATCATCGCTGCTCATCGACATTGCTGACCCACTTATAGACCCAGGGCCGCCTCTCGGCATACCACCCAAATTACCATCGCCGGCAACAGCGGAATTGCTGAAGAAGAAGGACACAGTAGAGGGGAAATTGTTGTAGATAGCCCCCACGAAATCCAGAAAAGGCTGCACCTCGTTGTCTTGCGTGGGTCTAAAGTTACGGAGAAGATCAAAGATGATCCGGATAGCAACGAGGGCATTGTCCTCGTTGTCCTGAGTGAGGACCTGAAGAGAGACCTTGAGGAGGTCTTGCACGAAGGGTCGGAGAACCTCGCTGTGGGGCAGTCTATTGAGAATATCCACCACCACATTCCGCAGCTTATGCTCTAAGTTTTCAGTAGTCTGCGGCTTGGTCATCTGCGTCAGAATCATCGAAAAAGCTCTGAAGTAGCATCTAAGGAAGTTCAAGTACTCAGACGTGTGCGCGATCTCCAAGCTGTCACGGACCTCCATGGCGAGCTGCAGCCTTCCCTGCAAAGCTGCACGGAAAAAACGAAAAAAAAAACGACGATCAGAGAGAAAAATGACGAAAACGGGATCGAAAACCTCAAATTTTTCGGGGATGCTTACGCAGATCGGGCTCCATCAGCCTGTGCGCATGCTGCTCGTAGTTGAGAATCCCCATCGCCGAGATCGTGGAGCCCTAGGGCTGTCGAGGAGGAGAAATCACCACCTCCGCTCTCGAATTTCTCTTTTGACATATACAACTTCGCGCCACTGGACGAAGAACAACCCCGCCCTTCGTGACTGAGTACGAATAGAAAAATGATTTCTTACTTACCTCCCCTAGAAAAGTCGTATTTATAGGGTTCGAGATGGACGACGGATGACGGCTTGGACTGATGCCGGTGACGGTGACGATTAGGAAAGGTGGAACTAAAGTGCAGGATTAGGGAAGTAAAGTCCGTGCGAATTTTCGATACTGTGCGGTGCGAATAGTGCGGAAGCTCTCACGAATTCGCACAATTTCGGAAATAAACCTTCAACGCACTGGAGAATTGTTTATTGTATTTTTACCCCTGCCACGCCCGACTGATAGCTTTTTTAAGGGTATATATGCGAGGAAAATTTAAAAAATGTCCCTCCGAAATTTAAAATGGCGTGGAAACCGGCAGCATTCATGAGTCGATCGTTCAACAGTTCCTCAGAAACACTGTCGAGAGGTGCCATGCAGCCCCCCGTCCTTTTTTTTCTTCAAAACCTTACTTCGAAATCCTATTTTACTTATAGTTGTACCCTTTTTCTTTTATTTTTCTATTTAAAAATCATTTCTTCCTTTGATAAATTAAAAAAAAATCAATAAAATGCCAGAAAACTCTTAACTTCATCTCCAAATTAATTATTATTATTAAACTAAGTATTTAAACCTGCCAATTTCTTCAAAACATAGTTATTCCAGGCTTAAATAATTTCATATAATTGGTGAATTAATAAGAAATAGTGAAATCAGACATTCACTTGGAATAATAAATGGAATGTAAATATATAAACTTTTCATTCTAATTAGTATGGTTCAACTTTTCATTCTAAACTTTCCATTTTAATTAGTATGGTTCAACTCATACTTCAAAGATATATATCTCAAACACTATGAAAATCCAAAAACTTAGAACATGAGTTTTTAATATTTGTTTCATGGTACAATTCATGGTTGATGTATATGAATCTTGAAATGACAAATGAAATTGTTGGAATTGGTTGTTGGAATCCTAAAAACCCTAAGAAACATGAAAACTTGCAAGTATTTAACAGAATTTTCTTTATAAAATGATGATACTCTATCATGTGAATGAAGAAGAAACAACCCATAAATCAACTATGTTGTGAGTTTATAAAATTAGTATGCCACAGCTAGTTTCAACACATAAAGAAATGTATATGTGCTTCAAAAAATTGAAGGGCGAAGAAATGAGCTTAATGAACATTGGGATCTTCCTTGCTATCTTCGTCTATTTGCTTGATATTAGTGTTGTCATCCTCATCCACTCGCCACCAACACTTTAGTGTCATTAGTAATTCAATGCCCTCTACCGTCAACTTGGAACGCCTGTAGTTGATGACGCCACGACCAGTAGAGAAGAATCTTTCAGAGGGCACACTCGTCGCAGAGACTGATAGGAATTCCTTCGCAACCATTGCCAACCTTGGATATGAATGTTCTCCTGTTGCTTTCCACCAGTGCAATGGTTTTATCCCCTTGAGAGGAGGTGAGCTCATGTACACATCTAGCTCGTGCCCTGGAGTAAGGGTCGGTGTTTGCTCACTCTTCGGTAACAACTAATCCAACACTTCACTGAGGAAAGCTGTAGACGTGCACTCCGATTGAAAACATTCAAAAGAATCTGAACGAATGACACTTTCGTCGTTGGTGATATAAGGGAATGTAATAAGTGTTGCACATACATGATTTTCATCCTGTTGGTTGCAGTCTAGTAACCGTAGCTTCATGGAGGGATCAAAGAGAGCAGCAAAGGTGAAGGCGGGGTTGCGAGTGAGGACTAATGCATATCTATTCATCTTGGTTTTCATCGTCTCACAAGCCTTGTACACTACTGTCTATTGCTCGATGGACATAACACTATTGACTCGTAACATCCTTCACTCTCTGATACCAGTCATAACACCATTCAAGTGTCTCATCACTGCTCCGGTGATTACAATTGTCTCATTTGTTGTGGCACTTATCATAGGCATGCAACTGTAATAGCCAATTGAAGGGGTTGCAATATACCCACAAACTCCTTGATCATCGTCTATTTCTCATCACATAAGACTTGTTTCTTTAAAACATTCAATGTAGTGATATCTATAACATCCCTTTTCTCGATAGCAGCTACTAGCACGGCCCACGTAGAATTCAGGTAGGCCAAATTGTTTGCATAATGCTGCATAGTGTTCTTCACGCTATGTTCAACCACGTATTATTGTGAGTATCTCGCATTCTTTAGCCAGAGTATGACATCACCTGTGTAGACGTAGTGAATGCAGAAAGTGTGTTGTCTTGTTTTATATCATTCATACCAGCCATATCATCCTTGTCTATAATCAATGACTTTGATGGCGCCTCTGTCACACATTGGGAGCTCAACTCGGCCTGGATTACAAGGTTTAGCACGTGCGCAATGCAAAGCAAGTGCTTTGCATTGCGCACGCGCCGACTTGCACTGAATTGAGGGTTCTCTAACTTCAGTTGCTCCTCTAGAATGCTCATCATCTTTTTGTTTCGATCTTGTTTGTGGTAACTTCACACAACCTGCGTATATTGGATTCATCAATATAAGGGAACAAAGAAAAAATCAGTAATACCAAATTTAATGTAGTAACCCATACATTCCTCTTCAAGTGAAACTCCTCAAAGATTTCAAGGATGTGTGCACTCATGTTTTCTCTAGTGTGGTGGAACCCACTCAATTGGTGTATTCCCATAACACGCTCGCACAACTTCCACTCAAAGTCCACCCAATGCACAATCACACCTAGGAAAGCAATGTTGTTTTCCGAAGTCCACGCGTTAAGTGTTAACGACATACGAGCAAAGGCTGCCAATTTTTTTGAATGCTTTTCTTCATATCTTGTTAGAGTGAAAATGCTTTCACCTTGATAGCATTAACTAATGGTACTGATATTTCTTCTTGGGCAATGTAACGAAGAAGTCGTATGAAGTATTTCTTCCTAATAATAGCCCATGGTGAATCAAACAGACATATGAACCGCACCAGCTCTTCTTTGGTCTTCTCCGCGGTATGACCGGTATGACACTGTTTCTTAGCATCTCCAACATTAAGCATGTCTATTATTGACATCTCTTGTGTACCTCGACTTGTCTTTGCTTTCAAAGATTAAAATGTTTTGCGATGGAACTTTTTTAGATGCCTCCGCAAAGGAGTGTTGCTTTGATACTTGTTACGGTCTATAGTGCCACCACACAAGTTGCATTTAATTTTTTTCCCACCCAAATCTGTGTAGTGCCTTAGTGCATCATATGCACTAATGCGAGGCTTTTTCATTTTGGTGTTTGGGCTGTTGTGAGGTTCTTCTTCCGCAGACATTTCTGCAGTGTTTGGTACATGTGAAGGCATACCAACTTCCATCCTACGATTTGCAAGATCATAACGTGAATGGTGAGGAAGAATAGAAATTCATGTGGAATCGAGCTCATAAATGGATGGTACACAGAGAACAACATTAACAACACCCTAAGAAGTTGGCACAAATAATCATACCTTGAATGACATTAGAAATCCATATTATTTTTAAATTGAGACAATCATCGAGCAATTTGAACATATATATACTTATGATAAGCAGGCTAAGTTTTAGCTGGCATTATAAAATGTATTTGTAAAAATGTGAACATCTAGACATAAGCATTCGTAAGAAGAAAAATAATCAAACATTAATTAAAGATAATAATAACAAATAACTTAAAAGAAAGCAATAAATATTAAAATAACAGTACTGTGGATCATTACACGGCGTGATCATTACAGTTTTTATCATCATGCCAATGCATCATCAAAAGGCAACAACATTTCCCACAAAAGTTGATTTCAACACAGAAAGTGGAAGGAGAAGATAAAAGTGGAAGAAAAGGAAGAAGAAGAAGAGGAAGAAGAGGAAGAAGCGGAAGAAGAGGAAGAAGAGGAAGAAGAGGAAGAAGAAGAAAAGAAGAAGAAGAAGAAAAAGAAGAAGAAAAAAAAGAAGAAGAAAAAAAAGAAGAAAAAGAAGAGGAAGAAGAAGAGGAAGAAGAAGAAGAAGAAGAAGAAGAAAAAGAAGAAGAAGAAGAAGAGGAAGAAGAAGAAGAAGAAGAAGAAAAAGAAGAAAAATAATAATAAGAAAAAGAAGAAGAAGAAGAGAAGGAAGAAGAAGAAGAAGAAAAAGAGGAAGAATAAGAAAAATAGAAAAAAGAAACCTTTATAAGTTAAAACTATTGGTCAAAAATTTTAAAGGATTTTAAATAAGTTGAAACTTTTAAATATAAGATCAGCAGTGGAGAACAGGGCCCATGTGAAGAATGCATCAAAAGAAGAGGAAGAAGAAGAAGAAGATGATGATGAAGAAGAAGAAAAAGAAGAGGAACAATCTATGGTAGTTTAAAACTTTACGTACATTTAGAAGGGAACAAAGTTTGAGCTAAAAGATTCCACTAATGCGACCATTATTTTTCTGACTAGTGTTAGCAGAATTCTATATATAAACGAAGGAACCCATTAGTAACAATGAGCCTGACCCAGAAAGAAAACTAGCAAGATCACAAATCCCCCAATTAGCTCCCAGAACATAACCCTGAAATGAGAAAAGGGATGAGTAGACATAGTTGAAATAAATAATCACGTTATCAAGAATAACAGAGAGGAAAACAAAATGAGATAGAAGTGATAGAACAGTTCAAACAAATTCAAATTATGATAGAACTGCATTCATAGTCTAGTATCAGTCGAACGAAGAAGAGCAAAAAGAAGGGAATAAGGGAAGAAAAAGAAGAAACAGAGTAAGGAGACGAAAAATAACAATAAGATTTCACCGATGAACATCTCACATTTATCAATCAATTATGTTAGTGAGGCAAATTACATTTCTTCAAATGAGAGTAATTTGTAGACACCACACAAGCACACAATACAACGTCTTCTTAAAAGGGAGGGAAAGGCAATGAGAGATAGAGACATGAAGAGGGGAGAGGAAGCCAAGCATGAAAACAGAATGGAGAGAGGACAACGAGCAGGAAAGCAAAACAGAGTCATCGAGACTGAGAGGGGGGGGGGGCTTGGGTTGGGGGCTGGGGTTAAAAAAACCGCACATTCGCACATATTTTAGTGGTGACGACGTCAGCGCTTCGACACCAGACGTGTCACCACCGTCATCAGAAGTCAACGCGACTGTCGAAGACATGTCGCCATCGTCACCGGATCAAGTCAACGAACCAGCGTCACACACATCTCCACGCACGCCCCTTTGATGGAAATATATGTGGCCGGCAAGCCAATCACACATTCCACATCTCGTTCCATATTCATTAATAGAACACATTCATTATAGTGCACGTGCGATGCGTATAATGAAGTCCATGAATACATGATCAGACTTAGTGAATTATGATGGGATCGTAACACGGAGATCACTAGTCTTTAAGCATGTGTTATAAACATTCATATTCAAAGGATACGCGAGAAGGACATCAAAGTATCCCGATAGAATAGCACTATCTAGCCTCACTCATATGATGAGTATGGCCGGTCCCGTAGCCATTAGTGTGCCGACACTAAGGATAGATAGTGGGTGCTCTTTAGTGGAAAGAGTTCACTGAACTGATCCGTACGAATCCCTGAATGGTATTATACCGAACTGTCAATCAGGTTGAATCATGTCACGGTTGTGTAAGTGGTCCTTAGACCTGAGACACCAAAGACGTCTTGTGGACGGACGGTTGTACTTTGGCTATGGCCAACGAGTCTCTAATCATGGGATTCTAAACGATCTTAGTTTGGGTGCATCAAGAAGTACACGAAGGCGATTGAGTGGTCAAGATGGGATCGTCCACCCTCGGTATAAGAGGTAAAAGCTCAAGGAAGACAATGCAACGAAGTCCTTGGCCAAGGCAGTGAAATATCAGAGAAGAGTTCTCCGATGATTTTCGAATGCATCAGTAGTAACTCGGATGATCGATTAGGGTTTGATAGTTGACTATACCCTAAGTCGTCCAAGGAGCGTCAAGTGGATGAGGGATTATACATACACGGTAACCGATGACGAACAGGTTCCATGAGTGAGTCGATACACACTCCTTTGTATCTTCTAGGACACGAGGTGTAGCTTGGCAACCCACGTGTCAGAGTCTCGACCTATCGATTGGGTTAAATTGATCCGACATACCGACATTAATTAATCAATATGATGATATAGTTAATTAATTTGGAAGGCCAATAAAGGTTATTGGGCCGCTCGAGTCGTTAACTAGACTAATACATGGGTCTAGAGGGTCACACGCAAATAATCTTTTGGACGTTGGAAGATATACTTAAGTTTTGGGGATTTTTATGAAAAATACCGACTTAGTATAAATAGGGGAAGGCCCTGAATGAAATTCACCCAGGCTAGAATTGTTCAAGGGCCTTTCCCCTTCTTCTCCACTCTCCCCACACCCCCTCTCCACCCCTAATGTGATCGAGACGACGTAACGACGCTGACGGAGATCGAACGGGGCTTGTCTACGAGAAGGAGGAGATCCAACATGCCGAGGATCACGTGGATACATCTAGAGGCTGCACACTTGAGCAGCTCGACTCGTCTCTCTCTGGGATCGAAGAAATCACGAATCGAATTCGTGTAAAGGTATGTCGTTTTAATGGTTTTGTTGATGCCGTTCGATTCACAATTACGTTTTACGCTGCGCATCGTTTTGTGTTGCTCATCCATCTCAAGGCCACCAGGACCCAACACCCTTCACGCGTCTTGACACGTCGCTAATGGCAGATCCACAACTGGCCCTTGACGTGATACAAATCACATCTCTCGTCTTTAATTTCTCGTCGTTAAGTTGTATTTTCTCTTTCCTCCAAGGCCTATATGTATAGGCCATTGTTTCAAGAAACAGTAGGCAGTCATTATTCAAGAATTGAGTTTATTATTAACTATTCTTGGAGGACTGCCTAGCCTCCCTATCCCTCCTTCAACCCTATCCCTTCTCCAATCCTACCGCCGCCGATTCCGCCGTCGCCACCGCCGCTTCCGCCGTCGCCACCGCCGCTTCCGCCGTCGCCACCGCCGCCTTGCGTCGCCGGCCACCTTCTTCTCCATCTCCCTCTCTCTCTCCTTCTCTCTTGTCTTTCTTCTATCCTCCCCTCTCAACCCTCGCCCAGGACCGCCAAGGCTGCCCACCCTTGACCGCCCAGGGCTGCCGCTCAAGACTGCCCAAAGGCCACCGAGGCCGCCCACCTAGGGCCGCCAAAGGTCGCCCCCAGGCCGCCCACCCAGGGTCGCCCTAGGCCACCCCAAGCCGCCAGCCGAGGGCCGCCCTAGGCCACCCCAGGCCCCACGCCCAAGGCCGCCCTAGGCTTCCCCAGGCCTCTTGCCCAGGTCCACCCAAAGGCCGCCCCAAGCTGCCCGCCTAGGGCCGCCCAAAGGCCGCACAGCCCCCCCAACCAAGGCTGCCCAAGGCCGCCCGCCCAAGGCTGCCCTAGGCCACCCCAGGCTGCCACCCCAGGGGTGCCCTAGGCTGCCCTAGGCTAACCCCAGGGGGCCCGCTCAGGGCTGTCCAAAGGGCCACCCAAGGCTGCTCTACGACCACCCATCCCCAGCCTGCCCGTGCGCGCTGCCTCCTGCTCATGTCCACACTCGTCCGTCGTATTTTTAGCAACAGTTGTACAATGCCCGGAACGCCTAGACCCTCTCGTCTAGTGGGCCAGTCAACGCCCAGAATCGTCCAACCTCGTCACGAATCAGAATTCCCCACAGCCTCTTCACGCACTATGGTGCTGAGGTACGCCTGAACTCTTTGGTGTCGTCGTGTTCTTTGTACAGTATTCTGCAAGACTTCTCCACCACCACAGATTTGATTTGATTTGGAATTCTCAAAATCTCTCTCTTTCGTGAGTTTCCCTCGTGACGTGAATTCGAGTATTGAATTTGGTGCTTCGGCATCGTCGCGGTGGTTGAAGACAGTACTCCCACCCTCGACGAGGAACGGGGCTGCACCACCAGCATTTCATCGGCTTTAAGCTCCGAAATCGATCGTGTGGATTTCTGTGATCTGTTTTATCCATCATCCAAACCCGCCAGTCCCTCCATCCGTCATTGTTCTCTTCACCCCACGGTCGTCCTTTTCCCCGAGCTGTCTTGCACCATATTTGCACCGCACAGACCTTTGTGCATTGTGTGGCGCAATGTGCGAAAAATGTTTTGTGTGCTGCATGTGAAATTTGCACCGCACCGCACAAACGCACAAAAAATATTCGGTCACACATTTGGATCTTCCCTATGCAGGATTGTCCATGACAGAAACTAACGGGACGGGAGGAATATTGCCCCTTCATTTATTCCATTTTTAGAGTTTGTCCTCACCGTCCCCTTCGGAGATGGTCCCCTTCCAAATATTTTCGTCCACTTCCTATCCCATTTAATAACCGTCCCGTCCATGACATTCTCGTCACATCTAACATTTGGGAGGAAGCGGTGCCTACCTCCACCTTGTGTCAACATTAGGCCCGCTCAGAATTTGACACATTGCACAACACGTGCGTGAGCCAGCTTGAGCTTCCAAGCTCCTACTTGACTCACACGACATGCAAAACCTGTACTGTCCGCCATCCAAGGCCCCAAATGGGGCCATTTTTTTGTCTATGGATGATAAAACCCCCTTTCTAGAGACTGGCAGGTGATTCCACATCCCAATTCGTTTGAACTACTGGACAGGATGATTTTTTCGTCCACAAACAAAATAACTTTCCCGTTCATGTCCATACCTTATAGGTGGAACCTAGATCAGGCTTGTCATACAGTTTATCTGTTAAAGGGAGTGACATTGTATTATGCATTAACAGTTGTCATGTGTTTGTTGATGTCATTGGCCCATGACAATGACGATGACAATGGCAGTGCCATTGTCATGTGTTTGTGATCATGGAAACAGTTAATGAGATATTTATCATCATGGACAATGTAGATGGCTCGTTTAACGAGATGGATGATGACAATGATGAAGTGGGTAAGTGCCATGTATGATGTTGACATGTGATCAAGATGGCTTCCTTGACCATAAGGATGATGAAGAAAGATTGTCACGAACAGCAATGGCAGTGCCATTATTGTCTTCAGACAACGAGTTTATGGCATGATGGATGCCGAGATCGAGATGCTCGTGCTACACCATAGGGGACGGACACAAAGACGTGATGTGAATGGTTAAATGGTGCATGCGACTAAAAATTAACGAGAGGTATGTCAAAATCCGGGTGATCTGAGGCATAAACACAGATGAAGACACGAGGGGTCAGGGCACGGACAAGCTCCCAATGACTCGATTGTTCGATTTGAAGTCCAACAGAGTGGAGGACGTCACCGTCTATGAGCATCCTCATCCGTCACCGTGAACAAAGCTGATTCGGCACCGACGAAGAAGATTCCTAAGACGAGTCCAGTGGCTAATCCTATAACACATAGAAAATATCTCGAAGTAGAAGCAGGCGAGGATGGCATTAAAAAAAGTAATAATACTACAAAATAATGGAAGGGGAAGAAGACGTAACATGCGGGCTAAGACCGGAATGTAAAATTGGTGGATCGCGTCTGTCAGATAACAAATGTACGGGACTCGATGGATGTGTGGGACATTCAGACTCGATAGGGTTGGCTGGCTATCGTCAGCTTCTATGTTGGCGGGTATCGATGATCAAACCCACAATGGAAGCCATGACTGTGGACGATGTCGATGACGATGGTCCGTGCCACGAGCGTAACGCAGGCCACTACGGCCGAGTCACGACGACCAAAGGAATGAGTTCACTAGTGAAGGTCTTT
Source organism: Wolffia australiana (assembly GCF_029677425.1). Classification (NCBI taxonomy): domain Eukaryota; kingdom Viridiplantae; phylum Streptophyta; class Magnoliopsida; order Alismatales; family Araceae; genus Wolffia; species Wolffia australiana. The sequence goes on along the minus strand of NC_135852.1, from coordinate 6,432,345 downwards.
GTCCACTAGTGAAGGTCTTTGTCGAGCGAGCGATCTGATGGACGTCAAGTTCTGTCATCGGTGTGGACTACCATGGTGCACTCACCATGGTGCGCGATGGCATTGGGGATGGGGTAGTGAATGAGTTCTGTAGCCAGTGGGATGTAGATGATGGTAGCTGATGTAACACGACGGTCAGAAGTGACACTTCATGTAATGTCCAGAGGGTAGACTCTAATATTTGATGTTAATGACATGGAATAATAATGTGATTTTAAGAAAATAATAATGAGAAGTACATGAGTCGTCAGGTGATCCTAAACACAGCTCAATTGGATGACACGTGACGGCTTTATCATGATCAGGCTTCCAATGATCCACGTAATCAGCTTGAAGGAATCGACGTGGGGGACGTTCTTCATCCAAAATATGTCCACACCGTCGACGAGGATGAGCTAATCTAATACCGTTAAAGAAAATATCCTATCACGATGGCAGTAAGTCCTATATCAAAATTGCATCCTCCCGAGACAGCGGAGCACGAGAGAACGGCATTGAGGGAGATAATAATATTGATAATGAGGGGAGAAAATATACCTGTAAATTGTGTTCCAGCAACTTATGGCGGTAACCCTTCGTCGTAGATGAGAGTAGATAGATGTCAGAGATGAGTGATCAATTGATCACAAGCAACTTCGGCTTGGCGTAGGAAGACCCTAAGGCAAATCAAAACAGACTGGATAGGAAATTTCGTAACTCGGTAGATGTAGAATGCATTTGTCCTGCGCACTTAAGTATGGAGATTTACAAAGGCACCATCAAGGAGGGCAATATGAAACTTAGGAATCACGCTCACAGGGCGGAGCAACTGGCTTTAGGTTTGATGCCAGCAAAAATTTTATTGCATAATGAGTGAACATGATAATCGCACGAATGAGGATGAATGTGAATTTCCACCCACAAAGATAATTACATAGAAAAATGAACTTGATAGTTGCACAAAGGGGTGAGATACTTCTTCCCAAGATAGCGATTCTTAGAGCAAGAGAAACATCACAACCGATACTCGATCAACAATCGGTTCAAAAGGACAAGAATGTGCAGCCAGCTCCTCAGCAAGTCGTTGATGCAGACTTTTACGGCCAACAATATGGTTCGGGCATCGGATTAGGCTGCCGAAATCGTTTATTTCCCTGGTAGCAATCAAGATAGATTGGAGGAGATAAGCAGGTGGATCGAGTCTGGCAGAGGTAGTGGCAGTTCGATGGCCTGGATCATATTCTTAGTGCTCTCTCACAGTCGCATAGGTTCCTCCCCATTCATCGGCACCTCGAATATTTTGCAACAACTACCGCTTCTTGTTGGAGTAGATATTATACTTCACCTTGATGAAGATGGCGTGAAGCTACACGGGCATGTCAACGGGCTATGCAAATCTTAGGCTGCAACACACAATTGTAGTCAACTGGCAAGAGAATGAAAAAAAATTGATCTAATAAGAGGGCTTCCAAGAGACGGACTTCCTTAAAAACTATCCCGAAATCAATGATGCTCTTTTCTTGACAAGAACGATCAAGTGTCAATTTCGACTACACTCCCCAATGGATCATTCTTGATGCTTGAGTAAAGAAGGTCATTGAAGAAGTGAGGATCCTCCCCAGAGTCTGAGAGGAAACTCTAGCCAAAAGAATGAGAAAAGTTTCTTCCAAAAAAAAAACAATAACTACCAACTTCAAATTCAGATCTAGATCTTGAAAATAGAACAAGCCTCCCCTCCCACGTCCACCCCTCCCCCTTCTTTATAATGAGGGAATGGTAGTTGTGGGAGGCCCAATTGGGTCCCCTTTGGAGGGGAAAGCCTATTGGGCTTCCCCTTAAAAGGAATCTTTAGAGGGAGAAGAAGCCCAATACGGATTTCCTCCCCCTAAAGGTGGAAACTAATCATAATTAAAAATAAAAAACACATACAGGAGGCCGGTACTCATGCCGGAGGGGTCTCCTTACAATCCAAAGATGATAAAAAATAAAAGAACATAAAGACGACACGACACGCTTCAAGATGACACGAATGTCACTTCAAACCTGATAGTGGAAATGTGGGTTCTTTACATTGGCTTGGGCTCCGTGTAGGGGCTGGTGACGAATCTGGACACAATCAACTAGATGGTCCTCCATCAATAGCCCCATATCAACACTCACAATGGTGCACGGTGATGTTGGAGTAGGAACGACGACCGATTCTATTGATGGTGGACACAATCAACTAGATGGTCCTCCATCAATAGCCCCATATCAACACTCACAATGGTGCACGGTGATGTTGGAGTAGGAACGACGACCAATTCTATTGATGGTGGGACGTACTTTATAAGAGTCATGTGGCACACTCACAATAGTGCATGCATGATGACGTATGAGATGGAGCAGCTACCAAATCACATTGACATCAGGACATAGTGAGTGACCTCGTATGGAGTCTACACGTTTGTCCAGGAAGCCTGTTGACCATGCGAAGTAGTCACAAGTGAGATATCGGTTTCTTGGTGCAACGCCATGAAAACTGCGAAGAAGGGGTTGGAGACCATGTTTAACCGTGGGAACACCACGGCTGGGAGTTTGTGGCATCAACAGCCCGGGAAAGGTTGGTAGGCATGATCCACAAGGTCGTGAGTGCACAAGTCGGCAGTGGTAGGACGTTGGAGACCTTATTGTGCGGGTTGTCACAGGCGGCAATGTGTAGACGGTGCGTAACTGCCCCACTGAGAGGGGTGCGACTGCCAAAAGTGGCATGCCAGTTCTGTTGGGCAGGAAAAGTCACTAGAGAGAGGGACCATGGGCGGTTGAAACAGTCCCCGACAACGTCCTTGCGGGTCTATCATTGGTGTACTGAAAGCTAACTCTAAGATGGACGGGGAAGAGGAAATCTGTGATAAAGAACAACAACTTCAAACATTCTTCATCAAAATGGTCTCTTTTCAAAACTCTATGAAAACATCATGAGCCTCCCCTCCAATTTTATATAAAAAGGGAGGGAAGGGCTTATAGGTGCCCTAATGGGCTCCTTTAGGGGAAGAAGCTTAGTGGGTTTCCCCCCTAAAGGGTCCTTTAGGGGGCAGTAGAAGCCAAGCATGGGCTCCCCCCGTAAAGGGTGTGAACAAAACAAACGACGAATGAGTCTGGGGAGGCCCTTACATATATAGGAGGGGCCTCTCTACAGTCAAAGGGGATGATCAAGTAAGACCAAAACGACACGAACCGGGGGCCCGTACACGGGAATGGCCTCCTTAAAACCAAAAGAAGACATGAACACAAAATAAAATGACGTGAAGGTCATTTCCTCAAACCTGGTAGCGAAAACTCAGGTTCTTCACATCGGCTCGGGCTCTGCGACTTGGCTGATAATGAGTATGGACCTCCATCATCCTCCATCATCCTCTCAGGGTGGGAAGAATTTGGCACCGATTGGTTAAAGATAATGATATCTTCGAGGGGCTGGATGAGCTCTGGCCGTAGTCAAAGGAGATCCACCTCTAAAATCCACGTGTCATTCGGACGATGGTCGGCCCTGCCAATGCACAAGAAACTTGCGGTCCACCCGCTTCCCAGCAGCGTTAATTACCACCTCTAGTACCTACTCGACATGCTCTGGACTCACTAGGGACAGGGCGGGAGGGGATAGAGGGAGTCTCTCACTCACATCACTGCTAAAACTTGAGGGACTGTGAGGCTCAACGATGGGTGGCATAGGATGGTGTCAGAATAGATTTCTAACGTTGAAGGTGGGACAGATCCCCCAATTTGGCGGGATACCCATAGCGTAGGCATTCACGCAAACCACACAGACTATCTATAAAGGCCCAACACTACAAGCATGAAGCATCGTAGCTGCCCCACGAGAATATCTCTCGGGCCTCAACCTAACCATGACTAGATCTCCCTCTGTGTAGCTAATTGACCTACAACCCACAACAGCGACGGCCTTGTAATTCTCATTTTGTTCGATGATGCGAGTATGAATATCATGATGCATGTCCCTAATATGTTGTACAAATGCAATGCCACCCTTGAAAGCTCTAGAATGATGTTATACTAGGAGGTCTAAGGGCCTACGAGGTACCTGGCACTTATACGATCTCAAATGACATGCAACCGATGGTACAATTCACGGAGGAGTTGAAAGCGAACTCAGTACGGGGAAGGACACAATCAAAAGTGGTGAGGTTGTCCCCCACAATGGAACGTAGCAAATTCCCTAAACTACTGTTGACTACTTCCGTCTGCCCATCAGTTTGTGGATGATGGGCAGTGGAGAACTTGATCTTCATTCCAATTAAGACCCATACTGATGTCGGACGTCGTCGGGGACGTCGTCCAGTCGACACTGAGTATGATGGCTCGGTACTGATAATAGGATAGTGGTATAGAACATCGGCAGTGTCGTCGTCTGACTGGTGAACCCTGACGGGATGTGACTATGATGCAATGAAGGAGCACCCTACATGTCGTATGTGCAGGTTCTGACTCATGGGAGGCGCAGAGCTCTGAGCTTGGATGGGGTCGCCGGTTGACGACGATGGTAGTCTCTCAAACCTCGTCGGAGCGACGAAGGCATTTACGGCCTAACGGATCAATCCGTAGGGTTTGCATTCACACCGGTAAGACACTCAAATATGTCGTAGTTTTCTCTCAAAACCTCTCTCACCTACCTAGCCCAAGCGCGGTGGAGTCAAGACGAAAATTTACTGCAAGAGATGATTAAATGAGTGACGGAAGAGGACGGTGTATCTCGTTGGTGTGGCTCGTGGTGCAGAATTCGTCGACAATCGGCGGTGGTTGAAGCGGGTCAAGTGGAGAGGCGCCAGAGAGTGGACGGCGGCTCGATGAATGATGTTGGTGCCGGAGCTACAGATAAAGGTCAGAGGAGGAGGGAAATACGGCGCGACCGCAGTGAACCAGCTCAAGCGTGTTCCTGATCCGAATGCATGCTTACGAACGGGAGGACGCGTGCGGGTCAGGAAGGTGACATGAGCAATGGTCTCTGGCACGTCTGCACAAGCAGGTCGACCCACGACGGTGGATCCATAGTTGGTGGTGAGCGTTCAAGGTCATGGAGGGTTCCCGTTCTAACAGTCACCCGTTGAACAATTTGCGTGCAGCGGTTCTCAATTTAGCCTTGTGCAAGGGAAGCAGCGCGGGCCGGCCCTAGAAAATCAACAATCAGCACTACACGACGCCGGTCAGATCATTAGCCACTTCGTTGGAAATGAGATGCTGTCTAGGGTCCCTTTGACTTGGCCGGGGATCGGCGGCCAGGCTCAACAGGGTCAGGGTGGATAATTCATCAGCAATCACTTATCCCTAGGACGTAGAGGCTTGGACAAGCTAGGCAGCTCTGTCATCAAAGCATTCCCATTCCACATTGGCCTAGTTGGTCGCTCATCGGTGGAATCCTGATCGAGCGACTGGCTGCTCGATCAAATGGACTTTAGCAAATCCGGCGGTCGCTATAGTTGTCAATTTTGTCGGAGATGCGCACGAGATACTCATTGGTTCCAGAATTGATCGCCGCAAGTTAATGTTCACCCACGGGAACTCAAAGGTAGCAGGAATTGCCTGCAACCGTCGGTGGTTCAAAAGTCGTGGAGATGGACCAGCGCATGGGGACGCCAAATCAGATGTCTTGGCGGCACAACGGTGTATCCAATTATCTAGTCTTTGACTATTTTTGCTCCCTTTTGTCCCCTTGCAGTGGAGTGCTGGGTCATGAAGGTCCGCCCCCAATCGTGAGATCTGATCACCCTTGATGAGGGGTAATTGGAATCTTATGACCTGAGCAGGAATTTTGGGGGGGATTGGACTCGAAATTCCCTTCAATTCTTCCTTCTTCTCCCCCCTTTCCCTCTTCCTCCTTCCCTTGTGCACTTCTCTTGAGCGAGGAAGCGAGACCAAAAAAATGCACAATTTTCCTTCTTCTTTGTCTTCTTGGTTTGCCGTACTAGGGCGCCCCTTCTTCCCTTATAAAGGGGAAGAGGTAAATTGGGCCCCCTTAGGTGGGTCAACAACGGGAAAATGGGTCCATTAAGGGGCCCTTATAAACTGGCCCCCCATTACACATAGAAGGGAAGGGGGATTTAAATAAAATAAAATAGGAAAAGGAGGAAAAGGGAGGCATAAAACGACGATAAAATGACGGACGTATAGGACACATCACAAACGTGAAGAAAACACAACGACGAGAATGGGAAAACACAAATCACGAGAAAAAGAACGATGAAAAACAAAATGCGAAAATGGAGCATCTTTCACCTGGCTTTTGATGACGGTGTGCAACGACGCGAAAGACATCGTCGGTGATCCTTGATGGCGTGCACCATCACATACGGTCTTCCAAAAATAGCTAGTGTGTTACTTCCAAAAAAAAGGAGTAACACACTATTGACTGTGTTACTCCTTGCAAGCACACAATCTCGTCAAATCATAGGAGCGCTACTAGCGAGGCATCCACCATCCTCAAACAGGGTATAAAATGAGCCATCTAGGAAAATCTGTTGACTACTACCATGATGGAGTCGTGTCATCGAGCGATCTTGGGTAGACCGAGAATAAAATCAATGCTAACGTTGTCCCATGGGCGCATCGATACGGATATGGACGTATAGAGTCCAGCATTCTACTTTGTCATCTTGACCTTGGAGCAAGTCAAGCAGGGGAAGACGATCTTCCTGATGTCTCTCTTCAACAACGTGCAATCGAATTGGTACTCTAAGGATTGGATGGTCTTGTGGACACTGAAATTTCCATTCAGACCACCCGCATGCATCTCCTAGGTAAGGAAATCTCGCAGCAAAGTGTGAGGTACACATAATCTCTTCCTGTGGAAGAGGTAGCCATTGGAGAGATAGTAGTATCGATATTCAGACTTTGGGCCGTCACGAATAGCACTAGCGATCTTCTTGAAGTCGAGGCACGCCGTGTAATCATGTGGGAGTTGATCGAATCCCAAAACTTGATCCTCATCAGGTTGAGGATAACTGGCCTCCAGCTAAGGGCATCAACTACGACATTATCCTTCCCCTTCGTGTGCCTGATGACAAAAGTGTAGTCCTGTAGATTTGCAATCCAACGCGCACGTTGGTCGCTGACCTTCTTCTAATCGTGTACGCGCCTTAGTGCACTATGATCAGAATAGAGTACGAACTCCTTGGGCAAGAGGTAGTGGTCGCCAATGTCGGAGGGACTGAACGAGGCGTAGAATTTGTGATCATAGTTGTCGTACGTCGCCTCGTGTCACTAAGTTTGTCATCAAAATATTCTATAGGGTGGCCATCCTGGCTAAGGACGCCAACAATAGGTACGCATGAGGCATCACAGGTGACTTCAAAAACCTTGTTGAAGTCGGGCAATCTTAACACATGTGCCTCAGTCATGCGTCACTTGATTTCCTCAAAGGCCTTATCAATTGCCGTCGTTCACTCAAACTTGTCAAGGCCGATGAGATCGGTAATAGGCACCGTGACACCGCTAAATCAAAGGACGAATCTCTGATAAAAAGTTGCCAAACGCATGAAGCTACATATGTCATGAACATCCTTGGGCTAGGGCCACAACGTGATGGCCTTGACCTTGGTTGGGCCGGCAGAGACTTTGTGAGCTGATAAGATGAAGCTGAGGAAGGAGACATCGGCCATGAAGAAATTGCATTTCTTCAGATGAGCATTGAGCTTCCCCCATTGCACTGTGGCGCACACCTCTCGTAGGTGTTGTAGGTGGTCTATGCCGGAGCCACTAAAGATCAATATATCGCCAAAGTAGATGATGAAAAATCTTCCAATGAATGGGTGTAGGACCTCGTTCATCAATCGTTGGAACATACTCAGGGCTTTGGAAAGCCCAAATAGCATGATGTTCCACTCGAACATGCCATCCTCGATCTTGAAGGCCATCTTCCACTCGTGTCCTGGTAAGATGCAGACTTGGTGGTATCCACTACATAAGACTATCCTTGAAAAGATGGTCACTCCGGCCATTGGATCGAATAGATCCTGCACTCTGAGAATAGGAAAATGGTACTTCATTGTAATCTTGTTGATGGTGTGGGAGTCGCAATGCATACGCCACGTCCCATCTTTCTTTGGCACGAGTAGTGCGAGGAAGGTGCACAAGCTGAAACTCTCTCGTATAAGTCCCTTGGCTAGGAGCTAAGTTTGGGAGTGAGGCTCCATGAACGAGGTTAATGGCGAGCTTGATGCTACGCATGGGTGGGAGCTTGTTTGGGAGCTCTTTGGGAAAGATGTCCCCAAAATCAATCATGAGCTCTGTCAGCTCTAGAGCATCGGGCGCGCGAGGTGGTTCCTTAGAGGGAACGTCTATGGTGAGAGCGTAGCATACGGGTAGGTCTTTGCGCTCTCGATCAAGCTCTCATCGAATTATGCACATGTTGATCATCAATAGTGCCTTTGGCTGGGGAGCCGGCGTCGGGACAGTTGGCGCTAGTAGAGTAAGTACTTGTACCACTGGAAACCATATCAATCGATGTCCACCATACATGAATGAACATGTGTTTGCTTGCCCTGTAAGTTGAACGTCATTGTGGTACAGCCATGGTTGTCCTAGTATGATGATGTCGATCTTCATGGGTAGAATGTCACATAACACGCACTCATCATAGGTACTCATCTTCAGCGATACGTGGCACTGTGATCATGTCGGAAGAGTAGAAGCATCAATCCATGATACATTGTATTCACCGTACATCACCACTTGCTCAAAATACCCCAGCACCTAATGATCTTGCCACTCAAGATATGTTGAGAAAAATGATGGAGCAAATGACACTACTCACTCAACGAAATGAGGCACTGATGGAGCGAGTAAAGATGGTGACGACAGCTATAGCAGAGTCAAGTGGCAGTGACGATAGTGGTAGTTGGCGTGTGGCGTAGTGTGGTCGCGGGCACGCGTCAAAGTGGGGATAGTGGGCTATGCCACAAGGGTTAGAGCATTCAGCCGTAAATGGTGCATGATGAGCTCAGGCGGTGTACAACACAACGCATGACCAGCAACATTGAGGTGACGCATGCACATCAGTGGCACAACCACACGGATGGTATGGTGGCGGCCCGTTGACCCCATGACATGTTATCAGCTAGCTGAACCCGAGCTGCAACCAGCAACCTGCAGGGTGAGGGATTTGTCACCAAGTGTGAATCATAGTGCAGGGGCAGTGCGAGGGTGTCGTGTAGTGGAGCTCATACTGTACGTCGGGTGCGTCATGGTGCAGAGTCGTGCCTATGATGGGTCGACGGAATCCGGCAACTCGCGATCCGCGAGGGAGTTCATTCCGCGAGGTGAGCTTGCGAGCTCCAAGACGAGTCCCCCGTGCGCGAGATGGGTCAATAGAGTCATCTGATGTCTAGAAGACCGCTCATCGGTGCATCGCAAGTCCGCAAGAGTGCGCGCGAGTGGCTCAGCGGGCGTGCTGGTGTCACACAGATGCCTATGGTAGGTCGCATAGGCACCAATGGGTGCGAACGTGCTAAGCGGCCGTGAACGCTCTGCCTAGGGCGGTACGCGTAGGGCGTGGCCGAGGGAAGGGGGCGGTGTAGTAGTTTGCCAGCCGGCGATGGTGGTCCGCACGGTGGTGGTGCAGTAGCATGGCGCTCCCCTTTATCTTCCCTCCCTCTCTCCTACTTTCTCTCTCCTCTCTTTTTTCTTCCACTCTTCTTCTTCCGTGAGACCAAGTTTTGAACAAAAATTTTCAAAATGATATAACCTGGTCTGAGAGATTAGGGCTCCATTGCGCCCCCTTGTATAGGGGCACGATGGCTCTTACTAAGGGCAGAGGATCCCTTAGTAAGGGTCCAAGTGCCCTTACTAGGGGGGGTCTTATGCATAGGACCCCCCTTTTAACACAAAATAAAACATAGGTTTGACACATATTCGACGACACAAAATGACATGACACGACGATACGAACATGAACACGACGAACACAAACACAGTAAAACGATGATCATAAGAAGCATGTGTTGATAAAAACCAAAACGGTTGGATACACAAACGTGCTTTACCCATGGTATTTGTACCCGGGTGCTTCACCTTTGCTTCGTCACGCCGGTCAGGCTGGACGTGAGCCGGCGGGACCATCGATGACGATGGTGGCAGCTCTGAAGATGTCTTCGATGGAGTGGACTCGTGCGCTCCATCAGATCATTATTCAACACATTCACTTCGGTAGATCATATCCATTTCATCACCTCTATCCATCGTTATACGTTACCATCCATCATCATATTCCATCCACATCGTAAATCATCTTTAAATTATGTCACATATCATCTTACACCTACGTCACATATCATCCACACCATTACTATTTCGTCTCATGTTTTCCTCAACATACACCTGAGTAAACCTGGACCACCATCTTCCTTCATCTTATTGCTCATTATTTCCCTACTCCACATCATTTATCCCGATATCGCGCACTATTATCTCCATCACGTGCCTCTTCAAACCCTCTGGTATGATATTAAACCATAAATAGTTATTATATTTGTTTAATTCTTATTAAATAATAATCATCCCTTTATGTGATCATCATTTTCATTCTATCCCTACCTGTCACACGGTCAAATCTCGAGCTAGGTTTCTTGCTCAGAATTGGCGTGTGCCGGCCTCAATGCTTTGAGCAGAACACTGAGCAGCCTTGATCTCTTGCAGCGGAAGCTTTTGCAATCGCTTAAGATCACTTAGAAGGGGTTAGAGGAGATGGGGGTGCCAGGCACTGTCAGTGAATAGGGTCATTGCATTTATATCGTAAAGAGTACATCATCATTGGGGATAATTACATGGGGGAAGAGGAGGGTGATACAATGAATGAAACGAGGTGCCTTGCGTCGAGGTAATGTCGCCACACCGCCTAAGGGCCGTCGCTCCGCGCGCGCGCGCCCGCTCTGCCGCTACACAAGTGCGCCGGGCCAGACGCCGCGCGCCCGCGGGCCTGGCGATCACACACGCCACCCCTGCCTTGACGATCACACACGCCACCGGCACCCGTGTCGACACTCTAGCGCGCAGTCTGCACAACACCGCCGCATTCGACGCCCCCCAGCTGGGCGCTGCATGCCCAACACTACCCCCAGGAGCGCTACGCGCCCGCCGTGCCATCTCGGCGCTCTCGGTGCGCCACATGCCTTAGTCTCCTGGCGGGATGTCTCCCAGCCCCGCGCCCCGCACACGTAATGCGCGCGCTGCCCGCGCGGCAGCTGCGCGGCACCCGCACAACTCCGCTCGCTCCAATCGCGGCACACCGGGCCTGCGCGTCCCGTACCCGCGCGCAGCGCTTCCCACTCCCGTGCGCAGCACTCGGCGCTGGCAAGTAGTGTTAGCGCCCGCGCGTGGCGCTTGGCATTGGCGCATGGCGCTTGGCGCGCGCGAGCACACACTGTTCAGCCCGTGCGCCCAGCACGCACGGACCGTACCTGATCCGTCCCGCCTTGGGCGCGGACGAGCACGTGCACAGTCTGCGTGAATTTCCACCGATAGTATGCGCTGTTAATGGCCATTGTTCTTATTAATCATGGTCGTTATACGAGTCATCGATGGTTGTTCCCATTGTCGATGGTCGTTATATGAGTCGTCTTACATGTCTTTAATTGTTGCCATCCCCATTGTTTAAACTTGTATTACCCTCATTATTAATGGTTGTCTCCCATTTTGTCAAAGATCCTCATCCCCATCATCGTCAATCGTTATACATGAAACAACACAAATTTGTTGGTAAAATGCTATAAATGTGTGTTATCTGGGGGTATTAAAGTGATCTAAATGTATATTATCATATGGAATTATCATTTATCTGCATTAGAACCACTTATTGAGCACTGAATCAAAATGAATTTAATTTGGTGAGTATATGATTTCTCTGATTTTCTTTGGGTGCTCTTCCAGAACTTTTAGTTATCCGAATATATTTATATATTTGTCAAAAGGCTTATTTGGGTCTAAATATTTTAGATGACAGGTTTTAGCAGGAGATTGGACAATTTTGGAGGGAAAATTTGGAGAAAGGGGAGCCAAAATGAGCATAGAACACGAGGAGACAGAGGAGAGAGAAAATGATGAAATGTGGAGACTTAGCCCACTTCAAACCCTCATATCTCTCAACTCCACTGTTGGATCAAGCTCAAATTTTGGTGGTGGGTTGTTCACTTCATCTAATTTCAATCTAAAGGTGGAAATTACCAAAAAATTTCTAGAAATTTTTTAATGAAGGGGACGTCCAAGGGCAAAAGGGAAATTAACTTTACCCTTTCACCCAAGGTACCTAAACCCTTTTTTTCTCTCTGTGATCATTCAGGAGTCTTCCATCCGCACCAGGAAGTTCTTGGATCAAACATGGTTCTGAATTTATTTCATTGGATTTTTGATCTTGATTTCTAGATTCCATTCTTCTAAATCGCCTTGGCTTTGGCGAAATGTTCTGGTCCTTTCTAAGAGTTGAATCTGAGTTTGCTTGAGATGAATATTGAGCCCTGAAAATAAAAATAACTAAAAATTAGATAGATTTTGTTTCCTTTTAGTTTAAAAATTAGACTGCTCCTAAAAACTCGTGAGAAAAATTGAATCAGCTCCTATATAGATTATCATTCCTACAAAGATTATCTTATTTCCCACTCTATTTCTGATTTCTTGATCTTGATTTCAAGATCAAGAAACATAAATAGATATCTCACAAATACAATCCTCATTTCTTTTCCCCTGTCCTGAGTTTCTTGATCTTCTTGACAAGATCAAGAAATCCAGATAGGAATCACTCCTCCTATTATCTCCTCTATATTCCTCTCCCAAATTTGGCTCAAAATCCACTAATCATATTGAACATCTCATTACCTACTAAGCCTCTCTTGGACGATCCCCGATACTCACACATCCTACTTGGTTGTTCTCCCCTTTGTCGGGAGTCCTCAACTATGTCATTGACGATCGTCGTCTCCATCTTCTATGTGTACGAAGGTACTTCTTATTTTATTTTTATTTTTTTAAAATATTCTTTCACATTTTTGTCATCCTAAACATCATCTGTCATATGGGACAGATAACCAAATACTGATTTGATTTGTTCAGTCATCCATCCATCTTCTCAAAATGAGAATAGATGACAAAAATAGATGGAACAAATGATGGTTGTGGTAATGATACTGTGGTAATGATACTGATGGAACAAAAATATTATCAATTACTGTGGTAATGATATCGGATGTCGATATCGTTAAGAAGATTACAGTTACGGTATCGAATTTGATATCGGAACAGATAACGGATTACGAACATGGTGCACATGTCTTGATAATATTTATTTTACTAAGTTGTATCCAATATCCATAGTATCTTCCTCGAGTTTAAAGTTTCACCAATCGTTGCCCATAAGAGCAAGGTGCACCTGTTTCTTTGAGGGCATCTGTAAAATGGTATCCATCAATAATTGATTACAAAACGGATAATGGCCGACGCACAATAGAAACATTCATGGATAGTGTATGTACGTTGATGAACTAGTGTTATGAGATTAACGGTAAAGTAATGTTCCGCATTGATGTCAAGTTAGGGAATTCAACTAAACATACATTATAAAAGTAAAGATGATCTGTAAACAACTAAACATAATAAACATCATTGGCTTTCATTCCACAAGCCATCCGTTTCCTCTGCCGTCACTTTTTGGTGATTAATGTTGCCTTTTATGGAGGCTATGGGCGACCTGAAACTCGACAAAGTTTGTCATTGTTGGGGTAACGTTGTAGCGGGTCTAATAGGTGTGTCCATCCCATGGCTCAAAAAATGGATCATGGCTCACTGGGATGTGTGGCTCTAGTATGGGCTCAGGTGGAGTGAAGCACATGCTTTCAAGGATTCTGATCAATTCAATTTGCTCCGGTGAGAATAGTGGGGTATCGATAGTGCTGTCTCGGTAATTTATTCCAGGCCTTCCATTACTATCGCCGTCATCTTCAGAGTCAGAGCTGATGATGTGCACAATTGAGTCTTGTGGTTTCTTTGACAGGCATAGAAGGAGTAGTGGTAGGTGTCGATGTTGTGTTGCTGGTTCATCACTTGACGTCATGGCACCTATCATGGTATATATGTCTTAGGTAATCTGGGGTGTAATACCCAAATATAAAGTAAAAGGTATCACATGTCAAACTAGCTACAGACAATGTACGTGTAATAAGAAAAGAGTTCTGTAAAAAAAGTGTTTTTTGTGTTTGGAAAAATGTTAGATTTGTCATCACAATGCATCAAGGACTTCATCATAAATCCCATGTAATGCAACGTCACAAGCGTCCTACAGCTCCAAAGTTACTACGACATCTGAAATAAAAGCCACGTCACTTTACCATCCATATGTGTAACATAACTAAATATAAATTAGAATCATACCTGATGTATCTTGGTCAACATCAATGTCACTGTCAAAAAAAATGTCGAACCATTTAGTTTTTCCTCCTCGACACCAACACTTTACATAGACAAGTGCCTCAATACTCATCCCCTCCAAACGTGATCTCTCATAAGTGACAACTGCTCTACCAACAGAGAACAACCGTTCTAAGGGAGCACTTGTAACTGACAGTCATAGAAATTCACATGCAATTTTTGATAATGCTGGATAAACAAGAACACCCTTTGTTTCCCACTAGGCATGTGCATAATCTCCCTCTCCTTGGTGTGTTGTACGTAGGAATGTCTCTAATTCTGCCAAAGGGGAAGCTGGTGAGGTTGTTCATATAGACGTTCGCTGCTAAGGGCCCGACTGTCCTAAGCCTTTGAGGATTGTTATTGTTGGGGCATGGTTGTGTGGCATCGGTCATGGGAAGATGTCGATGTAATAGGGAGAATTCCTCGAACAAAGGATATAACCTTAAAATAGGATGCCTCGTCAAACATTGACCCCTTGCAAAATGGATCAAGTAATGAGGCAGCTAGGACGGCATCGTTGTTCCACAACAACTTCTCATATTCAGGTAGTTTTGTTTGCATGGCGAGAACTACATGCAACAATGATGCTCATTCATCCTGTGGCAGTCTCTTGCTTGTGAACAATGTGGACTCAACAATCCACTTCATGACGTCCTCCATGTGTCGTGCTCATGTCCGCGTGAGGAGGACATCCTCAATAACAGACTCCTTCAATATGCTAACATGATCGACTATGTACACGAAAGGTTCCAATAAGAAGGCAAAATCCTTAAGCAACTCCCATTCTTCATGCGAGATCTTCGTTTGGCTACCCCCTGTCGTGAAGAATGCAAGGCCATCATCAATCACGTCCCTTTTGGCAATATCATCTGATGGAGGACCATCCAGTTGATCGTGTCCAAACTCATCACCAGCCCCTTTGTAGAGCCCGAGGTGACGTGAAGAACCCACATTTCCACTACCAAGTTTGAAAAGTCACAATTGTTTTGTCTTGTTATGCGTCATGTTCTTTTATGTTTATGACAGCCTATTCCTTGCATATGGGCTCATCATCTCGTCGTTTTTTGTTTTACTTTCTCGTCGATGTCCTTGACTGTAGGGAGGCTTCCACCTACGCGTGTACAGACCTCCCCCGTGTATGTTTGTGTTTATGTTGTTTAGTTTTCATCTACACCTTTCGGGGGGGGGAAGCCTATGTTGACTTCCTTTCTCCCTAAATGATCCTCTTAAGGGAAAGCCCAATAGGCTTTCGCTAAAAAGAGGCCCACCATGGACCCATAACCGTTCCCCCTTGTCCACTATAAGATGAGGGGGAAGGTGAACGTGGGGGGCCAGACCTGAATTGTGGAATTTTATGTTTCTGCGAAAAATATGCTTATCATTATAGCCTTTTCTCTATTAGGGTTTCCTTGTTCAAGGGAATACACGGATGATCGTGTTCCAGCCGTAGACGATCATCCGTGTTACAAAAGGTGAAGTTCTTGTCCTTGTCCTCTAGATTGACTACCCAATTTGGTGAATGAAGAATTCCCATATCGCATTGACTGAACCTCCAGAATGTTGTACATGAGACAGTGAAGTTTCTTTTGACCGGCGCACAACTCTGTGGAAGGATTGTTTGTATCTGCAACGCGTGGCTATTCTTCTTCTACCGAAGCTCTGTTAGAAGCTGACAGTTTTCACCACTCAAATCCTGTGGGGAAACATACATGGTGAACGATATATCATGTTTTCATCCCCCACAACGAGATCGCTCCACGACAACACCAGAGCACGCTTGCGAACGGCGTCTGCGATTGCAGCGGATCATTATAACGATAGGAAGCATCCCACCGTCTATCAACATTGACGATGTGTGGTCGTCCCCTTTCCTTAATGTGCCAAAACCCGATCGTGGATCTACCCCCCCCATAAAGGTGGGCATATGCCCCTACGGTGATTCACGACTTTTCCTTACAAGTCCATGGAGATCCACAAGACCTCAGTAGTTAACAAACCTTGGTTCCTAGTTCCCATCTTCACACGGTGAATCAGTATTCTACCACTGGATTTGAGTCAACGTGTGCACGGACATTCCCCTGCCGTCAGAATACAAGAGTTCCATCGGAAATTCCGTAGGCTTCTGGACTGCATGCTCGACTCCAGTCCGATACCTTCCTTCCTACTTGAGTACTACTTTGAGTTTCTCTCATCCTCACATCATAGATCGAAACTCTTAGGCTATCGCCACGGGCACCTGCCACATGCCCGGGTTCTAAACCCACAGGTCTCTACTTCTCCCCTCTTTTATTTACAAGTGTTGATTACGTCTTCCAGTATTGGTTTACGATTGCTCCGCGGCTACGAGAGAATTTAAATGTGAACATATGATTAGCCCCCTATTTGTGTCAGAGAATTTCTTTGACGATGTCAGATCTACTCGATTACATAGATAGTGCGGATGCTCTTGGACAAGATTGTTCCCCACTCGTTGGCTTTCGAGCTGCTCACACGGGTCATTGGGAGCTTGATCATGCCACAATTGTTCTCCGTGTCATTATCTGGTTACAACACACATCTTCCAAATTTGACGTACTCTTCTCGTTGAATTTTCTAACACACGTTGCATTCCCTTCATTGACTCACATTTCACTTATCATTATACCCTATTTTGTGATCATTCCTCTGCGACATAACACGACCCTCCGATCTTGATTATCATGTTACATCAGCATCTCGTGCGTTCTACTCCATCGTGGCGGGCAGTCAAGTGAGGGAAATCTTAGCTTTAATTTATGTGTATTGCATAGATCAGCATAATACATCTGTCTCATTGTTGTTCGTCAAATAGCTAGAACTACTGTTCTCACTTTAGTCACTATGTCCCCAAGTGAACCACTGTGACGCTGCAATGAGACGTCCTCTTCGCCCTCCTCCACATCTGATTCACAGTCATACATGCCGGCATTCATGTCGATATCACTCTCCTCCGCGACTACGGGTGCTGCGGTGGGTATAGAAATGCTCTTCAATGATGAACACTATGTGTATGACACATGGAACGTGTTGCGTGGCATTGAACCCTATTCTCCTTCCACGTGGTCTTCTTCCTAATACGACTATCATTCTTTTGTTGCTTGGTGCATTATCAGTGGTAGCCGCACATAACTGCAACGGAAAGCACATTAAACATTAGAGTGTACATTGAAAAGTATTAAATACAATAGTCTTAACATTACTCACCTTTGAGTCAAGTCCTTACTCTTCAAGCACCTTGGCAAGAATTTTTGCCATAGACTCCGTGTCGTACTTCTCATTGAGCTTGTGAATGGTGAGGACAAGTTCACGCTACGTCCAACGAGTGTCGATCGAATGAAATGCTATGGACAAAAGTCCACAACCATTTTTTGTCGTCCAACTAACTGTTGTTATTGCCACACGGTCGACATCTGCTAATGTGCGAATGATCTCCGCCTTCATCCTCTCAAACAACTTCATCGTCCATGCCTTGATGACTTAGGTACTCGACAAGAATACATCATTCTGTGTCGCAAATCACCATGTCTCCTTCCAAGCATTTGTATCAACCTAACGCCTTGGCAAGTCTGTGCGGTAGACTAGCCGACTAATGACGTCCTTGGTCTCTTCTGGTGTTCGACCCCTCAATGGTTGCCTACCGTCAAAGAGACCTGATGTCTCATCGCCTGCTAAGTCATCTATACATTGTTGCCTACAAGTGCTGCCCTTCAGCCCATCTTGTTCTTTTGGATGAAAGAATTTGAAACGGTGCCAAAAGATGTTTGTACTACCGTCTATTGGGCGCTTGAAATGGAACGCCTTTGTCGCACTCTTTGTGCAAAAAAATTCACACTCATATTCGAATCCCCAACAACTGTGAGGTACTTTAGTATGGGTGATTTTTTTTTTTGCTTGTCCGTGGGGCTCCGACGCATCAGTAGTATGATCTATTGGTAATTCCTCAAACGCCAAATTCTCGTCTATTTGGGGTAAAGTGCTCCCTACTGTTGACATGACAGTTGCTTGGGTGAAGTGTAAGGTGTATGTGCAATGTATGGATGTTAAAAAAAGGAATTTACAATAATATTTGAAAAATAAAATATCACCATAAATAAGATTTCAAAAATAACATAGACTATCTACTAAATAAGACTTCATGGTTATTTTTAATATGACTTGGAATTTGGAATTTGATGACAGAGCAATCGCACCAAAAAATAGATAATGCATGAACTGTACATAAATATGTATGGACTCTATAGAAACTTGTGCCAATTGATGGACAAATAGATGATGTGGTATATAGGTACGTAGGGAAGAGAGAGTGTGTGTGAATGAATGAAATGGAAAGAATGAGAAAGTGCAAGATGAATAGAGGGTAGAGGGAGAAGCAATGAGAGAGAGTGAGAATGCGAGAGGGAAAAAATGAGAAGGAATGAGAGAGTGAAAGATAGAGAGGGAAAGAGTGAGAACTGAGCAGGAAAGAGAGAATGGGTAAGTGAGAGATTGAGAGAGCGAGAAAACACCTTGTTATGACGAGTCAATGCTAAAAGTGTTTGCTAAACCAGATTGTTCAATAGATACAATGTGCTTGATGAATATAACTTAAACGATTGTGTGATATATACGTTCATTAAATAAATTAGTTAAATAGCTTTTGACAATGCACCATAAATCACTTGCTCAACATATAAATCACACGAAGAGTACGAGAGCTCAAGATCGAGAGATCAAAATAGTCTTTACCAGCTCATGCAGAAGCATGCAATGCAACATTATGAATAGTCAAAAAAATATATAAAAATACAGATCAATGCATGCATAACCCTTGTCGAGTGGAGGAACATACGTGAAGCGAAGGAGAACCCTGCTCATGGTATGGGTCAGCTCCGGCATCTTCAACAACTCCAACAATTGTCTTCAACAGGAAATCTTCAGCTACACCTCTTCAAGCCCCAAATTGCAACCCTAAATCATAGCTCCTCCAACCCCAAATCGCAACCCTAAATCATAGCTCCTCCAAACCCAAATCGCAGCCCTAAATCTCAACTCCTCCAGCCCCAAATCGCAGCCCCTAATATGGCCTCCAGCTCCAGCTCCTCCACCTTCGAGGCTTAGGCGCACTTATTGGGCCAACAAAACATAAAAACATTGTTGGCCCATTACGAATATTTATACCGTTATCTGATATCTGTACATGATATCAGATAGCGAAACAATGAAAACTATAATTTCGCTGTACGGAGACAGCTAACAAACCCGTAACATAATTTTTCAGTAATCTGACATCGATATCCAATAACAGATTTCGGATATCGATTACGATAATGTGGATAACGAACGAATGTTGAACGCAACAAGTTGCGTATTCGGATACCAGCGCCCAGTGTCGTATCCGTTATCTGAACGGTCGCACCCTAGATGACTGATGGAAGAGGACTTTAGGGACGGATGTCATGGGACTGAACACCTGAACGGAGCTGTCGTCCAGTCATCCGTTCAGGCCCCATCGTCGTTCTAACAAAGGATGGGGACGGATAACAGATGATGAACTAGAACAGATGGAAAGGGCCTGTCATATAGTCGTTCCATTCTGTCTGTGACCTGGACGGGACGCAATCTTAGTTATACTTACCATGGGATGACGCGTCATCTCGTCCCTTCCACGACTGAGTTTGAACGGACGACGGACTGTAACACTTCGGTGACGGAAACGGATCCGTCAACCGTCCACGAACACGAGTCGTAACTCGTAATCGTTTTTTTTCGTCCTCGCCGCGGAGCTCATTCTAAAATTCTACGATCTGCGCGATTTCCGGCGATTTCTCCTCGATTTCTCGATCGCGATCCTCTTCTTCGACGATCGAATTCCAAGTTTGATACGCTTGTTTCGATTGCGATCTCGACTTTTCAATGGCGGCAGGAAGCCGCCTGCTGAGATTTGCGGCTTCGGTTTCTTCTCCAACTGTTCAAACGTTTTCCGTGTTTGCGCGGCGATTGTCGATCGCGGCGTCGGAGGGAGATCTTCGATTTCCGCCTTCTTCGACTGTAAATTCCTCTTGCGAGGCGCGATGCGATGTGAAGGGGAAGAACGTGCAGTGGGCCTTCCTGGGATGCCCCGGCGTCGGGAAAGGTACTTACGCTAGTCGTCTCTCGCTGTTGCTCGGCGTTCCGCATATATCTACTGGAGATCTCGTTCGTGAGGAGCTCAACTCCTCCGGGCCCCTCGCCGATCAGGTAATGTTCTTCTTTCTTCTTGTGCTTTTGCCGTTGATTCCCGAGGCAGATCTTATTTTTTTTTTTCATTTTTTATTTATTTTCTCACAATGTTTCACCTGCATTTACGATTCTTCCTCTTGCTTCGGGTTCCGAAATCCGTTGCGATTTTCATCCCCTTGCAAATGTTTCGTACTTTCCTATGTTTTGTCAGAATCTTAGTTTTTCTCGTATTTTGGTCAGTTTTCTTGAAACGATTCGGAGATCAAGAACTCCGTGTAGCTGTTCATCGAGTATGTACCTGAAAGTTTAAGGATTTTTCTTGAAAATCAAGGATTCTTCCTCTTTCTCCGAGTTTCACTGGCGCTGCATTTCATATCTTCTGTCGGAATCATAATCTCATTTCTGATACATTTTCTCCCGACAATTTACCGATTAAGAACACTGATAAGTTGTTCATACGATTATCCCCGTTCCGCACCTTAAAATTTGAAGAATTTTTCTTGAAAATCGTCCATGTTTTGGTTCGGTGTGTCCCTTACCGCGAAATCATAAAAACTTCGCTTGGGTGTGTCTGAGCATCCCAGTGTTACTAGAAATCATGAAGACGAATTGAAATTAGTCATAGAAAATTGTTAAACAGATCAAGAACATGGCATGGCTTTATCTAACAAGTTTCAGAAGTATCAGAATTTCTTATTTGTCAAGAGTGAAAAATATGAATGATAATGTCTTTTGGTTATTGTCTCTTAATTAAGGTACTCTTTGTCCATGATTGTGATACTGTTTGGAAAATCTTGGGTTTGCAATTAGAATCATTGCCCGTGATACCTCAAATTCAGAATTATTGCGTGGGTTCTTCTAAGACCTACTTCCCTTGTCGCTTTTTTTTCTAAAAAATGTTTGTCTGCCAAGAAAATCAGTAAATTGAAGGTTATAGTGAAGATAAATCAATTGTTTCATTTTTCTTGCTCCTGTTATTCGAAAATAAAATTAGGATTTCACTAAAAAAAATCAAGCCACTGCTTTTTCATAACGTGAACTGAAAAAAGGAATGTGAATCATATTTTGGGGATTTGCATGAGCTTATGTTCTTAAAAGTCTCATGATGTTGCCTCTGAACCGTTTTATTCCACTCTCAGCTGAAAGGGATCGTGAATCAAGGCAAGCTTGTTTCAGATGAAATCATCATAGACTTGTTATCGAAGAGGGTCGAGGAGGGAGCAGCGAGGGGCGAATCTGGTTTCATTCTAGATGGATTTCCTCGGACTGTGAGACAGGCAGTAAGCAGCTTCACTCTCTCTTTATCTATCAATCTTTCAATCTTGTTGATAGTGTGAGATAGTGTCACTCACAATCAGGGGCGCGAATTCGGGAAACGGCTACAAGGTTCAACTTTAGGATAAACTATACCCGACCACGGATGGACTTAAACTCGTAAGCTACCGACGGTAGGGATAATCGTCCAGGTCTTATTGTGAAACAAAAAAGCCACCCCGCCACAGCAGGCAGGTTGATTCCTCGGTTGTCGCCGGTTTGGCGAGGAGACCATAGGATAAGTTGCTAAAACAAACGGAGGGGAGCTGTTCAGTATAATTCCGAACACTGGAGCCATTCTTAAAAGGGAGAAATTAGCACAACAGTTCCGGATCATCCCGGAAGTGGACGATGGACGGGACAGGACGAATTTCGTCCCGCCCCACGTCCAGAGTAAGTTCAGGGAGGAAGGACAGGACGATTTTTCGTCCAACGATAAAAAAACCGTCACGTCCAATCATACCGGGACGGTTTTTCGTCCCGTCCAGTCCTCCCGGGACAAATTTTCATCCCGAAATTCGTCCTGAACAAAAAAAACCCCATTTTATATTTTTAATATATTAATATAGATTTTTCTAAGTTTTTAAAGGAAAATATGGGGGAGAGAGAATGCAAATGGACATATGTACAATTAATACTGAGCGGCGTCAGTTTGCACGCGCAGAAAAATACAGGGACCGTGATGCAAATTGCCATAGCGAGGCCACGTGGCGAGATCTCAACCGTTGGATGTGAATCCGGCGGTTTTTCGTCCACATCCATCCGTCCATCATCCGAGACCACCGGACGGATGGTTTTTTCATCCCACGGGACGAAAACCGTCCCGTCCGATGGTCCCCGGGACAAATTTTCACCCAAAATTCGTCCCTATCCTCGGACAGGACAATTTTTTCGTTCCGGGACGAAAAAATTATCCCGTCCGCATCCCTGAACTATAATTAGCACTACTTGGTGAAATAGGTTCTTTTAGAATCAATTTCGAACCATTCCACTACATCAGGACCCTTTCGATGTTGCACAAAAGCCATGACTTTTTGTTCAGCTAGCACTAAAAAAGCTGCTCTTAGTAGAAGTGGTAGAATTATTCCAAGTGAAGATGTTACTGTCCTATTGGTTTAGAGTTGGAGGACTAGTTCAGTCACTACGCATATGGATCGTCTATATATCTTAATAGCATCAGGTTGATCACCAGTTTTATGTGGTGATCCTTATTCTTGTCAAAAGAAAAAATCTATCTATCTATCTGTCTGTCTATCTATCTCTCTTTCCGGTCGCCCTTG
Source organism: Wolffia australiana (assembly GCF_029677425.1). NCBI lineage: Eukaryota > Viridiplantae > Streptophyta > Magnoliopsida > Alismatales > Araceae > Wolffia > Wolffia australiana. The sequence goes on along the minus strand of NC_135852.1, from coordinate 6,409,075 downwards.
CCATGGAATGGCAATGCCTGCAACAGGTATCAACCTTTTGCTGCCTTTAATATGTTTTTTCCCCTCTTTAATTGGCAGGAAATTCTAGAGAGAGTGACAGACATAGATCAGGTGATCAACTTGAAGCTTCGGGAGGATGTATTGCTAAAAAAGTGCTTAGGAAGGCGGATATGCAGCCAATGCGGTGGAAACTTCAATGTTGCCCTAATTGATATCAAGGAGGAAGAAGGGAAACCAGGAATATACATGGCTCCTCTTCTCCCACCTTCCGACTGCGCCGACAAGCTTGTCACCAGATCTGACGACACCGAAGAAGTGGTCAAAGAACGCCTTCGCATTTATAATGATATGGTAAGATTTATCATAGAGTATTTTGGTACTAAACAGCCGAAAACGGATTTCCCTTAGTTTCCCAAAACTGATATTTAATTCTTTACTGTGGTGGTCAGGTTTTATGTCTATGTTAGCGCTGTGCTGAAAGCTATCTAAAGCCGATATCTTCCTGAAATTTCCATAATTATCGGTTAAAGACCTTACTCTAGAGTTTGGGGTTTTATGTCTTTTGAAAAAAGCTTGGTCAGAATGGCAATCTTCTTTAATTTTCCATAACTAGCAGTTTAAGCTCTTCCTTTGGAGCCCAGTTTTAATTTCTCTTCCTGAAATCTTGTCCGAAAGGGGGATCTTCCTGAAAATTTCAAAACTAGCAATTTAAATCTGTACTCTGGAGGTCAGATTTTTTGCCTTTTGGAGAACAGTTTACCCAAAGTGGTTTATTCCTGAATTTTCCAAAACAAGTCATTTTAAATCCTTGTTCTGGACGTCAGGTTTAATCCCTGTAGTAAGTTTTCTTAAACAAGTCATTTGTAATCCTTGGTCAGGTTTCATGACTGTTTGAAAAACCTTGCCCAAGACGCAAACTGCATAAAACTTCCTTAAAGTAATTTAAGACTTTCAAAAGTAGAATAATCTGCGAAAGTTGTATAAAATCATTAACTCTGGAGTGGGGTTTTATGCAGACTCAGCCGGTGGAAGAGTTCTACCGCAAGAGAGGGAAGCTTCTGGAGTTTGAGTTGCCAGGAGGCATACCAGAATCATGGCCGAAGCTGCTTCAGGCTCTACATCTTGACAATCATGATCATAAACAGTCCTTGACAGCGTGAAATCCCCTCGCTTCAGGTCAGCCTATCCATAGATATATATACATGGATGTATATTATATATAATGTTGTAAAATTCGAGTGAGGGCTCCTCCTTAAGAGGGCTTTCTCCTACTATTTATCTGCAAAAATATTATTTTTCCCTTGATCTTTTATCAGTTCAAGGGACTCAGTATTTCTAAAAGAGTCGGCATTAAAATAAAAAAATTATTACCTCTTCTGTTTATTTACATAATACATAAAAAGAACATGGATAAACAAAAAATCTAATGACCTCTGAGAGTTCAGCCATCCCCACGGAGACGACGAGCTTAACAATTCTGGTAGCAATCTGAGCTGTGAAGGGTCACAAAATGGTCGTCGTGGATATTCTTCAAGAGATCATCGCTGGCTTTCCAAATGTACCATGAAATAGAGGCTGTAGGAAGAGGTAAATGGGATTTAGATGCCATAAGCATATGGATTGCGATTATGATCATTTTAATGAATGGTTTCAACCAACATAAGCCTATATGGCAGCAAAGAGACTCATAACTAGGGTTTGGCACGGAAGATGATGTTGATAATGAATTCGTTGCCATTGTCGTCATTCGTTCAAGCTAGACATGGATGATGATGACCATGACAAAGTTCATGGAAGATGATGAACCGATAGAGTTTATCAAAGAATAGTTTGCTCGTCAATCAAGACTATGATGATCATGAAAACGTATCATCATCTTCCTTCCGTCACTGTCGTCGTCATCATCATCATCATCAACCATGGACTATGACAATGATGAATTTATCATCGTCCAACAACTCTACTCAGAGAAGCGTTCCCTCGTAAATAAAGACCATGACAGGGGGATGATGCGGATGGTGATACTATCGCTCTCATTACAAAATGCAGTAATTATAATGACAATGACAAACTTGTCATAACTTGTCATGACCTTTCCCATATCTCTACAATTACTACACGGTAACTAATTTTGCTCATTAAAATATAACTTAATAGTTAAAGGCATTCATTAAATTCAGTCAATCATATACCTGCAGAAGAAACGGCCTCCGGTTCTCTTGAACAGTGTAGCAAAACAGTCCCCGACAGGACCGTTATGAATCCGCAGAGTTCTGAAGCTATGCTACTAATATCTTGGCCAGACCAATCCTGATTTTGGTCACCAAGAACAGATCATGACAAAACTTCAATGGGCAGTTGCAATTGAGGGAAAATTGATTATTAGTTAGATAGCATACCTTGAACATAATGGCACTTGCCAGGATGGTGAGCGTTGTGAACATGACATAGTAAATGGGAGAAACCAAGGCCGTATTGAAGGAATCAAGCGCCTGGAAAAGAGAAACCCAGCTACAGTTTAATAAAAAAGAATGATGTCGAAAAAGAAAAATTGAAATTACTCCAGCTTTCTAAGTCGTATTTCTCTGCACTCGAAAACAATGAACAATAAGGCATCATTACCGACCTTGTTTAAGTAATTTAGCTGGGTAAACACACAGATAACCGCGACCAAAACAAAAAACCAAGTTTGAGGGTAAACAGCCTGGTTTGTTCCCTCCAAGGTTAGTTTTATGGCAATGCCGATGGCTTTTATGCTGACCACCTGCAAAGAAAGATGAATATCATTCAGTTTGATATAATTTTTTTTTTTCTAAGACATTATATTCATTATAAACTAACCGTTAGCGATCCCATCAGAGAGCAGATTCCCAGGTAAACCAATATATTTGACTGACCATATCTGGATTCAAAATGCAGCACCAGGATACAGACAACCGACACGGCAGTAGCAGTGTACCCTAGAAAGGCTGTACGATAAAGTTTAAATTTCATTAGTAGATAGATAGCTCAAAATAAGAGGAGTCCAAATATAGCACATTTGTATTAGGATTATACCAGGCTCTGTTGCAAGGATCCAAATTTCATCGATAGAACTGGGGGAACTCTCCTGCGGTGCATGAAGAACAATAACCACAGAACCAACTACGCAAGATATACATCCAAGAACTCCAAGTTTCTGCAGCTGCTCCCCTAGCAAAAAGTGTGCTAGCACAGAACTGGCAAGAATGTAAAAAAAATGATATGATTTTCCCTAATTAATCATCCCTTCTCAGTTTTTTTTTCAAAGTCGCATCTTTTCAACTCCCCTATTTGGGCCTCTTCACAGAATTAAAATATCACAGAATTTAAAAAAATGTTCTTTCATTGCCTGTTTGCTCGGGCAATCTGAGCAAGCCATCAGACTCCTGGGATGGATGTTACTTCAGACGAGGGTGGAATATTCAGGAGAGAGGCTGAGCGGGGAAAGATATTTCCAGTCCTATGAGCTGTATGGCTGCATCGTAATGAGATTGTATTCAAGGGGAGGACAGCTTTGACATTCATGAAGTGGAGGGTTTTGTTATATACTGGTTTTGTTATGTTTATATCTATCGAGTATTGGGTTGATCACTGATTCCGGGTGATCTTTCCTTTTCCTTTGGAAAAAAAAAAACAAAAGTATTTGATCATACCTGACGATGATACTCAAAGCACCTAGAGGAGTGACCAGAACAGCTGGAGCAAAAACATAAGCCATAAAATTCGCAATCTCCCCGAAGAACACTGTTTTTCCAAAGCAAGGTTGGTATTTTAGAATTCAATTAATCTAGCCGGCAAATTTTGTTTTCTTTCTTCTTTTCTTACTTGACAACATTCCAGCCCACCAAAACGGCTCCAAAAGATAGTCATAGCCACCAAATCCTGACAAAGAAGACGGAAGTTCTCAGGAGAGAAGACTTGAAGTGGTATTCGGGAACGGGGAAAACAAATCAGTTATTATTCTAATAATTAGCGATCAATGATTGATTTGGAGTGAGGCATTTTTCCAAAGGTATGAATCCTAATTTCTCTTACGTAACCATTTTCAAAATTTACCACCGATCCCGAGTCGAATCGATGAAGGTGGCAAATACAAACAATGCGGTTCAAATTGGGCATCGGGCTGAGATCTAATCCAAGGAATCCGATGTATGATTTTGTATGTCATCGACGGTTCATTCAAATCTTATTCTTCAAGTTTCGGCCGAGAATCTCAAATTACCGAATAAATGGTCGTAAACTCCAAACAGAGAGATTTTGTACATCATCGGTGGTTCATTCTAACCTTATTCTCAGGTTTCGGCCGAGAATTTCAAATTACCGAAGAAATGGTAGTCGCAAATCATGAAGTCGTAAACTCCAACCCGAGATACTTTGTATGTCATCGATAGTTCATTCAAATCTTATTCTTCAGGGTTTGCCAATTATTTCAAATTGCCGAAGAAACGGTCGTCGCAAATCACAATGGAAACGTAAACTCCAAACAGAGAGATTTCGCACATCATCGATGGTTCATTCAAATCCTATTCTTCAAGTTTTGGCCAAGAATTTCAAATTACCGAAGAAACGGTCGTCGCAGGCGGCAAATAAGAGAAAATCGCAAAGGAATCGTAAAACTCCGAACAGAGAGATTTTGCGCATCATCGATGGTTCATTCAAGTCCTATTCTTCAAGTTTTGGCCAAGAATTTCAAATTACCGAAGAAACGGTCGTCGCAGGCGACATACGAGATAAAATCACAATGGAATCGTAAACTCCAAACAGAGAGATTTTATAAATCATCGATGGATCATTATAATCTCACTCCTCAAATTTTGGTCAGGAATTTAAAATTTCCGAAGAAACGGTCGTCGCAGGCGACATACGAGAGAAAATCACATTGGAATCGTATACTCCAAACAAAGAGATTTATCCATAAGACATTTTCTCAAGGCAAAACAAAGATTTCAGCCAACCTGCGCGCGTGCCGGAGGATCCGGCGCGCTTAAGGCCGATCTTCTTGAGAATGAAGCTGAGGCCGATGAAGACGCTGGAGAGAACAGCGAGAGCGAGGCCTCTGGCGTTGTTTGTGATCTTCATCGGAAGATGGTGGAATCCAGGCTCGCGATCTGAGGGTGGAACCTATGAAAACCGGTTAAATACCTGGCGAGATCGACGAATTCAAAATTCTCCCGCCTTGGGAGTGGAATCTCTTCGAATCGCAGAGAAGAGGCAGGGTGGGACAGAGGACTGGCCCGCCTGTCATCTTCCTCCTCGCTCCTTCTCACAGGCGCAGAGAGAGAGAGAAGTATATATATAGAAAATGAGAACTGACAGGACCGCATCACGGAAACAGTGGAAGAGAGATAGAGAGAGGTTAAGAGAGAGTTGGAGAGAGATGGATAGAAATTAGAAAGATAGAGATAGATAGAGAAAGAGTTTGAGATAGACACATAGAATATAGATAGAGAGATAGAGTTGGGGAAAGAGCTAGAGAGAGATAGAGTAGGAGAAAGATAGAGCTAGAGAGAGATAGAGTTGGAGAGATAGAGTTGGAGAAAGATAGAGGTAGAGAGAGATAGAGTAGGAGAAAGATAGAGGTAGAGAGAGATAGAGTAGGAGAAAGATAGAGCTAGAGAGAGATAGAGTAGGAGAAAGATAGAGCTAGAGAGAGATAGAGTTGGAGAAAGAGCTAGTGAAAGATAGAGTAGGAGAAAGATAGAGATAGAGAGAGGTAGAGTAGGAGAAAGATAGAGCTAGAGAGAGATAGAGTTGGAGAAAGAGCTAGAGAAAGATAGAGTAGGAGAAAGATAGAACTAGAGAGAGATAGAGTTGGAGAGATAGATAGAGATAGAATTGGAGAAAGATAGAGCTAGAGAGAGATAGAGTTGGAGAAAGATAGAGCTAGAGAGACATAGAATTGGAGAGATAGATAGAGAGATAGAGTAGGAGAAAGATAGAGCTAGAGAGAGATAGAGTTGGAGAGATAGATAGAGATAGAATTGGAGAAAGATAGAGCTAGAGAGAGATATATAGAGATGTAGAGTTAGCGAGAGATAGAGTTGGAGAGATAGATAGAGGGATAGAGTTGGAGAAAGATAGAGCTAGAGAGATAGAGTTGGAGATATATATAGATAGAGCTAGAGAGAGATAGAGAGATAGAGATTGATAGATAGATAGAGAACGTTAGAAATTGATATATGATAGAGAGAGCTAGTGTTTGATATATATGATAGAGAGAGTTAGAGAGAGATAGGGTCGGAGTGAGTTAGAATTAGAGAGAGATATAGAGTTGGAGTGAGATAGATAGAGAGAGCGATAGAGAGAGTAGATAGATAGAGAGAGATAGAGTTGGAGTGAGATAGATAGAGAGATAGCTTCAGTGAGAGAGTAGATAGATAGAGAGAGATAGAGTTGGAGTGAGATAGATAGAGAGATAGCTTCAGTGAGAGAGTAGGTAGATAGAGTTAGAGAGATAGAGTTGGAGTGAGATATATAATGAGATAGCATTAGAGAGAGAGGGTAGATAGATAGAGTTCGAGAGATAGAGTTGGAGTGAGATAGATAGAGAGATAGAGTTAGTTAGAGATAGATAGGGAGATAGAGTTCTACAGAGATAGAAGAGAGAGAGAGTTAAGATAGGGAGAGATTGATAGACAGATAGAGAGAGATAGAGAGATAGAGAGATAGAGATTGATAGATAGATATAGATAGCTATATAGATAGATAGAGATTGATGGATAGATAGATATAGAGAGATAGATAGATAGATAGAGAGAAATAGAGATTGATAGATGTTGATAGATAGAAGATGGGGAGATAGCGAGTTGGGGGAAGATAGACAGGGAGAGATAGAAATTTAGATATAGATAGATATATACAGAGAGGGAGTTAATGAGAGATAGATAGAGAGATATAGTGATATAAGTGAGAACTGACAAGGCAGAATTACAGAAAGAGGAGGGTATAGAAATGGTCCACCTGTTGATTTTTTACTGGCTAATGATATTTCTGGCATGGAAAATACCCCAATGTTCCAGGACAGATGACGGAACTGTTTTGCCGGTCGGGACGGGAGGGTACTGAACTAAGAGGTTCTTTCGTTCAGTCATCCTTTACATGGCTCTTGGTTCCATTCTGTTTCAACTCAGGAGCTGGACGGCAAGGATGATGGTGGGACGAGTCATCCGTCCCAGCTGTTTTTCATGCTTTGCATAAGTTTACTTTCGTGATGAAAACTTATGTTCATCTTCTCGTGTAGATAGTTATTGAAGAATTCCTATTTCCTTTTTCTTCCCTTATTTCTTTGACGTGTGGAAATAGAAAATTCTCAACCTTAATTTGTTTGTTCCACTACCAGAGTTTGGCATCAATTCAATGATATTGGAGAGACTAATCATTGATATATTTGTTAGTGAGTGGATGGAGGAAAGACAGCTTGAATCAGTGGCTATTCCATTCTAGAACTTCGGGTAACACCTTTCAATCTAGTGAAATTTGGGTTGTTCCAATATGAATATGAGTTATAGGATTGACATTTCCATCAGACTAAGGGTTACAATCTCACTTTGGCCCTGCAAGAAATGGTTGCCATTTCCATCAGAATAGTCAACTTAAGGAAGATGTAAGAGTACTTGACCAACAAAGCTGTTTTTCATGACCATTCACTAACTACCTCCATTTGATGAGACAATAAATGATTGGCCTATTCATTGACCTACTGTCACAGCATGTTAATTGTTTTACATTTTACTGAAAAATATCATATAAATCTGAAGCATATTCTTCAAATTGATAATTGATTCATATTTAATCGATCCCCTCAACTTTGTTGATAGACAGGTATTTCCTGGAATTCTCAAACAAAATAAAGTTCAAATTCAATAAACCTGAGCCCTCTAAGCTGGGGAAAATATTAGAAGGCCTTCACACGTTTGATCTGTCAGTATGCGATCCCTCAAAGTATTGTTACATCATTATCAATTTTATTTCAATAATTAATTAAGCATCATTTGTGAATTTATAGTTTTAACTCAACGATGCATGTTATTTCAATCAAAATGTTTAAGAATGTATGTAAGAATATGATTCCAAGAGAGCTTGTAAATAAATCACAAGAGCTATTTTCCAAAAAAAGCTAAATTCAAAATATGATTATCATATTGCGTGGGGTTAATTTCATATCCAGTAAGAGCTGAAACAAACTTTGATTCATGAAGTTGTGACTTAATACTCAGAATAACTATAGCACATATTATTTTCTTCACCTAATATCGTAGTGCTACATCTGCCAAGAAAATTAATCTCAATTACTATGTCATTATTATCTTGTCAATTAGCAATAATTACTCTGAAATTGTTTCAACTAAATAAAAGAGTACTAACACCTTGAGTGTTTCAAGGTCTTGGAAGTTTTTACAACTCTTTTGGTGGGCGAAATTAGATACATATTGAATACTTCTTTGCAGATTGAACAGCATATGACATGATGGCCATTAATAACTATGATATTTATGTCATTTTACCATCTAGGGGGATTTTTTCATTTTCCACTATGCTCATATTAATCTTGAATAAGGGTAGGCCTCCCTTTAAGAGGGCAGACAAGAAGTAAATCAAAAGTATTTTTTGGGCTTCTATATCTCTGTCGTGCCGACGTCAATTTTGCTGGTCCCTCTTCTACCTTGGCCGGTGATCTTCCTGGCGTTCTCCCGCTCCCTCCGAGTTCATGGCTATGATCTTACTGTTCTTCCTCTATCCCTATCTTCTTCTATAAGAATTCTCGGGTTCTTCGCATTATATTTTCTGCATTAGCTGGAGAGATATATGTATGCATGTATCTCAGTGTTCCTAATTGATAAGTTCTATTAAAAAATATACTAGAGGCCAGCCAGGAAAAGGGGGAGATCCACATCAGCATATGAAGGGTAAGGGAGGAAATGAGATCCTATAAATAAAGAGGGGATTTTTTTTGAAAAGTGATTTAAGGTGGTCACCCGACAAAGTGGCAACCATAAATAAAGAGGAGATGAGAGACAAAAATACATCATTATTCTAAAGTCGTTTCAAGAATTACGGTTGCAGAGCAACCACAGGGCTGTTCAGCAGGATCAGGCCTGCTAACCAGAAGGGGGGACCTCCATCAGGAACATCTCCATTATCCTACCTCTCTTGCTATTCAACAATCTCTAACCTCCCATGTTGTTCTTGATCCGGATCCCTCAGTCTGAAGGTTCTTGAAGGGTTACATGTTTCTTGATACATAATTTGGATTTTTGTTGTGGATCAGATCACTATTCATGATAAGTCTGAATCAGTAATCCATTTCCTGGCATTAATCAAATGCAATAAGAAATGGATGTGAAATAAAAGGACAGTGAAAAGCATCAGCAGATGAAAGAGCAATGGGATGAGAACAAGAGATATCATCCTCTAGAAGAAGGCTTCAAGAAGGAATAAGGAACTCTTCCCTGGAGATACAGAACAAAAGAGAAGGAGAAGGCCACTAAAAGCAAAAGAGGGATAGAAGTATCATTCTATTTTGTTTTTCTTATTTTCTGAACTCATTTCTCTTTCGTTTGAAGTGGATCATAGCAATTTTTCTATTGGGTTTTGACGGTCAATACATCCATCCATCTATCTATGTATATAGATGGATGAGTTTAAAAAAAAAAGAAAAACAAAGGAGGAATGATTTTTAAAAAACAAGAAAAATTATAGATGGATGGATATATAGAATTATATGTCTATCCATATCACAGATCAATCAGTAGAAGCTCAAAATGTCTGTCTATCTATCTATTCATTCATCTATCAATCAAACCAGTTCCACATGTTGCACCTCGCAGCTTTTTCCAGGCGCTCCATCAATTCCAACATCATCCTTTATTTGTATGTATCTCAATCAATATATCTACCTTTTTCTACATCTCTCTACTAGTATCTTTCCCTCAGCTTTAACCTCTATCTCTACATCTATATTGTATCTCAGTTCTTATCTCTATCTATATATCTACCTTTAACGGTTCTTACCTCCATCTTCAACTTTTTTTCTTATTCATGTCAAAATCGCTATCTCTATCTCCATCTCCACCTTTATCATTGTCACTCCCTGTATCTTTCTCTAACAATCCCAAACACCGTTTTTATTTCCCAACCAAATAGGTGAGAGCATCAATGTCTACGCTCATCTGTATATGTATCTGCATCATATTTACATCTCTCTGTCTTTCTTCATCTCTATCTCTCCCTATGTCTATACCCATCTCTAGCCCTAACTGGTGATTCTCTATCTTTTTATTTGCAATTGAATCTCCATCGCATTCTCTACCTCAAACACCATCTGAATCTCCATCTCATTCTCGATCTATGTCTTCATCGCCATCTTCAATCTGTATTCATGTCTCTATCTCTATCTCTATCGCCAGACTCCATATCACTTGCACCAGAAATTTATAAATACATACATGGATTCCAATCGGCATTATCTGGAAAATAGCTAAAGAAAAATTCCTTTGCTAGTGTAACTTTCATGGAAAAATTTTTATCAAAATATCAAAGCCAATGCAATCATAAGCAGACTATGAACAAGTAAACTCAGAGAAAAATAGCCGATTATAAAGTTTGTAAGACGATTGAGCTGAACAATCAGCAAATGTGCATCATTCATTAAAAAGCGTCACTATACTTTCATCAACAATTGCCCTCATATTTAACTCGTCAATCTGATGATAAGTCCCAGTATAACTCAATCGACAATGAATGCATAAATCTTGGTCGTGACAAAATTGATCCTCGCATAAAACCGAGCGATGAACATCTTTCATCTCAGAGAATAAACTTCGAAATCCAGATAATTCTAGTAAAAAACTTGCGATTCTCAATTTAGATTCAACATTCAGAACAAAAATCACCTGTATTCGAGAAATGTAGTTTTTTTATCTGCCAGAGAATGAGTTTTTTCTAAGGAAACAGGGACTTCGATCTCTTCTTTAACCCTAGTTCATCGTTTTACTGGATTTGAAACTGAGAACTGACGAGATAAGAGAGATCCAAGATCAGGACAGAACGATTTTATCCCCACTTCGGATGAAAGGACTCCGATATTCTGTTGTGCTCATCGATCTCTCTAATTCATTCACTTCTTCGGGAAAAAATCCTTAATTTTGAACGTAAAACCGAGAAATTAGAGAAACCGGAGTACACGTCGAAGAATCTGACCCTACAAAGGAACATCGATTGAAATTTTGAGAGTTCAAGGACTCTGATAGTTTGCCACGCTCGTCGATCGCTCTAATTTACTCCCTTCTTCGGAATGTAATCCTTAATGTTGAAAGTAGAACCGAAAAATAAGAGAAATCAGAGAACACAGAAGAATTTAACCCTACGATGGAACATCGATTAACATTTAAGGGGAATCAAGGACTCTGATATCTTGCGTTGTCTTTTATTCTTTCAGTTCAAAAAACAAAACCCTAGTTTTAGACCTATAACTGAGACACTAAAGAAATCAGGGAACACGGCAAAGATTCTGATCAAGATTCAGATCAATCTGGGACTCTGATCTCTTCCTGAACTCATTGATCTCTCTTATTCATTCATTTCGGAATATAATTTCTAAGTTTGAACCTATGACAGAGACACTAAAGAAATCACGGAACACAGAAAATTCTGATCCTACGAAGGAACAACAATCAAGATTCAGAGAAATCAGGTACTCTGATCTCTTGCGGTGTTCATCGAACCCTCTTATTCACTCGCGACTTCGGCATATAATCACTACTTTTGACCATGAAACCAAACAATGAGAGAGATCAACGAACAAAGCGAAGAATCATTACCTGCAGGAGCCTGCAAGGAAACGGAATCGTTGGTATTATCATGGCATTCTGACTAATATACTACTCTTCAATCTCGCCTCAGAATCCCCTAAATATTATGGCATATAATCACTACTTTTGACCATGAAACCAAACAATGAGAGAGATCAACGAACAATGCGAAGAATCATTACTTGCACGAGCCTGCAAGGAAACGGGATCGATGGCATTCTGATTAGTATCCTAATCTTCATCATCGCCTTAGATCCCCGTAATCGATAAATAATATTTTGGCAGAGACTAACGTTGCTCGATATATTTTGTCAAAGTAGAGAGAATTTCATCTTAATTTGATGGGGTCGGCAGTGTTTGACTGGCGACCCTCCAAAAATAAGCGTATGCCGCTTTGTGTGGCGCGCACACGGAATTCTTTAGTAAAAGGCGAAAGAATAGTTCGCTCTGTGCTCACTACGCGGCTGCGTAAGGGATATCAAGGCATGTGGAGCAAATATATTAACACCCGGTCTTCAAGTTTTTGAAGACAGCCGATGTGGGATTTAATCGTCGTAATGGAAAGCTCCGATTTGAAGCCTTACAGTTGTCTCCTCTCGCAGAGATGGAGATAAAATGTTACTTCTCATTTTCTTGCCCTCTTGGTCCTCTTCCTTTGAGATGCATTTTGTCGCCTCTCACTCTCTACGTTTATGTGTGTGTACATCTCTCTCTCCTCTCTCTCTCTCTCTCTCTCTCTCTCTCTCTCTCTCTCTCTCTATCTATCTATCTATCTATCTATCTCTATACAAATATATATATGTTTGTATCCCCCCCTCAGCTCGTAGGGCACACGACAATGAGGTTAGTGTAACCTTCATCTTTTTTAGATTTGCATCTTGTTCATAAAAGAATAGTCTAGGTTTTTCTACATCACACGCGCTGCAAGTGATCCCACTTGTTGACTCGTATCCACCTCCATCTTTGTCATCGCCAACAATGGAAAACCCATACCACTTTTTTGCCACCAATATGCATGTATCCATCACAATCTCCCTTGCAACTAGTGGGAGTATTTCATTCATCTCCATCACTTTGTTCATGTCATTTCCATCAACTGTCACCCGGTGACTATGGTATTTAATTATAATTAATTGGATTTTATTATTATTTCTCTTTTAAAAATTCCATAAAGCGTGAAACCTATTGTAAAACTTTAATTAAATTTGGATAAACAGGACAGATTGCTTCCTCATCTTGGATTTATTTTTAATTAATTTTCATTACTTTATTAACTTATATTAAATTATTAAATAATATATAATCCAAAAAAATAAATTAAGGTTAACATTCTCTCATTCAATACTTACTCCCTGGGGATTCAACCCTTACACTATCCTTGTAAGGATAATTAAAAAATATTGTTACATAAATCAGAAACCTTAAACGACATAAATGAAAACTAATTAATGGTTTATCAATATGAAGATTCATAGAGATTTTTCATGAATATGTTTACTAACTAATAATAAGTCATGTGTTGACTGGAGATAATGCCTTATACATTGTATCATAAGTCAGTTAATCTAGTTATGCTTGGCGTGTTCACAAAATGTAGTTTTCCTGCAAAGAAGATGCCCACATAGTTGTCACATTGCATGCCATTGGTGTTAAGGAAGCAAACCCAATGTTCCTACATGGAGTGTAGTGCACCATCTCACAAGAAGTCTCAACCTTTGCATTATATTAAGTTTATGCACTTGAGAGAGATACCACTTTTTACTCTTGTGTGTGCCATGTGCCTAGATTCTCGCCAATGTACGAGTAGTAGCCAATGGCCAACTTTGATAACCTTTTTCCATCGCATATCTAGAGTTAGAGTACCCCAGAGTGCAAAGGTAAATGTGATGCTTGTAAACAGTGCATATACATTAAAAATGGAACGGGAGACATACTGGTTTATGATTACATGCATTATGGATTTGGTAAGGATGGATAGATGTTGCCGGATGAGAAATAAATGTAATGTAGGAAATAAATTTAGCATGCAAGTTAATCACATTCTACATATCTTTCAATAGTCACATATGCAATATATTCATTAGAATGCATGTGTGATGCTAATAATTGAAGTCCATGAATACATGTAATGACTAAGTAAATTGCGATGCAACAAAAATATGATGATCATTACTCTTTGAACATATGTTCTAAATATTCATAATAGAAGAATACTCAAGAAGGACTAGGGTTGGGAAGTTCATGTTTCATCGTCGAACGAACACTGTTCGACGACGAACGAACATAACAAAAATTGTGTTCGTGTTCGGTTCGTTCGTGAACGAACACGAACGTAATGTGCATCTAGAACCTTTAATTTTAATGAAAATAACAAGCTATTTAAGTTAAATTTTCATTCAGGGTCTGGAACGAGAGCAAAAATTCAAAGATCCATCGATCCAACAAAGGAGGAGAGATCGTGATCTATCGACAGATCGATATCTCTCAACATATTAAATCACAAAATTAGGGTTAGGAGCACGAACATTAATTCAAAGCTCCATCGATCAAATAGAGGATCATAGATTGTCAGATATCAAGCCTTGAAGTTGGACGATTTCTAACTGTTCATTTAATCAAAAAAATTCTCTTTCCTTGTCATCTTCAGCGCCATTAAGTCATTTTTAGGATTTCTCTTTATTATGGCATAAAATGCAATGGTTGGTTCAAAGTTACCATAAATGTAATGATAAAGTGGGAAGGATAAATTTTGATAATTAAAATCTTATTAAATGAAAATTTCAAATATGAATAGACACATTTTAGAAAGAGAGGTAAAAAATAAAAACAGAAGAGTTTGGTCAACCTAGCTGGCTCAATTGTTCATTTCTAATACATGCGCTAGAAGTGATTAATTGTCCCCATAAAAAATGCCGGAAGAAGTATGGCTGTCCTTACTAGCATAGTTACTTGTCTCCTTGCATCTTCGACCACCGCCACTCCTAGGCCAATGGTCCATCTCTCTTTCAAAGTAGACAATATGAAGAATGAATAAGAGAAATATGACTTATATATCCTCCTCTCTAATGACTGCTTATGCTTCTACTCAAGTAAACGAGTATTGCTTCTAAGAATTCATCTTCAATCATTCACTCTGGGCCTTGTACTCATATAATAAATAACTCTTCCCTCTACTCCCAAACTTATTTCCTCTAGTCCTCTTCTATCTATATCCATTGTGGATGCTTATTCTTATCTCATCAAAGGATATGGAAATATCTGTCCCACCTACTCCAAATCTCTCTGTGTAATCCTCTACATCCCGGATTTTCTTGTCAACCTCAACCTCTTCTCCACAGTTCCATTACATTTGACCCATTTCACAAAGTCTTTCAAAACATGCATATATGATGCTGACGATGGAATTACATGGCCAATGAGTCAATACACATTCTACATCAATAAAAATTTTATTCATTATCATTCACTTGTGATGCTTATCATGAAGTACAATGATAAGTGCAATGATGAGTCAATTATGATGATATAATGTGATTACTTACATGAACAAGAATCCAAAACATCCCTATTCATAGGATATTTGAGAAGGACATCAACATATCATGATAGAATAATTATCCACCCCGACCATAGTTTTTTGGAGAAATGTTTTGATTGGGAGAGACAGTGAGAGAGGAAAGAGAGTAGGGGAGTGAGAGATAGAGGGGCAGATAGGAAAGTAGAGAGAGGAGAGGGAGAGGGAGCGAGAGGAAGAGGGAGAGAGTAAGAGATAGAGAGAGAGGAAACAGAGGGTGAGAGAGATAGGAAATGTTGGGTTCTAGAGGCCTTGATTTTGACAAAGACGAGGATTCCACGCATTGAAAGACATTAAATAAAATCAAACAATATCATTAAAATCATTAAACAAATTACCTAGGCACATATCACATCCATAGTTCCTTTAATCTTTGAACAAGTTGTGTAGTGCTGCTCATATGTGTAACCTCTAGAAATATCCACACATTACTCTGCACGTCGGATCTCCTCCTTCTAATTGACGAGCCCTACTCAATCTCCGTCGTATTCGCTAAGTCTTCCCGGTAACATTAGGAATGGAGAGGAGTCATGGGGAGAAGGGAGAATAAGGGGAAGGCCCCTAAACAATCATGGCTTGTGTGAATTTTGTTTAAGGCATTTTCCTATTTATATTAAGTGGGTATTTTTCATAAAAACTCTCAAAACAAGTGTATCTTTTGACACCCAAAAGACCATTTGCGTGTGACACTTTAGGCCCATGTATCCGTCTAGTTAACGATTCCATCGGCCAAATAACCTTGATTGGCCTTCTAAATTAATTAATTATAAAATTATATAGATCAATTAAAATTGGATCGATCTAACCCAATCAATAGGTTGAGTCTCCAGCACTTGGGGTACCAAACTGCACCTCTTGCTCTATAAGATACAAGGAGTGTGTATCGATTCACTCATAGATATTGTTGTCATCGATAATCATGTACCTATAGTCCCTCATCCACTTGATGCTCCAAAGACGACTTAGGGTATGGTCAATTGTCAAACCCTAATTGGTCATTCGAGTTAGTATTAATGCGTTTGAAAATCATTGAAGAACTCCTCTAATATTTCATTGCCTTGGCCAAGAACTTCATTGCGTCGACTTCCTTGAGCAGTCACCTGTCCACAAGACTTAGGGATGCGTAAAGCATAGTCAAAGTACAACTATCCGTTCACAAGACGTCTTCGGTGTCTCAGGTCTAAGGACCACTTACACAAATGTGATGTAAATCAACTAGATTGATAGTTTGGTATGATACCATTCAGGGATTTGTATGGATCAATCTAGTGAACTCTTCCAGTAAAGAGCACCCACTATCTATGTTTAGTGTTTCCATACTAATGGCTATGGGACCAGCCATACTCATCATATGAGTGAGTCTAGATAGTGCTATTATATCAGGATGTTTCTACTTCCTTCTCGAGTATCATTCGAATATGAATATTTAGAATACATACTAAGCGACTAGTTCTCTCCGCATTATGATATCATCGTAATTCTTTAAGTTCGATCACATATTCATAGATTTCATTATAGGCATCACACGCGCACTACAATGAATATGTTCAATTAATGAACATAGAATGAAATATGAAATGTGTGATTTGCTTGTTGCCACAAATATTTCCATCAGGAAAGAGACAGGAGAGGAAAGTGAGAGAGGGAGAGAGGAGAGAGAGGGTGAGAGAAATAGAAGAGAGAGACAGAGAGAGGGATAGAGAGAGGAAGAGGAGGGAGAGAGAAGAGAGAGGGAGAGTGTGTGAGAGAGGGAAGTAGAGATAGAGAGAGTAAAGAGAGAAGGGAAGCGGGAGAGGAAAGAGAGACATAGATAGGGAGAGAGAGAAAGAGGGAGAGGAAAGAGAGAGGGAAGTAGAGATAGATAGAGAGAAAAGAGAGAAGGGAAGAGAGAGAGCAAAGAGAGAGGGAAGTAGAGATAGAGAGAGAGAAAAGAGAGAAGGGGAGAGAGAGGAAAGAGAGACATAGAGAGGGAGAGAGAGACAGAGGGAGAGGAAAGAGAGAAGAGAGAAAGACATAGAGAGAAGCAGGGAGAAGGGGGAGACATGAAAGAGAGAGATAAGAGAGAGACACAAAGAGAGACATAGAGAGGGAGAGAGAGGGAGAGAGTGAGAGACAGAGAGGGAGAGAGAGGAAAGAAAGAGAGAGAAAGAGAGGGAGAGGGGAGTGTGTGAGAGATAGAGAGAGAGAAAGAGAGAGAGAGGGAGAGAGGAAAGAGATGAAAGAAAGGAAAGCGAGAGAGGGTGAGTGAAATAGGAGAGAGAGAGACAGAGAGGGGGAAAGAGGGAGAGAGAGAGAGAGAGAGGGAGAGAAAGAACGAGAGAGACAGGCATAGAGAGAGAGGAAAGAGATAGAGAGGAAAGAGAGAGACAGACAGAGAGAAGCAGAGACGTAGAGAGAGGAAAGAGAGAGAGAGATATAAAGACATACAGAAGGATAGAGAGAGAGATAGACAGACAGAGACAGAGACAGAGAGACAGAGAGAGAGACACACAGACGGTGAGATAGAGAGACAGGCATATAGAGAGAGACGCAGAGAGAGAAAGAGAGAGAGGAAAGAGAGACAGGCAGAGAGAGAGGAAAGAGAGAGACAGACAGAGAGAGACAGGCAGAGAGAGAGGAAAGAGAGAGACAGACAGAGAGAGACAGGCAGAGAGAGAGGAAAGAGAGAGACAGAGAGAGAGAGAGAGAGGAAGAGACGTAGAGAGAGGAAAGAGAGAGACAGACAGAGAGAGAGAGAGAGGAAGAGACGTAGAGAGAGGAAAGAGAGAGACAGACAGAGAGAGGAAGAGACGTAGAGAGAGGAAAGAGAGAGACAGACAGAGAGAGGAAGAGACGTAGAGAGAGGAAAGAGAGAGACAGACAGAGAGAGAGGAAGAGACGTAGAGAGAGGAAAGAGAGAGACAGACAGAGAGAGAGGCAGAGACGTAGAGAGAGGAGAGAGAGAGGGAGATAGACAGACAGACATAAAGTCATACAGAGAGAGAGAGATATAGACGGAAAGAGACAGAGAGAGAGAGACACATAGACGGAGAGTGGCAGGGAGACTGAGAGACAGAGAGACCGAGAGACGGAGAGACAGAGAGGCAGAAAGGATCGCAGCAAGCGTATCGCTGAAAAAAATTGGGGGTCGGGGGGTGTGCGTGGTTCATGGAGTTAATCAACTAGTTGGGAGGAGTGGACACAAGCCCGAGTCAGGGAAACGCCCTGGAGCCTCTGGACTGGTACAGCTCCAGCGCCCCCTTGGCCTCACCCAGCAGCTCCTCCACGGCCGGGTCCTGCACCACGAAGCCCTGCTTCGAAGCCCACTCCAGCACCGTCAGCGCCTCCGCCTTGATCAGCGCCTCGTGCTGAGGAACATGCAGCGCAACGTAGCAAAGCAGCACCAGCGCGTCAATCTGCAGCGCCGGCTGCGCCCCAAAATACACCAACTGCACGAGATGCCCCGCCCCCCCCGCGGCGATAATCGCCTTGCAATGATCCACGTGAAGATAATTCCCCGTGCAAGCGAACTTCCCCAGCGCCACGGCCGCCTCTCTCGCCACCTGGTCTTCTCTCTCGTCGAGGAGGCGGACGAGCGGGCCGATGACCCGCGTCTCCGTCGCGCGGAACGTCCTGGAAAGGCAACCGATGGCGGTCACGCAGGGGAGAAGAAGCTCGCCGGGCTCGCCGCGGTCCACCACTCTGAGGAGCTGGTCGACGACGGCGCGGCAGGCGGGGGAGTTGGGCTTGAACGCCGACCGCCTCAGCTCGTCGTCCTTCTCCGCCACGCGGGCTATCTCCATGAGCGCCATGGCGGAGTTGTACTGCACCGCGTGGGGGCCCTTCTCGAGGAGCGCGGCGAAGCAGAGCAGAGCGCGCGACTCGGCGATGGCGCGCGAGACGGCGGGGTTGGACTTGGTGAGCTGCCAGAGCGCCTTCGCGGCCATGGCCTTCATGGCGGCCTTCGTCTCCCCGTCCTCCAAGTCGCGGCCTTTCGAGCTCGCGCCGGAGAGAGAGATGTGCTGCTTGTTGGCGAGGACGACGGAGTGGATGGAGAGCTTGGCTTTGGACGGGACGGAGTACTTGCTGTGCTCTTGGAGGGTCTCGAAGGCGAGATGGCCGACGAGGAGGCGGATGACGTTGGTCTGGGCGAAGAGGTCCTGGCACTTGGGCTGGGCGGCGGCGAGCTCGGCCACGGCCCAGGCGACCGCGGCCTGGACCTTCATCGGACCCTCCTTGAGGATCTTCGACACGACGGTGACCGCGCCGGCGAGGAGCATCTGGTCGACGCTCTCGGCGTCGCGGGCGAGGAGGCCGATCGCGCGGGCGGCGCTCTCCTGGCCGTCGGATCGGCCCTCCTTGATCAGCCTGAGGAGGAGCGCGACCCCGCCTTCCTCCACGATGAGCTTGCCGTAGCGCTCGTTGTCGCGGGCGAAGGAGACGAGGGAGGCGGCCGCGTCGGCGCGCTCGTCGAGAGAGCCGTTGTTGAGCTTGGCGATCTGCTCCCAGATGAGGCAGAGGATGGGCTCGTTGGAGGCGATGGGGGGGAGGCCGAGGTAGCCTGCGCCGTCGTCGTCGCCGGTGGCGGAGACGCGGAGCAGCCAGGAGACGTCGCCGATGGAGTTTTCGAGCAAAGAAGACATCTTTTTGAAGGCCGCGGAGGGGATGATGGTGAAGACGCGCTTGACGAGGCCGTGGGCTTCGCGGCACTTGCAGACCAGCGCGAGGGCCTTGTCGAGGACCTGCTCCGTGTTGTCCATTATCCGGCGGGTGGGGCGCTCGCAGAGGTCTGCGCGCGCCGCCTGCCGGAGGAGCTCGGCCAGGCGCTCCGTCTTGGACTTGAGCTCCGCGCAGTCGGCGCGGAACGACGAGTGCACGTCGTCGGCCAGCTTCGTCACCTGGTCCGCCAGCTGAATCGGCGTCTGTAAAATCTGCTTCACCCCGTCCGCCATCCTCGCTCGAGATTACTACTTTTCTTCTGCGAATCAAAACCAGCGACGGTTCTTCATCGGCCGAGCCGGCGTTCGTGATGATCGAGCCAGGCGGTGATGGACCAGGCAGAGAGAGAGAGAGAGAGGGAGATAGATGGAGAGAGTCGGAGAGAGAGGGAGATAGAGGGAGAGAAAGAGAGAGAGAGAGAGATAGAGGAATGGGTATCGATGGAGAGAGGGGGCGAAAGAGAGAGAGAGAGAGGGAGAGATCGATAGAGAGGCGGAGAGAGAGAGAGAGAGGGAGGGAGAGGGAG
Organism: Wolffia australiana; assembly: GCF_029677425.1. Classification (NCBI taxonomy): domain Eukaryota; kingdom Viridiplantae; phylum Streptophyta; class Magnoliopsida; order Alismatales; family Araceae; genus Wolffia; species Wolffia australiana. The sequence continues at coordinate 6,388,446 of NC_135852.1, read as the reverse complement.
AGAGAGAGAGAGGGAGAGAGAGAGGGAGAGAAAGAGAGAGAGAGATAGAGGAATGGGTATCGATGGAGAGAGGGGGCGAAAGAGAGAGAGAGAGGGAGAGATCGATAGAGAAGCGGAGAGAGAGATAGAGAGGGAGGTAGAGGGAGAGCGAGAGAGAGGGAGAGATAGAGAGAGAGAGGGAGAGAAAGAGACAAAGAGAGAGGAAGGTAGTGGGAGAAAAAGAGAGAGAGAGGGAGGTAGAGAGAGAGAGAGAGAGAGAGGGAGGTAGAGAGAGAGAGAGAGAGAGAGAGAGAGAGAGAGAGAGAGAGAGAGAGAGAGAGAGAGAGAGAGAGAGAGAGAGAGAGAGAGAGAGAGAGAGAGGGAGAGAGAGAGAGAGAGAGAGAGAGAGAGAGAGAGAGAGAGAGAGAGACAGAGACGGAGATAAACAATGGTAGAAAGAGAGAGAGAGAGAGACGGAGACAAAGAATGATAGAAAGAGAGATAGATAGAGAGAGAGGGAGAGAGAGAAAGACAGAGAGAGAGGGAGGGAGAGAGAGAGAGACGTGGTAGTCTGAGATTAGCTACTTTTTTTGCGTCGACTATTAATATACATGCTAAAAAAAAGTTTTGGCCGCGTGGAATGATAAAGCTTGCACGGTACCTCTCGTAAGCCGATCTTGTTCTTGTGATGGAAGCGTTGCCGATATTCATCTTCTTCGGCTCTCTCCCGTTCAGGTCAATCACAAATCCGCGTGATTATTTCTTCATTCTTCTTCTTCTTCTTCTTCTCTCTCTCTTTGTCGATCGACATGAGCTACACATGTCGAGTGAGAATTGTGGGAAGATAAATAAGACGCATGAACAGGGAAGGTGTTTGTTGAGGCTTGCTCGGCTGTGAGCTATAAACCCTGTTTTTTGTTCAAGCTCAGTTTTAGTTCTTGCCTGTGTGATTTCTCCAAGAAACTTTTTCATTTGAATAGTGGAGAACGAGTGGGTCTCTTAAGGCTTACCGATGAGAAACACGTACGTTAAAAATTAGAGGAAGTATGTTTGAGAGAAGGTTTCGTGTGTTTGTGTTTATAATATTATGAATTATCTTTCCTTGCAGATCTTGGTTGTAGAGTGCAAATCCGATCACAGTATTGCATGGTGCCCAGGACTTTGAGTATCGTCACTTTACTTAATTGGAGTATTAGATGTGCCTAGATGTAATCAGATCTCCTGGAATCAGGTACTTGAAGATCTAAGTATAAAGATGCGTTACTTGAAATCAGATTACTTAACCTAATTTATCCAAATATAATAGAATATCTTTAGGAATTTTAAGGGATTTTTGAGCAAAAAATAATTAATTCTAATTAAATTGCCTTAACTAGTGTATGTGTAGCGACAAGTGTAAGGGCCCAAGCAGACGACATTCCTGCACAGAGGCCTGCGGGCAAAATGTGAGGACATGTCTGTATACTTGGACTCAAAATAGGGGCAGGAATGTCTTTTAAGCCAATGCATGTTAGGTGTTCATGCTTGTTGGCGGGCAAGCACGACAAATCAGGGCAGACCAAGCACATGTTGCGCATGCAAGCCGCCGAGGGCGTGCGTGCACGGGCGCCAAGTGTCGCACGTGTGCATGACGCGTAGGCTGGGCGGTAGAGGTGCAGACACTGTGTGTGGGAGTTGCGTGGGCGCGTAGGCACATGTGTTGAGCGCCGCTCGCATGCTCGCACCACGCAAGCTGCGCATGTTCCGTGCGTACTGCATGTGCAAGGTGATAATCTATATTTTAGGGTTAAAATTCGTCGTTGGTGATTGATATTATTCAATAAAAATAAATTTAACCATACTTGAAAATACTTAGTTAGTGATGAGTATGGATCGTCTCCACAGGGAACAATGATTAATGAATTACTTTCTTATACTAGTGATGATCGACAAGAGGATTGATGAAAACAAGATTCGAGTACGTGAGCTAGTGATATTGATTAAAAATATGTAAGTTATAGGTTAATTTAACTTAAATAGAAGAGTAATTGATCGTGATGGAGATGACGATGAACGACGGTATGAACGAGGATAGTGAATGAATTTGTAGTGGTACGGTGGCAAGGATGAAAAGAAGAGAAAAGAGAGTGAAATGAGAGTGCAAGAACGATGATAAACCCTAATTACGTTAACTATGGCGTCGTGAAAGAGACAACGTAAGGCGACGATACTTACCTTAGATCCTTATGTTCCGCCAAGATCACAGTGATTTACGAGTGCTGGTAAGCTCCCCCTCTTCTCCAATTCTTCTTCCTACACACCCAGGACACCAAGAACACTCTTGATGGATCTCAAGACTCACTATCTTTCAATCAGCCCACAAAAGTAGGAAGCAAGTTCAAGATAAATTTCACAATGGTCCAGGCCTCTATAGATAGAGGGTACGGATAGAAAGAGGAGGGGAAGACGAAGCAACACTGAAAATTTCAGCTCAACTGGAGTTGTAGACCAAAAGTTATGGCCGTTTGAAGTTGAAGCAATCCTAGCCCTTGATTTTTTCTCTCTCCTCATCAACATCCTCATTTTTCATGCTCGTTAAAAAGTCAAAGCACCTTATATTCTGCGTTTTTCATATTCCGTGTGCTGCTCATTGTTTTCCACGCAACGTGCGCTGAGAAAGAAGTCAAAAAAACAAAAGAGAGAAGAAAAAAAAAGAAGCACATTAAAACATGTTTTTTTGGAGGCTGACGTCGCGGCGCGTCAGTGCGCCACGTCACCCTCTTCTTTCTTATTTTTTCCTTTGTTTTAAATGAATGGCTGTGAGTGTGCCACATCACCTTGCGCAAAAAAAAAGCCAAAAATGCTTAAAAATTCATATTAAATAAAAAAAGCCCAAAAAATACGTATTAATATATATTTTGACTCAGAAAAATAATATATTTCCAAATTTAATGTTGAAAAGTTTGAGAAAAATCATATTCTGTCTCTAAAATTATATTCTTTTAGAATATATTGTTATAAAAATCCTGAAAAATGTAAAAAAAATCAGAAAAGCGTTCTAAAAATAGATTTAATCATTTTAAGCTTGATAATAGGAAAATATGAGTAATTTAATGCAGAAAAACATGTAACTATAATCATATAAGGCACTAGAAATGCATGTTATCACAAGGCGTAGGGCAGGAGACAACCCATTAGGAGACTAAGGCATTGGCACACAGTGAGCGCCAAGAAGGCTGTAGGGCGAGTGGCGGCCCTATAGGTAGTGCTGCGTCGCACGGTGCCTAGGCTCTGGGCGAAAAACACTGTGGCACCTATGCAGATAGAGCACGGTGGTGTCAGTGCGGGTGCTGGTGGTGCATGAAGCGTTAAGGCTGGGACGGACTGATGGGGCGCGGCTCTCGGACTGGGGGCACATGTGTAGAGGCATTGAAGGAAAGTGCACACACGTGGCTGTTGGGCTCAAGTCACAGAGCTCCACTACCCAAGTGCACGTGCACTCATCTCGTTACTATGGTATCATCCCTGGTCTTCCCCCACGTAATGGCTAAAACTATGACATAATCTTGTTCCTTGTAATACAATGTCCCAATTCATTTATGGGGCCTGGCCCTACCTTCTCTCCTTGACCTATAAGCAATCTAAAGTTTCTGCAAGAGACTTCTACCGCATAAGCAACTGCTGCTCAGCATTTCTGCCCAAGCGTTGAGGGCGACAGGTGTTCGATCTGAGCATTGTTCGTAGTTCAGAATTTGACCACGTGACACCAGGTGACAGGGAAATGTGGCAAGGGAAGCGAGTGTAATGGAGTGGTGGTTTTAGCAAAGCATAATGTGGGGGGAGATGGCAAAGATATGCACGGAAGAGGGGCATAGTGGGCGAGGGATGTGGTATTAGCAATGTTGATACCAATGAATATGGAAGGGGGTACACAATGGTGAGAAATGGCGTTCACGGTTGTGTGTGGTATGACAAAAATCTAGATTATTCTAGATGATGACAACCTAGGAATAAGGATGAAGATGTGAGTCTAGAAAAATAAAAAAATGCACTAACCTCATCCGCACATCCCAACGAGCTTAGGGTGCTTTGCTTCAATAGTCTTGATTAGATCACCATTTCTTCAATCCTTCTACAAGCTCAATAATTGACCAAAACGATATTTTGAATGAGTAAAATCCAAGGGTGCATTTTTTTCTGAGATTTGTGGGGCATCTATTTATAGACCTGACACCATAGATGGATAGCGGTGTAAATACAAAACTATTGTTAGAATGTGAGCCCAAGGGTGCTTTCAAGGATTGTCATATATTGCAATTTGAAGTTGGATCGATGGAGACTGTTGCTTTATTCTCTCTCCTCATATTCCTCTTCAGAGATCTATAGCATGACAAATAATCATTGAATTACTTGTCATAAAAAATACATGTTTAGAAATGTGATCCATTCATGCTTTCAGACATGCCCTTGATTTCCACAAAAAATGCCAATAGTTGCACCTAAATTCACACTTTTAATCTAACAGAGACACATGTCCTTGAAAGCACCAAAAAGACTATTATCACTAGCTGAGCTTCCTCGTCTAAAATGCTTTACTGTGTCAAAGTATGCCATGTGTACTTGAAAGAGTAAAAAATAAAAAATTAATCTTGTCACAATAAATATGCCTTTTTTCTTTCATCAAATTGTGTGCTGCCACATGTACTTTCACAATAAAAAATTAACTGGCACATTTATAACTAGTGGAGGTAAATACTTAACTAAATTGAGATATATATACACACATTCTCATGTATATATTATTTTCTTTATGAATTTAATGTCAGAAAATTCCAAAAAATATCAGAAAAATACAAAAATTCAGAAAATTCCAGATATCATTATAAATTTAATAAAACCTTAAAAATAAATACAAAATATATATTCTGACTTATTAAATTATTTTCTTTATGAAATTAATATCAGAAAAAGTGTAAAAGACCATACAATTAGGAAAAATCAGAACTTAATTTTTAAAATATTATAAATTATATTTAAAATATAATAAATAACATTCATTTATTAACATTTAAATGAATAAAGTATGAAATACATGAAATTATAATAAAAAATAAGATTTATTTTTTTATTATCATATATAAAGTACATATTTTTGTTTCTGAGTTTACAATCAAAGTGTTCAGATCAAAGTATTTAAAATATAAAATTTATGTCAGTTTTAAATCTTGGGGTCAAATGAAAGTACATAGTATGCTTATAGAATATATTTGTCCGCTCGCCTAAGTTCACATTTCAGTAAGTATAGGCTAGTAGTTCTTAGTTTTTATCACTAGAGGGTTGAATTAAGAGTTAACATTTTAAAGTAAAATCAGAGAATATATTGATGGAAATATATGTAGCCGGCAAGCCAATCACACACTCCACATCTCGTTCCATATTCATTAATAGAACATATTCATTATAGTGCACGTGTGATGCATATAATGAAGTCCATGAATACATGATCGGGCTTAGTGAATTATGATGAAATCGTAATACGGAGATCACTAGCCTTTAAGCATGTGTTCTAAACATTCCTATTCCAAGGATACGCTAGAAGGACATCGAAGTTTCCGGATAGAATAGCACTATCTAGCCTCACTCATATGATGAGTATGGCCGGTCCCATAGCCATTAGTGTGGCGACACTAAGGATAGATAGTGGGTGCTCTTTAGAGGAAAGAGTTCACTGAATTGATCCGTACGAATCCCTGAATGGTATTATACCAAACTGTCAATCAGGTTGATTCATGTCACGATTGTGTAAGTGGTCCTTAGACCTGAGACACCAAAAATGTCTTGTGGACGAACGGTTGTACTTTGGTTATGTCCAACGAGTCTCTAGTCATGGGATTTTAAACGGTCTTAGTTCGGGTGCATCAAGAAGTACATGAAGGCGATTGAGTGGTCAAGATGGGATCGTCCACCCTCGGTATAAGAGGTAAAAGCTCAAGGAAGACAATGCAACGAAGTTCTCTGATGATTTCCGAATGCATCACTAGTAACTCGGATCACCGATTAGGGTTTGACAGTTGACCATACCCTAAGTCGTCCAAGGAGCGTCAAGTGGATGAGGGATTATACATACACGGTAACCGATGATGAACAATTTCCATGAGTGAGTCAATGCACACTCCTTTGTATCTTCTAGGATACGAGGTGTAGCTTGGCACCCCACGTGTTGGAGTCTCGGCCGATCGATTGGGTTAAATCGATCCAACGTTAATTAATCTATATGATGATATAGTTAATTAATTTGGAAGGCCAATAAATGTTATTGGGCCGCTAGAGTCGTTAACTAGATTGATACATGGGCCTAGAGGGTCACACGCAAATGGTCTTTTGGACGTTGGAAGATATACTTAAGTTTTGGGGATTTTTATGAAAAATACCCACTTAGTATAAATAGGGGAAGGCCCTGAACGAAATTCACCCAGGCCAGAATTGTTCAGGGGCCTTTCCCCTTCTTCTCCACTCTCCCCACACCCCCTCTCCATTCTTGAAGTGATCGGGACAACGTAACGACGCCGACAGAGAAATAACGGGGCTCGTCAACGAGAATGAGGAGATCCGACGCGTCGAGGACTGCGTGGATACGTCTAGAGGCTGCACACTTGAGCAGCTCGACTCGTCTCACTCCGGGATCAAAGAAATTATGGATGCGATCTGTGAAAAGGTACGCCGTGTCAATGGTTTTTATCGATGCCGTTCGATTCGCAAAAAGACTTCCGCTGCGCATCGTTTTGATTTCTTCATCCAGATCTAGGCCTCTAGAACCCAACATATACCTGGTAAGTAATTACAGTCATATAGAGATGGAAGATAACAAATGCTTCAGTGTTTTATAATGAGGTTCACACAAATCCTTAATCTTGTCCAATTTAGTATTATACCCTATATTCTATTCCTAATTATGTTCACCAAAAAAGATCTGAGTGACAGTTTTTGGGTTTTAACTCGTCGTCAATAATTGAAATTATTCAATAAAAAATATTTACCAGTATTTGCTGAGGAATATTTCCATAGTGATGAGTACGGATCGCCTCCAGAGGGAACAATGATTAAGATGAGAAGTGAGTGATATCGAGTCAAAGTTTGTAAATAGTTATAATTCAAACTTGAAATTAGCAAAGAAAAGAGGAAAATAAAGTAGAATGACGTGAAGCGTTACATGAGTGAGGTAGAGAACATGTCGGATACAATAATGATCGAGTGAGTGAATGGTATGATGGTAGAGAGGCGAGATAATGGGGATTTAAGGAGGTGGTGTGATAGTGAAAAGATGATAGTAAACTCTAATTATGTTGACGACGATGTCGGAAAAAACAACATAAGGCGAATATGCTTACCATGGATCCTTACGTTGCACCAGGATCACGGCGATTTACGAGTGCTGGTAAGCTCCCTCTCTTCTCTAAAGCTTCTTCCCATACACCCAAGACACCAAGAACACACTTGATGGACCTCAAAACTCACTATCTTTCAATCAGCCCACATGAGTAGGAAGCAAGTTCAAGATGAATTTTATCGTGATCCATGCCTCTATTTATAGATCAAAGGGTATGGATGTAAAGAGGGGGAGACAAAGCAATCCTGAAAATTTCAGCTCAATGGAAGCTGTGGATTGTCAGATCTCGCGGTTTGAAATTGGAGAAATCCTAGACCTTGACTTTTTCTCTCTCCTCATCATCAGCGCTGACACTTCCTCTTTTTCCGTTTCAATTGAATTGTCAAATCATTGAGACTCCTTGTCGCATCATCTTCCTCACTCGCGCCTTTCAAAGCCGTCACGAGTACCTGTAGGGGGAAAAAGACAAAATGTATTATAATATATTATATTATTTAATATGTTATAATTTAATATCCTCCCAGCTCACGTGGCGTTGTGTAAGCGCGCACCATGTCAGCGACTTCCCCTTTCTAATCCAATAAAAAATTGACATGTGCACGCCACATGTACATGCTGCCACGTCGCTCGGCCATCATTGTTGACCGTTCCAAAGGGCGAGAGAAAGAAAAAATTTTCATTTTTTAATGTTTTTTGCCTATCCACGCCAGTATTTGTGGCAAAAAAAGAACAACTTTTTTCTGATTGGTCCACGTCACCTACTTTAGGAAAAGTCAAAAGGCAAGTTTGTTAGTATTAAATGCTGTTATGGCATTATTAATCGTGATGCCATAATGGCTTAGTTAAATGATTGGCTGAATGCCAATCATTAACTGAGCTTAATGATTGGCTATCACGAATCATTATACTTAATCCTGATTCATCACCGTTCGACAAATCAAATGACGTCATGTTGCGTCCTGAAATAAAGGACTTAAAGTATATTCAAAAATTCCCATTTTATATAATAAGGCCAAAAAAGTACAAATATAAATATATTTCAACTTAGGAAAATCATATCTTCACATATTTAATGTCAAAAAATTTGAGAAACATCATATTCTGATCCAAAAAATATATTTTTTCAGAATCTGTTGTCAGAAACAAAAAATGCATAGAAATGCCAAAAATTCATAATTTCATTCTAAACATAAATTTAATCATTTTAAGCTTGATATCATGCAAATATATTTGAGTTAATAGAAATAAACATGTAAATATGGTCAGATTGGGGTACTAAAAATGCATGTTATCACTGAGCCCCTCAATTAGAGTGAGATAACATGAAAAAAATAAAACACAAATATTACCCTCGAGGAATCCAATTATTGACCTCATATTCCAAAGCTTCGTGAATGGGATTGGAGTCTCCTCCTGTTACTATTTATACCAAAGCTGTCTAGAAAATTTCTTCTTCAACTTTGATCTTTATTAGCCACAAAAAAATCATGGTCTAATAATTTCAACTCACATAGATGAACTCAAGTTAATATCGATTTTCAAACATATTTCAATCCACACTCTCTCTAGTGTCATATGATTTTGATTCAAGCTCAAAGTGTCGAATCTATATTATAAGAGAGAGAGGAAGGTATGCTGAGGCAGACTTGTACAAGGTATGTGATACGAGCCTCACTTGTGTTGACCGGGAGTCAAAGAAGAAGAATAGAATTCGGACCATTACTCTTTCCACGTCAGGTAACGCAAGAGAAGACGAATAGGTGACAGACACCTACGAATAAAGAGATGACGGATGGACGTGGGAGGAGGGAAAAAGGAGTTGGAAGTGAAGACTGAGTGGGGAAGATCCTTCTCCTTTTGGGCCGACGGAACGATTCACCTCCTACGGAGTTCTATATCTATTCCCATTGCATTTCCCTTATTCTATAATGAGAAACTTTATCTGGGTTGTCATTTCTTGAGAACCTGGGTGAACAGTCTTGTTATCCCAAGGAATATTGCATCTTCACTTTGTCTTTTCATTGGACAACTCCTGGGACCATATCAGTATGCGGGACCAAGGAGCTGCCATGGGTCCCCGCTAATAAATTGCAATTTATAATATAAAATTGATGAATATTACATACATATATGTGTTCTATTAGCCATATTTGCATGCTATCATAATTAAATGGACATAAATAGCTTGCACTATAGTGTCATGATTGCTTTTATTTTTTTCAATATTTATTACATGACATTTTGACCTTAGTGCAGTGAAGATTTATTTTTTGCAGGGCATAAAGTACTTGGCTAGAAGTTTTTAAGGCCTTAACTAATTTATCTCAAAATTTTACATATTTTTTATAATTGTTTTTACCAGTATTGAGCCAAAAAATAATTTTTAGAGCTAAAAGAATGCATTTTATGATTTATTTGGCATTTAATAACGATTTTTTTAAACTAAGTTATGTGGCTTCCACGTCAATCCGTCCAAAAATTTGGGCGAATGATTGGCTGTGCCAATCATTTGTCATAGGCTAATTATAAAATGCGCAATGCCATAAGTAGCCAATCATCATCTCGATTATTATTTGGCGCGGGCGGCTCTAGGAGAAAGGTACATTTGTTTTTTTTCGTTGGTGTTAAAAAGTATCTCGATATGAATAAATGCACACATCGAATTGATAACCGCGGGGATTTAGTCAAAGCGAGGTACTTTTTTTATTTTACTAAAACGAGAAATGCTGACGCAGTTGATGTGGCGCTCTCCTAGCCGTTCAAAAGGTAAATTTATCTCACTTTTAACACCAATGATTTCATTGTTTTTTAGCATGCAAAGATGTGTCAGCGTGTGATCCAAGGGTGCAGAAAACAATGAAAACACCCTGGCGAATCAGAAATGCGGCTTTCTTTAACCCCGTGGAGGTGAGATAAAAAGATCTCAGGACCAGGATTAATCGCCATTAAAATGGCAATATCTTGAGATCTAGCCTTTTGATTGCGCCCAAATTTTGAGGGTAGGTTTGTATTTCAACCTCTACGATCCATACGGTTGGATTATAAAATAGAGGTCAGGAAAAAGGTTAAAACCACTGAGGAAGCTCTCCCAAACTAGTTTGGCCAAGAAGGACACATGAGTTGCTCTGAAGTCGACACTTCTTGCTTCAAGGATCAAAATTGTAAGTTTCTTCTTCACTATTTGAACATCTTCTCGAATGATTTCAAAACGCCAAGGCATGGGCGAAATGCACATGCCCTTAGAGATGAATTGAATAGTGTTTAGCATTAAATTTTGGTTTTGATTCAAGATCTGAGTTTAAATTCCCATTTCTAGATTATTTTTCATCTCATCTTGCATCGTAGATCCATAGATTAGAGTCAACTTTCACCTACAACTGATTTTCCCCTAATTTTTCTCGCTTTCTCTCTCTAGATTATCTCGTCTACTTTCTCTCTCTAGATCTAAAAATTGATTGTTCAAAAATTCAATTCCACATCTACCACACCTTAATTCAAAATTTCAGTAAAAAATGCGTCTATCTTCAAGTCCAATTTCTAAATCAATTGCTTTGCTTATTAATTCCCAATTTAAATACATAAAATTCTCTTGATAAATCACATTGCCCTGCATTGTAGTGTTTCGATTTATTTTGACATAGGGATAAAAATAGTCATCTCTAAAGTGGTCTGATAAAAAATATAAACATCAATATAAATATTCTAAATACTTTTGAGTAATTAAAAAAGGAAATTAAACATAACTAAGGCCCATTAAATACAAAATTCATTCATTCTTGAATTAATTCATAAAAATTTTAGGATAAAAATTAAGTGCTTCCCAATGGTTCGACCCCTTTCTCATCCTATATTTCATAATTGTGATTAAGGGTAAATAGTAAAATTTTTATTGCATAAGCAATTCTAAATGACATTATTACTTAAATTTTCTTACCCAAAATTAGGCTTATCACCGGCTAAGGAGAAAGAGGAATGTTACAAGTGAAACAAAGTATAGAGAAGAAAAGAGAGAATAACAAGATCAGCAGTCGATGCCCTTGATCTTGTCCTCGACCTCAGAGTATAGCTCCCTTAGGCGGTCGATATTCTCCTCGGATGTCTCGCATGTGATGGAGCATCTGGATAACCTTCATAATATTCATTATCCATGGATAACCTTCATTTACTTGCTTCGTAACATGAAGATTCATCTTGAATCCTCTCCTAAGCACCTTCATCTTAATCTTCAGATTCATTTACTGTGTAACATTCATCTTCATCTTCATTGACTTCGTACTCTAAAGTCGGACCTTGCAGAACGTTGTTCACTTGTAAAGTCACTTCGCTCCCTTCTGCTCTTGAAGTCGCGCTGCTCATAAACTGGCACCGTCGCTTAAAATAAGTTTTTTCATCACTTGATATCATAAATGTTTTATTTATAATATTTACTTTGTGTACATAGGTTAATTTTATTGCATTTATATTGAGAAAAAATAATATAGTAATTTTGATACAAACTTATTTGTGATTTACATGAACTATTTCGGTTGTAAAAATTAAAATTATATTGAATATACATTTTAGCGCATGATTCACATCGTTTATGTTGTCAATTAAGAGACATTTGAAGGATCACAAATTGAAAATAAGGGTTTATTTAAAATCTTTATTTTATCTCTCTTCACAAACAGAACATGCCTCAACTTTTATCTATGTATAGCCTTCTAGAAGACAAATATTCATAGTAATATAATACAAAACTTTTTTTTGAGAATAAGATGAAACCACTTAAGGTGGAATAAAATCAATCAATGCCTTGATCTGTAAGAGTTGATTTTTTTCTTAAGGGGTCCCTATAGAGAGTTAAGAGAAGTACATTTGTCCATATTAGAAAATATTTTTTATTTGAGTTTTATAATCATATATTTATTTATACTATCTTGAGAGTAAAGTGCATCATTATCAATAAATATTTAGCATGCAATCATGATGGCATTAACTTCTACGACAGAAACTAGTATCATGTCTAAATAAACATGATTTTAATAGGTTTTATATCATTTAAGACCTATCTTTATCCCTATGAAGGAGTAATTTGTGTATGCATTAAGATCAAACATTCTATCATCCTCTATTTTACTCTAACTTGTATTATATGAGGAAGAGACAAATGGAGAGAGGATTAAGTTTTCACTATGCCAGACATCCCTGAGCCCAATTAGAATAATTCTTCAGAAGAAGTAATCTCTCACTTCTTGTTTACAGTCTTGGAAACAAGAAGCGAGTGATTATAAAATTATATGTTAGGGATGTGTCAGCCCCCAAACCGAGGGAATGCGAGAGAGGGGGGGTTGACTTGTCAACCACCCAAAGAGGGAATGCGCTCAGGAAACCTATGCATGCCGTCCTCTCTCTTGTCCTTTTGTTAGGAAGGGGTATCACCCCCTTGTGAACCCTTATCCAATTTACAGATCAAGTGTTGTTTTTGTTTATTCTTCTTATCCCTCTCCCTCTCTTCCCTCTCTGAGCCTTCTTTTATTATCTTATATGCCTTGGCAGTGACTCCGTTGTCTTGGGTGTTCAAGGTGGAGCTCCTCTCCTGCAGCATACGGCAAGCCTATGCCCAGGACCAGGAGCCTTGGATGTTGACGTCAAGCTGGTGATGCACAGAGGTTTATCAGCTATCTCTATAGGCTGTCATATTGATCATGTCTGTGTTGATATATTCCACTTTTACCATTGCATCTTGGGATTTCTTTCAACGGTATACCTATAATATTTCTTGGTTGGAGATAGAGTTTTATGCTAAACTAGAGCCTCTAATTGTGTCATGGGAGAGCAGAGTATACATATTTCAATCATGATAGAATAATCCCAAATAAAAGTTATTGTGTTTTTTTATCATGATAATTCAACAAATTAACCAGAAAAGTGGCACAAAATTTGTAGCATATCATTACTTAGCTAAGTTGGCATCTTTCAGAAAAAAACATTTGTTTGTGAAGTGGATTCTTCGTTGATCGCTAGTTTCTGACCACCTTACAGAAACCTTGAATATCAGATCATGAGTT